>NW_026652293.1:31023190-31240759 GCF_009828535.3 Hylobates moloch | reverse complement strand
GTAGAAGTTAGTTCTCTGGAGGCTCAGCCCATGACACATGATGGACTCCTGACATTCTTCACATGTTTGTAGGGCATTGAGGACTTCTGTTGTCTATGGGGAGAAAGTGTCTTCTAAGCACTACTACTCTGAGGGAAGTCCAGGATGCCTTAAGTCAAATGGAACTTGGGCTATGGGCCGGGGTATTCTGTCCAGGGTACTCTTTTGGGAAGCCCCTGTTAGATGGAGCTTTGCTGGTATTTACTTTAAGAAGGTGCAGCTTCAACTCTGGCTAGGTAAGGTCAGAAAGGGAAAGGAGGAGCCTCCTAGAAACAGCATCAGCTGGATCTTGGGCATTCAGTCTGCTTACATGCCTCTGCTCATATCTTCACAGATTTTTGTCCCTCTCAAAAAACTGGATTCACCCACAGAGTCTGCCAGGACTGGAGCAGTAAAAGACACAATGCATGTGTCTGTGAGTTTTGTTTTCTTTTGTTTTAATCAAAATTCTCTCTGCTGCTATTTCAGCTTATTTATTCTTGATTTGGCCTGAGCAAATCTGAAGCCGTGTGTTATTGTTGTTTATATTTCTTCATGAAATTCAGTCATCCCTTAGCCTGTCCAAGGTGAAAGAGCCCAAGTTCTTCAACCATTGGCTCTTAGGAAGCTGGAACCAAGGTAATGGTTGTAATAATCTTGTAATAGCATGTTCCAGAAACTCAGGAGAGGATACAACCTTCCAAACCTCAAGCATTAATTTTCAGCTATTCACCCTTATTACTGTACTAATAAAAACCTAGTAAATTTATTCTACCCTGGAGCACTCAGGATATGAACTTAGCAAAGATTCATATTACATTTAAAAATTGATTTTAAAAATACACACACACATTTAGCTTTAAAAACACATATACAATACATTGAAAATACACTGAACAAAAGTATAGCCTTTTCCTTTGGAAGGTCACTGATTGGATGGGGAAATTCTGACATAGAATAAATTAACAGTCATCTGAGCCCATTTCAGGTTCATGCAGACACCCCCACCTGTCTGCACTTTGCTGCATTCTTGTGAATGGGCCCAAACTCACCCAGATGACACCTTTCATACTATTTCTTTCCCACTTACTCCCTGCCCCCCTCCAAACTTTACCCCCTCACATTCCTTCTCCATTTGGCTTCACAAGTGACCATGACAATAGGCTGAGGGTGTTTTTAATTGTTTCTGGTGATGCTCTCCAGCACAGCCTCACAGGAAATCTTGCACCTGCAAAGCCAGAGCAGTCTGCCACAGAGGCCATGCTGACCACATGGGAGACAGACCATGGGCCAGAATTTCACTCTGCAGTGGCCCTGGGTAGGGGTTAGGGAGGGGATAAGTCTTTACCAGGCTTCTGGTCAAGCTCCATCCCCTACCGGATGCCCATGACACTCTGGGATCTGCTCAAAGGCAAAGCATTCTTTTGTGACTATCTATCCATTTGCACTCCTGGACTCCTGCCCTATCTCCCTATAAATAGAGTCGATATGAAGAATGTATCATTCTTTTCCCCAAAACCCTCAAGAGAAAGTTTGCTATAATAGAATTACCAGACACCAGTACCTGGAGCACACAGGATGAGATGAAGTCAGCAAAAGGAAATTTAACAGTTTGGAAAAATGTCCAGAGATTTAAAAAAATTATGTGGCAAAGCTATCATCAAAGGATTAAGGTTCAAGCGTTGTGATGAAGGCAGATGAGGTGTTATCTGCCCCTGTGGTCTCACAATGAGTTGTGTGACTTCTCACACCACCTCATGTCCTTCCAGAAAGAGCCACTGTCTGCAGCAGGGCCTAACACAGTTATGTCACTAATCCAGTTCCACAAGACTCAGGTGACCCAACGGACATGCCCCATGGCCATTTGCTACTCTGTGCTAATCCAAAGAGACAGCTTGTGGCTTGGGGGGAGTACAGATTTATGGATCTCTTACCTCTGACTTCCTACCCTGCCCCTGAAGAACTGAGGTTTAGTCCTGTATACAGTTGTTTTGGTCAGAGATGTATCAGCCAGTAACAGGCAGGTGGAGTGGTTCTCTGAAGAAAAATCTACACTGTTAGAGGAAGAAGTTTCCAACACCAAGAATAAGGAATTTACAAGATGTGGAAGAAGCACTGAGCAATGTAGAAGGTTCCAGAATTGAGAAAGTGAAGGTTCAAGCAAGGGGTAAGACCACCATTATGAAGAGACAGTACAGCCACTAAGAAAGTTGTGAGACTTGGCTGGGTGCAGTGGTTTGTGCCTATAATCCCAGCAGTTTGGAAGGCCAAGGCAGGAACATTGCTTGAGCCCAGGAGTTTGAGGCCAGTCTGGACAACATAGTGAAATCTTGTCTCTACAAAACATAAACAAAATTAGCCAGGTGTGGTTGTACGCACCTGTGGTCCCAGCTTCTTGGGAGCCTGAGTGGGAGGACAGCTTGAGCCCCAGACGTTGAGATTGCATGCAGTGAGCCTAGAAGGAGCCACTGTGCTCCAGCCTGAGCATGAGATAAAGACCCCATTTCTAAAAAAAAATCAAAAAAGAGAAGAACAAGAAAAGCTGTGGCACTTGAGGAAACACTACTCCTGCTTTGGGGAATAGTGCCTAATTTGTTTTCTCACTTCTAGACTCAGAGCTCTTGACATCAGGATCCTATGCTACAATTAATATGTAAATGTTGAACAAATGTCTGGAACATAGTAGGTACTCAATAAATGTTTGCTAAGCTGATTAGAATCAAAATAAGCAAATCGAACTTAAAAACTAGTCAGTATAAAAATCAGGGTTCTCTGTAGAAACTCAGATTGCTGACCACCAAAATTTCTCTTACTTCCCTCTTGAATTAGTCTGACACTTGTTCAGGTTCTCTGAACAAGTAATATTGTGTAATAAACTAGCTTCTAGACAGATGTGGCTATTTAAGTTAATTAAAATTAAATGAAATTGAAAATTCAGTTCCTCAGTCACACTGGCCACCTTTCAAATGCACAATACCTTCATGTGGCTAGTGGCTACCATACTGAACAGCAGCAATTCTAGAACATTCCCATCACTGCACAACGTTCCATTGGGCAGCACTGGTCTAGAGTGTTGAAGAGAGCCTTCACATCTGATTCAGCCTTCTAAAGAAAGACATTTTGCAGTTAGGAGCACATGAAGAAAATGGGGGGTTTTTAGGGCATTCAGGCAGGTTTTACAAACTTCTTCCACTGAAGCTCAACTCCTTCTTGGAAAAAGAGGAATGAGAAGGAAATGGAAAAAGGACAGAGCTGACAAACATTTTCTATAAAGAGTCAGATAATAGCTGGGCACGGTGGCTCAGGCCTGTAATCCCAGCACTTTGGGAGGCCAAGGTAGGTGGATCACCTGAGGTCAGGAGTTCGAGACCAGCCTGGCCAACATGGTGAAACCTCTTCTCTAGTATTTTTATAAAAATACAAAATTAGCCAGCTGTGGTGGCACATGCCTGTAGTCCCAGCCACTCTGGAGGCTGAGACAGGAGAATCGCTTGAACCCGGGAAGCAGAGGCTGCAATGAGCTGAGATCGCACCACTGCACTCCAGCCTGGGCGAGACACAGCGAGACTCCATCTCAAAAAAAAAAAAAAAAAAAGAAAAAAGAATCAGATAATAAATATTTTAGGCCTTAAAGGCTAAGAAACAAAATCAAGGCCAGGTGTGGTAGCTCACGCCTGTAATTCCAGCACTTTGGGAGGTCGAAGTGAGCACATCACCTGAGATCGGGAGTTCGAGACCAGCCTGACCAACATGGAGAAACCCTATTTCTACTAAAAATACATGCATGGTGGCACATGCCTATAATCCCAGCTACTCGGAAGGCTGAGGCAGGAAAATCGCTTGAACCCAGGAGGTGGAGGTTGTGGTGAGCCGAGATCATGCCATTGCACTCTAGCCTGGGCAACAAGAGTGAAACTCCATCACAAAAAAAAAAGAAACAAACTCAAAGAGATTCTTTAAATACTTATATAGCAAGGGAGAAAACAAATTTCTACAAACTTTTATTGATGACATTCAAAACTTTAGGAATGCTGAAATTTGAATTTATATAATTTTTACATCATTAAATACTATAGTTGTTTTGATTATTTTCAACCATTTCAAAAGGTAAAAACCATTCAAAGCTCATGGGTTGCATCATAACAGGCAGTGGGCCAGATTTGGCCTGCAGGTATAGCTTGCTACTTGGCACGCTAGACCACGCAGAAAAACCACCATGCAACATGACTGGCTGGCTTCTTTTAGGAGCTAATTTTCAGAAGTGATATGCAAATAGGATGGGAAGCTTGTGCAGAGTATATTGAAAGTCTCCCTCGAGAAGCAGGAATGAGGCCGGGCATGGTGGCTCACGCCTGTAATCCCAACAGTTTGGGAGGCTGAGGAGGGAGAATCACTTGAGGTCAGGAGTTTGAGACCAGCCTGGCCAACATGGTGAAACCCTGTCTGTACTAAAAATACAAAAATTAGCTGGGCATGGTGGCACACACTTGTAATCCCAGCTACTCTGGAGGCTGAGGCACAAGAATTGCTTGAACCCAGGAGGCATATGTTGCAGTGAGCCGAGATCGCGCCATTGCACTCCAGCCTGGGCAACAGAGCAAGACTCTGACAAAAAAAAAAAGGAAGAAGAAGGAATGACATCAAGTCCCCTCTAGAGTCAGGAATGGTCACTCGAGGTAGAGATGATTCTGCTTTCTCCACCCAAGGTAAGTTCTTTTGAGAGAGGAGCCACTGAGACCTAAAGAAACAAAAGAATCATCCCCTGAGTCATTCAAACCTGCTACTGAAGCTATGGGACTTCTCAGAAGAATCCTCAGAGATAAGATCAGCGTGGGATGACCATAGGCCCCACAAGCTGTGATGCTAGAGAGAGTGACTGTTTTCCCTGACTTCACAGCCAGCCACCTGCTTAGCCTGAAAGGAATACCCAGAGAGAGTCAAAGGAAGGTGATAGAGTTGGGAGAAAGAAGGCAGAACTTGGGCCACATCTGCATGGGGAAAAAAAAGAGAGGAAGCTGGGCATAGCAGCTCATACCTATAATCCCAAAACTTCGGGAGGCCGAGGTGGGAGGATCACTTGAGCCAGGAGTTGAGACAACTTGAGACCAGCCTGGGCAACATAGTGAGACCCCATCTCTACAAAACAACAAAAACAAATTAGCTGAACATAGAGGCACGCACCGGTAGTTCCAGCTACCCAAGAGGCTGAGGTGGGAGGATCACTTGAGCTCAGGAATTTGAGGCTGCAGTGAGTCATGAACATGCCACTACACTCCAGCCTGGGTAACAGAGCAAGACTCTGTCTCAAAAAAAAAAAAAAAAAAAAAGTTCCTGGAGAAGGGTGATATACAAATGTGAAAGAGAGAAGAGGTGAAGAAGTTAAGGCAGCTTTTAGGCAGGTACAAGAATTGAGGAGCACTGTTTAATGTAAAGAGCATTCGCTAGGAGTTAGGCCGCCAAGATTTTCTTTGTCTTGACCTATATATAGTTCACATCATTTTAGTACCATCTTTTCCCATATTTAAAAAAGAGATAATGATACTTCTTATATTTGCAAAAAAAAAAAAAAAAATACAAGTGAACTTCTTTGGAAGGTTAATAAATCTTTCACATTGGTTTAGTTTGTAACCCAATTTTTTTCTATTTTTCCCACTCCTGTTCCTCTATGGTTTAAATCTTCAAACCAAAATGATTTGGTTTAAATCTTCAAACCAAAATGGAATTGCAGCTGCCTGCTCTGAGCACTTGGGGTAACTGCATGTACTTTATTTCTTAAATTTTATTTTAGGTTCGGGGGTACATGTGAAGGTTTGTTATATAACTAAATCATGGCATGGGGGTTTGTTGTACAGGTTATTTCATCACCCAGTATTAAACCCTGTACCCAATAGTTATCTTTTCCGCTCCTCTGCCTCCTCCTACCCTCCACCCTCTAGTAGACCCCAGTGTCTGTTGTTCCCCTCTTTGTGCTCATGAATTCTTATCATTTAGCTCCCACTTATTAGTGAGAACATGAGGTGTTTGGTTTTCTGTTCCTGTGTAAGTTTGCTATTTCCAGTGCTTTTCTGTGTCTGTCTTCCCCACAAAACTGGAAACTCCCCCAGGGTGGCCATGGCATTTCATTCCTCCCCGCAACCCCAGGGCCTTCCTGGGTTAGGTTCCAGGATTTAGTAAGCAGTGAAATGTTTGCTAAAGGAATGAATTAACCCCTGGGCATTCCATTTATTACCTCAAGGTATCCCCTCACTAAAGCTTTGAGTTAGATAATACTTTGGGAAAACAACAGGGAGTGAATGATGAGGACTGTCTGAATATATGTGCTGCATAAAGCATTTTTTTTAAAATCTTAAAATACAACTGTAAACAAAATTTCAACCTATGAACTTCTAGGTTATAACTTCTGAAAGCTAGGTACTGTTATTCCCATTTACCAAGCGAGAAACCTAAGACTAACTTTCTTGCAGTCACATTGAAAGTTAGTTTCTGACTCAGAACAAGCATCCTGGCTTTTAGTCTTAGCCCACAGATTTCCTCTCAAAAGTGCGGCTCTTTTATGAGCACTTAGCTGTGAGAGAATGAGCAGTCAGTCAGTGGTAAGAACAAGTAATTCATGAACCTTTCCAGAGGATCAATAAACAGACCTTCGCTGCCGCCCCTGCCTTCCTGCACTCCGCCCTTTGACAATGTTTGCGTCCCATCCTAAGGTCTCCAGGGTGGAACCTGCCCAGATGGTGTGAGAGGAGGAGCTTAGTTAAGCAAGAGACATGTATAATGAAGCTTCAAGTGAATTAGCTAAGAAGAAACATGCAGGCCAGTTGCGGTGGCTCACACCTGTAATCCCAAAACTTTGGGAGGCCGAGGTGGGAGGATCACTAGGTCAGGAGATCAAGACCGTCCTGGCCAACATGGTGAAACCCTGTCTCTACTAAAAATACAAAAAATTAGCTGGGCATGTGGCACATGCCTGTAATCTCAGCTACTAGGGAGGCTGAGGCAGGAGAATTGCTAGAACCTGGGAGGCGGAGGTTGCAATGAACCAAGATCGCACCACTGCCCTCCAGCCTGGTGACAGAGCAAGACTCCAACTCAAAAAAAAAAAATAGTAACATGCAGAAGAAAACCCAATGAAGACTGCTATAGAAGTTGTTTGGCATTTCCTAGATTGGAGAGGGATGGGGTGGAGACCTAGAACTATCATTGTCATAGCCGGTCAGTCCTTGGCTTCAGTCCACAGGATTTATCCTTTTTACTGAGGCTGTCCTATCTCCTTGGTACACCTATTAGTCTAGCGGGGACCAGTAGTTCATGTTCCTACATATTTATGCAGGATTAGCAAACTGGTGTGTGTCACTGTCATTAACACCATCATCTCCATCATCACCACCACCATCATTGCCGCCATGTCCAGCACCTCATAGTTTACCAAGTGTTTTCGTATTCACCTTCTCACTCTGTGCTGACAACAGCCCTCTGTAGACAGCTCTGTTGTGGTGATCACGTGTACTAAAATCACTGGCTTTTCCTTGGGCCTTCAAATGAGTATTTTTATAGTATGAGAGTAGAGATAGGGTCAGAAAAACTACTATTAAATAACCTAGGAGAGAAGAACCCTTTATAATACTTTGCCTTTTTGAGTCACTTGGTGGGGGTCACCTATTTAGCACTTCTGCTAGTTTTTTGCTACTAACGATGCTAACCAAAATAAAAATAAGGACATTAAGAAGATAGATTATAATAACCAGAGTAATTTCCCAAATTCTCCTTTTGAAAAACAAGACTAAGGCCCACTGAGTCAAGTGATATGTGGAATGAAAATGTAATGAAATAATAGTAAATAATAATAGTGCTATATATAAATGTTTAGCTCTTTGAAAAGTGCTTTTGTCTAATTTGGTCTCACAACTACCTTTCAAGTTATTAAAATAATCATTATCTCTGTTTTAAGGATAAAAAAGAATTTCAGTTAAATAACCCATTGATGTAAGAAACAGAACAAAGCTCTAATAGGAAATTTTCTTGCCCATTTAAGAAACTCAAATTTTTAAAACAATATCCTTACTTTTACAGTCTATTAATAAACAATTTGGCATTCATGCTTGAAATTGGATTTTGTACAATAGCGTGTGTTGAAAGGTTCACAGGATCTTTGTTGAATATAGAAACTCACGGGGTGTCATTGAAAATATGCCTTCATTTACCTGGTTTCTGTAGAGCCTCTTTCTGATGCCTGCCACCTCATCCCCAGTCACAACAAGTGTATTTTCTTCTATGGGGACAGGAATCACCTAGTAATAGGTAAAGGTCTGGTTCAGTGGTTTCCCACCTAGACTGCACATTAAATTTTCTGTGGGCTTTTTAAAAAGACAGATACCTTATAGTAACCAGAACAGCATGGTCCTGGCATAAAAACAGACACATAGACCAATGGAACAGAATAGGGAACCCAGAAATAAATCCATGCACTTACAGCCAACTCATTTTTGACAAAAACCCCAAGAACATTGGAGAAAGAATGGCCTCATTAAAAAATGGTTCTGGGAAAACTGGATATCCATATGCAGAAGAATGAAACTAGATCCTCATTTTTACCATATACAAAAATAAACTCAAAATGGATTAAAGACTTAAGTGTAAGACCTTAAACTATAAAACAACTAAAAGAAAAACATTGGGGAGATGGTACAGGACATCGGTTTGAGCGAAGATTTATCTGCATAAGGCCTCAGAAGCACAGGCAATAAAAGCAAAAATAGACAAAGGAGATTACATCAAGCTAAAAAGCTTCTGCACAACAATGGAAACAATCAACAAAGCAAAAAGACAACCTACAGAATGGGAGAAAAATATTTGTAAACTATCCATCCGACAAGGGATTTGTAACCAGAATATAGACGGAACTCAAACAACTCTATAGCAAAAGACAAATAATCCAATTTGAGAATAGGCAAAGACCTGAATAGACATTTCTCAAAAGAAGATATACAAATGGTCAACAGGTATATTTAAAAATGCCCAACATCAATCATAGGGAAATGCAAGTCAAAACTACAATGAGATATAATTTCATTCCAGTTAGAATGGCTATTATCAAAAAGACAAAAAATAGGCCTGGCATGGTATCTCACATCTCTAATCCCAGTGCTTTGGGAGGTCAAGGCAGGAGGATCACTTTAGGCCAGGAGTTTGCAGCTGCAGTCAGCTCTGATTGCATTAATACACTCCAGCCTTGCAACAGAGGTAGACCCTGTCTCTAAAAGAATAAAATATTCCAGGTATGGTGGCTCACGCCTGTAATCCCAACACTTTGGGAGGCCGAGGTGGGTGGATCACTTGAGTCAAGGAGTTCAAGACCACCCTGGGCAATATGACCAAACACTGTTTCTACAAAAACTTAGCAGGACATGGTGGTGTGTGCCTGTATTCCCAGATACTCAGGTGGCTGAGGCAGGAGAATGGCTTGAGCCTGGGAGGTCAAGGATGCAGTGAGCCATGTTCATGCCACTGCACTCCATCCTGGGCTACAGAGTGAGAGCTGTCAAAAAATAATTAATATTAATAAATAAAGAAAAGTTAAAAAATAAAGAAAATAAACAGTGACAAATGCTGGTAAGGATGTGGAGAAAGAGGAATGCTTGTACGCTGTTGGTGGGAATGTGTGGTAATACAGCCATATAGAAAACAGTATGGAGATTTCTCAAAAAACTAAAAATAGAAATACCATATGATTCAGGAATCCCACTGCTGGGTATATAACCAAAAGAATGGAAATCAGTATATCAAAGCCATATGTGCACTCCCATATTTACTGCAGCACTATTCACAAGAGCCAAGATATGGAATCAACCTGCATCCATCAATGGATAAATGGATAAAGAAAATATGGCATATATACACAATGAAATATTATTCGGCCATAAAAAAGAATGAAATCCTGTCACTTGCAGCAACACAGATGGAACTGGAAGTCATTATGTTATGCAAAATAAGCCAGGCACAGAAAAACAAATATTGCATATTTTCATTCATATTTAAGGGCTAAAAAAGTGGATCTGATAGAGGTAGAAAGTAGAATCATGGTTACCAGAGGCTGGAAAGGAAAGCAGAGAGGGGAAATAAAGAGAAGATGGTTAAGGGGTACAAATATACAATTATGAGGAATAACTTCTGGTACTTGATAGTACAGTAGAGAGATTATAGTTAACTATAATTTATTACATATTTCAAAATAGAAGAATTATAATGGTCCCAACCCAAAGAAGAGATAACCATTTGAGGTGATAGATATCCCAAATACCCTGATTTGCTCATTACACATTGTGTACAGGTATCAGAATATCACATGGTCCCTAAAATTACATGTACAACTATTCAACTATTGTTATAGCAGCAGGTAGTTAGGCAGACATGAGAAGGGCAGGACAAGGTGCCCCCTCACTTCCCCCTGCACCAGGAATGTCAGGTGACCATCAGGTGATGGTCAGGTGGTGGCTAAACCAATAATAATTGGTTGCAGCCAGTGTCTCCCAATAGATAGAAAACACCTGAAACTGGTGAGCAGCAGCTTCCTGATAAGATCTCAGGAGGTGGGCGAGTGGGCTCAAGCATGCACACTCAGGGGCAAAATGGCAGAGTTTAACTGGTATATGACCTTCTAGGACACCCAACTGGTAAGGGAAGAGAGCCTTGAGTGAGCATGTGCACAACTCCAATAAACACACTGTGCATGTGGCCCCTCCCAAGTGCTAGCAGGCCACTGCACATGCGGACAGCCCACCCCAAGGGAAGAATCAGAAGAGATGTAACACAACCCAGAAAGCCTGCCAACATACAAACACCAAGTTGAAGGTCAAACTGCGCACTTGATCTCTCAAGTCACCCACTTGGCCCTCTTCCAAGTGTACTATATTTTCTTCATTCCTGCTCTAAAACTTTTTGATAAACTTTCACTCCTGCTGTATAACTTGCCTGGGTCTCTCCTTCTGCCTTATGCCCCTGGGTTGAATTCTTTTTTCTGAGGAGGCAAGAACTGAGGTTGCTGGCCAGGCGCAGTGGCTCACACCTGTAATCCCAGCACTTTGGGAAGCGGAGGTGGGTGGATCACGAGGTCAGGAGTTCAAGACTAGCCTGGCCAAGATGGTGAAACCCTGTCTCTACTAAAAATACAAAAATTAGCTGGGCGTGATGGCGGGTGCCTGTAATCCCAGCTACTCAGGAGGCTGAGGCAGGGAATTGCTTGAACCTGGGAGGTGGAGGTTGAAGTGAGCTGAGATAGCGCCACTGCACTCCAGCCTGGGCAACAGAGTGAGACTCCATCTCAAAAAAAAAAAGGAATTGAGGTTGCTGCAGATCTGTATGGATCTGCTGCTAACACTATTATTTATCAATCAAAAAACAAAACATAGATGCCTAGCTCCTCTCTCAACAGCAATTGAATCTGAATCGCAGGGAATAGAGGCCAGGTGTTTGTGCCTTTTAAATCTCCCCAGGTGTTTCTTTTTTTTTTTTTTTTTTAGTTTTTTTTTTTTTTTCTATTTTTAGTAGAGATGGGGTTTCACCGTGTTAGCCAGGATGGTCTTAATCTCCTGACCTTATGATCTGCCCGCCTCGGCCTCCCAAAGTGCTGGGATTCCAGGCGTGAGCCACCGCACCCGGCCCAGAGTTTTATTCTTTACAGGAGGTCAGTGCCCATCACGTTCCCTGTCTACAGACAAATAAAAAGCTGCTCTCTCCAGAGGGGCGGCAGCAGTCCTGATGGTCCAGTGAGACCCAGAAGGTTCCAGGAGACCTTCAATCCTGAGTCCCTTTCAGTCATCGTCTTCTGAGTCTTCTGTGGACTTGGATGCGCTCTCTGGCAAGTCGTCTCCCATCTGCTGGAACCTTCCTGACTGTGAATCCCACATGTATTTGATGGTCACCTTGAATTCAGCCATCTCATACCCAAAAAGCTTCAGGACGTGAGCCTGCTCTGGGGTCAGCACATCGCCCTCCTTGCATACCTCGTAGTCAGACAGCAGAGTCACCACACCTCTCTTGAGGGCAGTGGGCAGGCCCAGCTGCCTGAGCTGTGGCTCCATGGAGTGGGGGAACTGCTCCAGGGGTCCTGGGTCCAGGCTCACAGTGAAAGCTGCTGTGTTACCAGCTCGGGTGTAGTCCATTTCTGTGTATTCGTGAACCACTCATTCACCTCCTCCTTTGTGCGGTTGGTGAACAGGAGACCCACTTCACCCCTCAACCTTTTGCTGACCTGGTGCAGGTTGTCTTTGTATTCATCAGATGGGCTCCGACCCAAGGCCACCATCATCACCTTGTTTTTGCCAAAGAACATCCGGCTGTGCTTCCAGGCGTTCCGGATGTCCTTCAGCTTGCTGTTCCTCATGTTGGCCACAGAGAAGATGAAAAGTTACTTGTAGGTGTCCACACATTTTCGAAGCTCTTCTATCAGGTTTTGTTTCAATTCCAAGCCTTTGTTGGCAGTTTTGGTTAAGGAGACTTTCTTGTCGCACTTGGATTTGGGCATCGCACTGAATCCCCAAGTGTTTCTTATATAAAGTAAAGGCTGAAAACCACAGATAACAATTTTACCTTATAGTATTACTTTAAATATTACTACTATCATCATGATCATGATTCTTGTACGTTTGTTTGCCAGTTTAATTTTATAAGAATTAATGGCAACAAGGGCATCATCCTCCAGGATGAGCCCTTTTTTATATTATGCTTTCCTGGTAGCTTGGTGATGTTGAGGCAGCTGCAGAACCAGAAGAGGAAAGGGTCGGGGCTTTCCTAGGCCAGTCTTTCCATGATAAAGAAATGGCGCTTGTCGGTTAAATAAATTTCTTGAAAGATCTCTGCATAGTTTTTCATTCTCCCTTAATCTGACTGTGAGCTAAATTGCAATCTGAAATATTTAAGTTATATCACCAATCAAGTGGCTAATTGAGAAATCTCCTCCTTCTCCTTCTCCCTGCAAAGCTCAACCAGACTGTTATAAATGCAAAGTTAGTCCAGGCACAGTGGCTCATGCCTGTAATCCCAGCACTTTGGGAGGCCAAGGTGGATGAATCACTTGAGGACAGGAGTTCAAGACCAGACTCACCAACATGGTGAAACCCCCATCTCTACTAAAAATACAAAAATTAGCTAGGTGTGGTGGCAGGCACCTGTAATCCCAGTTACTCGGGAGGCTGAGGCACAAGAATCCCTTGAACCTGGGAGGAGGAGGCTGCAGTGAGCTGAGATCACACCACTGTGCTCCAGCCTGGGCAACAGAGTGAGTCTCCATCTAAAAAGATAATAATTAAAATTAGAAATGAATAAATAAATGCAAATTTAAACCTCCTTTCCACATGCCCCTAAATATGTTTGCATTAGATCTGTATTGTTCTTAGCTAATTCTGGTATAGAAAATGACAGGGCCTTGTTCAGGCTTCTCAGAAGTCTGTGCCAGGAGGGGCCCTAACCCAGAGCTGGAGCTAGAGTTTCAGAAAGTATTTGTGACATGTTCTCTATATAAGCTATGGACTCTGGGCCATCGTGGTCCATCAGCTCCCTAGAAAGAGAGAGTGGGCCACCTAACCCTATGAGGGGCACTCTGAGTACAGCAAGGGCCCCAGAGAGGAGACAGGCCAGTCCTGGGGCTAAGGGAAGCTGCCCCAGGGGGCAAGAGTCATTTTTTGGAAAATAAAATCCCAAACCTCTGACTGAGTTATACTCCAGTACACAATTTTATATATATTCTAACCTCAAACCACTTCTCTTTCCAGACAAAGTGGAGAGGTATGTGCATTGTTCAAAGCTCTGTTCACTGGGAAGATTTTCTCTTACCCCTGTCTTTTTCAAGGCCAGGCCTGAGTGACACTAAGTGCAGCTGTCATCAACGTTCAACTTGCACACGAGTACCAAGCCAACCCATCCATAAAGCAAGCTTGGGCTTTTTGATCCTCCTTTAGCTGTTGGTTAAGAATTGCCCATATAGCCATGGGTGTTAGAAGAGGGATGGGTGCCAGTGTAACAGTGGTGGGTGCCAGGAGTCTGAGCTCTCTGCTGTGCTCTCTTCCTGCTTTGCTCAGTTCCAAGTGTATACCATTTCTATTGTATAATGAACTTTGCTGGACCCATCTGACCTTATGACTGACGGATATGACAGGACCCAGTTCAAGAAGAGGAGTTCTGACCAGGTGCAGTAACTCACACCTGTAATCCCACACTGTGGGAAGCCAAGGCAGGAGGATCCCTTGAGCCCAGGAGCTAGAGACCAGCCTGGGCAACATAGTGAGACTCTGTCTCTAAAAGAAAATAATAAATTAGCCAGGCATGGTTGTGTGTGCCTATAGTCCCAGCTAGGCTGAGGTGGGAGGATCGCTTTAGCCCAGGAGGTCAAGGCTGTGGTGAGTGGTGACTGTGCCACTGCACTTCAGCCTGGGTGATAGAGTGAGACCCCCATCTCAGAAAAAAAAAAAAAAAAGCAGTTCTGATGTGTCACATGGGCAGGCATTCTGCTTCTATCATAGTTTCTAGCCCAGTACCATGTCTGGAGTTACTTTTTTTAAAGGCACAGGTTTCATCAGCATATTGCATGGTTTTGATCCACGCTGGAAAGTGAGAATGGTAAAACTGGGTTAATTTACCTCATGGGAGTCATCATAAGGATCAGAGTAGATAAGGCTGGTGAAAGTATTATACCATCACAACATTATTGTTGCAGAAAAGATTGTTACTTTGGATGTTGCTTGGAAATATATTCGTGGTGAGCAGACTTATCTTTTTTATTCTAGCCTTTTGATGACTATGGTATTACTTATAAAAGGATTTTATCTCAAGCAAAACAAAAAAGCAATGTTTAACAATAGCTCTAGTTAAAGATACTGCTTAGAATCTAGGCTGGGCGCGATGGCTCACGCCTGTAATCCCAGCACTTTGGGAGGCTGAGGCAGGCAGATCACAAGTTCAGGAGTTTGAGACCAGCCTGGCCAACATGGTGAAACATCCTCTCTACTAAAAATAAAAAATTGCCAGGCATGGTAGCACACGCATGTAATCCCAGCTACTCAGGAGGCTGAAGCAGGAGAATCGCTTGAACCCAGGTGGCAGAGGTTGCAGTGAGCCAAGATCGCGCCACTGCACTACAGCCTCAAAAACAAAACAAAACAAAACAAAAGAATCTATCTGCCTGGCCAGCCTGTAAGCAATCTATGTGGCAGAGTTTCTCGTGTGTTTTTATGTCTTTGGTGCTGATGATGGTGGAGACAGCTGATTTTTAGTAGTTGCCCAAGGAGACATACTGATATAAATCTGCATCTTCCAGCCCCACCCAACAGAAGTTGAGCACCCCCTCTTATCTTAAATAAATGAGTCACACCCAGGCTTTAGAAAATAGTTTTTTGTTTTTCGTTGTTTTTTTTTTTTTTTCTAATACACCTTTAATTGTATTAGCTGCATTGGTATCTGTTAAAGAAATGCTCCCTACTAGGCCTTGATGGCAGATTGAGAAAGAGTGTGTAAGATGGGTCAAATCTCCAAGCCAGCTGTGTAAGGTGGGGAGCAGAGAGAAGATAATCCACTTAATAATGATATTGGAGCTTGCTTTAAAAAGACACATTCAGTGTTTTAGCATCTATATCATCAACTGCATTTTATAATTCAATTATTTAATACCTCTGTCCAAATTATCAGCAGTCCAGGAAGTCTCTCACCACTCCCACCAGCAGGTTAAGGGCCTTATCAGCATCCCCAGTATAGGAGTCAGATGATAATTCTCAACTGAGCACAACAGTGTTGGGCCCCACTCTGAGTCTCCTGACTCACAGGCCCAGTTCCAGGGCTGTCATTCACCCAGCCTCACAATCCCCAGCTCTACTCTTTAAGTTTCCAGCCTAGCGGGGAGTTCTCCTCCAGGAGAAAGGAGTGGCAGAGTGGGTTTTCAAAATCCAAGACCTGAGCGGTGACTGGCCCAGGGCCTATCTCTAGTCTTTGGCCATAGAGTGGCTGGGCTCCCATTCTTCCTCCAAATTAGGCTACCTACCAGCGTTGCTGGAAGAAGGCATCTGCTAGGCACATTAGATGCTGTGCCTGGCCTAGTGCCTTTGTGTCCTAAAGGCAGGGCCAAACCATCCCAGGGGTCCAGCTCTCAAGGTGTGCAATCAGATGACCAGATGTGGCAGAAAACCAAAGGGTGCAGTAGCTGGGCATGTGCCTGGGTGGATTTACATGGGGTGGAGCTAAAGCCTGGGTCCAGTCCTTCTGGGTTGGCTTTAATGCAGCACTTTCAGAATGGAGCGTGCTGTTCAGAAAACAATATTTGTCAGAAGAATTTTCTTTCTTTTTCCTTCCTTCCCCCTTCCCTTCCCTCCCCTTCCCTTTTTCTTTCTTCCTTCCTTCCCTTCCCTTTTTCTTTCTTCCTTCCTTTCTCTTTTCTTTCTTTCTCTCTCTTTTTCCCTTCCTTCCTTCCTTCCTTCCTTCCTTCCTTCCTTCCTTCCTCTCCTTCCTTCCTCCCCTTCTTCTTTCCTTTCTTCCTTCCCTCTCTTTCTTTCCATTTCTTAATAATAAGTGATAAGGCCGGGCACAGTGGCTCATGCTTGTAATCCCAGCACTTTGGGAGGCTGAGGCAGGCTGATCATGAGGTCAGGAGCTTGAGACCAGCCTGGCCAACACAGTAAAACCCTGTCTCTACTAAAAATATAAAAACTAGCTGGGCATGGTGGCGGCCGCCTGTAATCCCAGATACTCGGGAGGCTTAGGCAGGGAATCTCTTGAACCTGGGAGGTGGAAGTTGCAGTGAGCCGAGATTGCGCCACTGCACTCCAGCCTGGGCGACAGAGCTAGACACCGTCTCAAAATAAATAAATTAATAAATATTAAAAAAAAGTGATGAATATTGGACATAGTGGCTCATGCCTGTAATCCCAACACTTTGGGATTACACCGGTAATCCCAGCACTTTGAGCCAATGCAGGTAGATCACCTGAGGTCAGGAGTTCAAGGCCAGCCTGGCCAACATAGTGAAACCCCATCTCTACTAAAAATACAAAAATTAGCCTGTAATCTCAGCTATTCGGAAGGCTGAGACAGCAGAATTGCTTGAACCCAGGAGGTGGAGGTTGCAGTGAGCCAAGATCGTACTTCAGCCTGGGCGACAGAGTGAGACTCCATCTCAAAAATATAATAAAAATAAAAATAATAAGTGATGAAACTTTTGGAAGTTTGGTGACTGGGGCCCAGCGTCTTTATCTCAGAGCTTATATTCATGTGTGACCAGTTAGTTAAATTGTCCAGAAATGCAAAACAGTAATCACAGGGCCCCATCCTGAGTCTTCCACGGAGGTTAACTCTGGTCTATGACCCAGACTTCTTCCCTTTTCCCTCAGAATCAGCCACCTTCTTGCCCCATAAAAACAGGGAGGGGTTATCATCCCTCCCTCCCCTCTCACATGACCTCGCAAGGCTTCAGTAACAGTGTCTTACCATGAGCCCACGTGTCACAGCACTAGCAGAGCCAGCCTCACTTAACTGCCCTTCATTGCCAACATTAACTGCTGGGCTTCCTGAGTGCTTCAAACCAGAAGACTTCCTGGGGGCTTAACATCAGAAGCATCTCAACACGCAGCATCAGGGCCACCGGCTGTGGCTAGAACTCTTGAGGTTGTGCCCTGTGGTCATTTTGCCAGTTATGAGTGAACCTCAAACAATCGAGAACTGGGGCTCTGTTCCAATAACCTCCCCGGTAACTCGCATGTTTCTCTTAACCTCATGAGTCTGCAGAAGCAGACTGGCAAGTGTTCAAGAACAGGCCATCTCATGAGGTTTCCTGTACTTCCTGCCACTGCTGTCGCTGCTGCCAGGGGCACACGTCCCCCAGAAAAGCCTTTCTCATGATAGGTTAGCATTTCTGCTGCCAGTTGTGGCAGAGGCCAGATGTGAAGGGCATGAAAAGACAAAATAATGAAGAGGAAATATACCCTCCACTTTCTTGTTTTAGAGCTTTTTTTCCCTTTGTTTTTGTGGATTTTTTTTTTTTGGAGGAAAGGGAATAGAAGAAAGGGGTGATGGTTTCAAAAATTAACATGTAAGCCCATGTAAAATTTGCAAAGAGGATTCACAGTGGGTTGGAAGAGGTCGTGTCATTGTGGAATTAGCCACAGGAGTGTGCAGCCCTTTCAGTTGTACACTAAAATGGCAGAAGTTTGCATCAGTCAAAACCAACATCCCAGTTCTTTCCCTGCATTCACCTGAGAAGCTTATCATGTTCAATAATGTATCCCAGTGCCCAGAAAAGTGCTTGGTACCAAACTGACACTCAAGAGATTATAAATATCTCTTGATGATTGAATAAATGAATAGAGGTGATTTTGGCTGACATTAACATTAGATTTAGAGAAAAATAGTTATTTTATAGCAAAACAGATATAAATTACTTTATTGCCATAGAATAATCTCTGTCCCCTTTCTTTGTTCACTATCTTTATTAATCCATAAGTGAATCTCCCCTGCCCCATCCCCAGTCATATACCCATATGAAGTGCTTACCTTTTATTTTTCTGTACTCACTGATGGCAGATTTTTTTAAAAAAAGATAGCAGCTTGCACAAGGAGCAGGATGGTCAACGTTACATGACAAGGTCCCTGGCCTGTGTATCTTCTCCTCAAAGCCTCAAATGCTTATGCAGCCCAAGGATAGAGGGAACCAGAAAGCTGTGGTCAGCCTGAAGTGACTTTGCCACATCTGAAATGACCCATGAGCTAAGGGCCTATGGAGACTACAACAGTTGTGAGACTCCCACAGCAGTTCCAGATAACTTTTAAAGTTATCTAATCCAACTGCTCAGCCTCCCAAAGTGCTGGGATTACAGGCATGAGCCACCACACCTGGCCACATCTGTATTCTTTATGCTGTATTAAGGTAGCATCATTCTCAGTCCTGCCATGTTGTTACTACTGGTTTTCCTTGTATTGAGCTTTCCCCTAAATGTGCCCGTTGGGCTTCTGTGCTTGAGTTCATGGATAGCCAGGACTTGCCATGTCTGCTGAGCCCAGCAAATCTGCAAAAGCATGCCCTCCCACAGCCATGTTGCAGTCACCAGACATTGTCCACCAAGTCTCTGGGAAATCCATAAGAATGCATTTACATTCTTTTTTTTTTTTTTTTGAGATGGAGTTTTGCTCTTGTTGCTCAGGCTGGAGTGCAATGGTGCGATCTCAGCTCATGGCAACCTCTGCCTCCCAGGTTCAAGTGATTCTGCTGCCTCAGCCTCCCAAATAGCTGGGATTACGGCGCATGCCACCACGCCCAGCTAATTTTGTATTTTTGGTAGAGACGGGGTTTCTCCATGTTGGTCAGGCTGGTCTTGAACTCCCAACCTCAGGTGATCTGCCCGCCTCAGCCTCCCAAAGTGCTGGGATTACAAGCATGAGCCACTGCGCCCGGCCACGTTTGCATTCTTATATGGAAATTGACTGTTTATTTTGTTACTTAAACTCTAGCATCACTACTGAACTCTTATGTCTGCCCTCTTGTTGGCCATTTTCTGTGTTCTCTCTTTGCTACTGTTAACAGTCTTCATAGAATCTGATTTTGTCCTTTTATCTTGGGATGTGTTCTCATACTTTAAATTCTAGATTTTGAGCAGGGCAGGATATATACAAGACAAGCTTAAAACATCTTGTAGCGCCAGAAAGTAAGAAAGTGCTCAAAAACAAACACAAACAAAAAAAACAAATAAACAAAACAAACACACACTGATGGGGCTATATCAAAGAGACACAGGAGGAAACTGAAACTACTCCCAATGTCCAAAGCTGGAACAATTTGAGCAAAAAAATAAAGTAGCATTGAAAGTAGAAAACCTGCTTATTCATATAAACTGGCCGGGTGCAGTGGCTCATGCCTGTAGTCCCAACACTTTGGGAGGATGAGGTAGGTGGAACACTGGAGGCCGCGAGTTCAAGACCAGCCTGGCCAACATGGTGAAACCCTGTCTTTATTAAAAATACAAAAATTAGCCAGGTATGGTGGCACACACCTGTAATCTTAGCTGCTCGGGAGGCTGAGGCACAAGAATCACTTAAACCCAGGAGGCAGAGGTTGCAGTGAGCTGAGATCGCACCACTGCACTCCAGCCTGGGTGACAGAGTGAGACTCTGTCCCCCTCAAAAAAAAAAAAAAAAAAGAAAAGAAAAAAAGAAAAAGAAAAAGGAAAAAGAAAGTAGAAAATCTGCTTATTCGTATAAATGAATATCCTTTCTGTCGCCTTCTTCCTCATCCTTGTTGGATTTACTCTGCCTTTGGCCGGAATTTTATCCTCTCTCATTGTTCATTATACAATGAATACCAAATTCCTATGGGATTTTTGTTTGGGGTTTTGTCTATTTTTTGTTTTTATTGCATTTTCTTAGGCATCTTCCCTCTTTTCACATTCTGAGATGGGCTTTGAAGGCTGATAGCGATAAGGGATAGGGAGAAAAGGTAAAACAGGCAAGAAGTATGTGAAATGCCTAGATGGAGTTTGACATGTAGATAGCGTGGCCAGGTAAGGCCCCACTGAGGGGAGCACTTTAAGTAAAGTGCAGGAGGAAGTGATGAAGCGAGCCATGTGGTTATCTAGCAACAAGCATGACGGACAGAAAAGCAAGCACAAAGGTCCTGAACCAGGAGCAAGCCTGGCATGATCTAGAAATAGCAAAATGTGGCTTGAGCCAAGTGACTGAGGAGGAAATCAGCAAGAGATTAAATCAGGGAGGTCATAGGAGGAGGAGCAGGTCATGTAGAACATGGTATGTTTTTGTGTTACTGTGCTGGGGACTGAGGAGATACTATTAGAAATTGTGTATGTGAATGTGTTTGTGAGGCTTGTACCTGGAATGATGCAGGAAAAGTGGATCCGGGGCTAAATTTGCCAGACTAAGAGTTATGGACTCTTCCTTTTAAGCAGAGAGCAAGGTCATTAAGGAGAAGAGAGAATGCATGTATGCAACAGTTTCCAGGCTATAGTTTAGTTCTGTGCATACTGTGAGAATGTGTTGAATGTTTGTTGATTGGTTTATTGATAATTTCTAAAGTTTGCAGGTAGAGAAATAGATCGAGAAAATGGTCATGAGTAACTGGAAAAGTAGAGCCAGGTCTTTTGACTGATAGCTCTGTGGCATCTCTAGGCACCACTTTCTTTAGAAATTTGGCTCTGATGAAAATTAATACCAGACCACTTAACTTGCAGCTAGCATCAAAATTATCCAGAAGAGAGATTTAAAATGCACATACCTCAGCCTATTCTTAGGAACTCCATGTAAGTAGGCTGGGGGAAGGGCTCAGGTACACATATTTTGAGAAAGCTCCCAGGTAATTCTGATGTGCACCCCTGGTCAAGGAACCAATCGCAAACCTCTAAATCCATGGAATAGTTGTTTAATTTTAATGTCTATAAGACCCAAGTTAGTGGAGTATGTGAGAATCCCTACACCAGCTACTTATGAGCAATGGAAACAAATAAATCAAGGAAATACAAACAGGAATGTCACTTGGCTGCCTTTAAATAAGTTTCTTCTCATTAGAGTGAACATCACCTTTAAGAAATTTGCATCATTGGTAGACAAATAGAAGGCTCCACATCCCTGATCCAAGAGGATATGACTAAGAAAAGCAATAGAGTAAATAAGATTGTAGAAGGTGATATGGTTTGAATGTGTACCTTCCAAGTTCATGTCTGCAGTGTTGAGAGATGGAATTTTGGAGAGGTGATTGGTTTATGAGTGTTCCAACCTCACAAACTGATTAATTTCACTCATGGGTTAATGGATTAACGGGTTGTGGAGGGGGTGGGTTAGTTATCACCAGAGTGGATCTGTTGTAAAAGCCAGTTTGGACATCTCTCATGAGCCTCCTCACCATGCAATGCCCTGAGCCACCTCAGGATCCCACAGAGAGTGCCCAGCAGCAAGAAGTCCCTCACCAGATGCAGCCCCTATACCCTGGACTTCCCAGCCTCCAGAACTGTAAGAAATACCTATATTTTCTTTATAAATTATCCAGTCTCAGTTATTCTGCTATAGCAACAGGAAATAGACTAAGACAGAAGGTATTCTAAACATAGTAGCTTGGAACTCAGACTCCAGTGTCAGACAGTTCTGAGCTCACTCTAGTTCTCTGTCATATATCAGCTTTATGAAATGGAATAACTACCCTCAGCTTCATCATCTGTAAACTGGGGATCATAAAGCTACCTATCCCTTCGTATTTTGCAGGGAATAAAAGAGAACAATCATGTAAAATACTTAGCTCACAGTGCCTAAGTGATAATAGGTGTTTAATAAATGTTAGCTCTTATCATTTTTTTCATACTGAGATACATCCTAAAACTGAGTCTTATAATGTTAATCAATAGATTTTTTCTTTCTTATCAATATGTGATTTGCTTACAATTGGTGCTATCTTAAAGTTGATGAAAAAGGTATTAATGACTACTAGTGTACAGCATAGTCAGTGACTTTAGTAAACATAAATTTACAAATAGGATTATGAGTTAATTCATAATGTTTTGTTTAAATAATTTGAATAGGCCCAGAAGATATCTGCTTATATTAGCAATTATATCAATTATTGAGTATCTACTCAATAAAAATAAATACTTCTTTCAAATATATTCCAAAAAGTCACCTTTATATTAATTCAGTGGACCTTCCAAATAATGCAAATGGATGCCATTGTTAACATCTATAAAATGATTTTTTTTTTTTAGGCAGATGATAGCAGCCTACCATTATCTGAATCTATTGAAATGGCATAATAGACTTTGGTTGCAACAAGAGCGATTACAGTCAGAGAGAAAGTAGAACTAGAAAGTGTAGACAGAACTACTCTGGTATGTCTTGGTTGCCTCCTGCTCTGAGCTGACCTGACACTAATTAAGCATCACTGGGGGCTGGTTGCAGTGGCTCATGCCTGTAATCCCGGAACTTTGGGAGGCTAAGGTGAGAGGATCACTTCAAGTCAGGAGTTCAAGACCAGCCTGGGCAACAAAGCGAGACCCTGTCCCTGCCAAAAAAAAAAAAAAAAATAGGCCAGGTGCAGTGGCTCACACCTGTAATCCCAATACTTTGGGAGACCAATGCAGGCAGATCACTTGACGTCAGGAGTTGGGGACTAGCCTGGCCAACATGGCAAAACCTGTCTCTACTAAAAATATAAAAATTAGCCAGGCATGGTGGTGTGCCTGTAGTCTCACCTGCTCAGGAGGCTGAGGCAGGAGAATTGCTTGAGCCTGGGAGGCGCACGTTGCAGTGAGCCGAGATCGTGCCACTGCGCTGCAGCTTGGGTGACGGGGCAAGACTCTGTCTCAAAAAAAAAAAAAAAAAAGCTGGGTGTGGTGGTGCACTCCTGTATTCCCAGTGACTCAGCAGGCCAAGTTGGGAGGATTGCCTGAGCCCAAGATTTCTAGGCTACAGTGAGCTACAATCACCTCACTGCAGTCCAGCCTGCGCAAAAGAGAGAGACCCTATCTTTAAAAAAAAAAAAAACAAAACAAAGCAAGAATCGCTGGGGACTCTTAATTGTGTCTGCTTTGAGGGTGCTGCTAAGAGTATATCCACTGCATTGCTCAGTGTCCCTTTTAATGAGGACCCTTTGGAAAAAGTTTCCCCTAGTTTTAGTTTCAGTGTTCGTTATTTAACGAGTATTTACAGAGCATCCCACTATTTGCCAGACAGTGTTCTGGAAGGTACAGTCTTTGTGCTTATGGGCCTCACATAGTGGTAGAAATACATAATGAGCAAATGATTAAATAAGTGAATAAAAGTTATGTGGTGATTAACTGTTATGAAAAAAATTAAAGAAGGTGAAGCAAGACAAGGGGGGAGATAAGGGAAGGGAGGCTTCTGAGACTGGAAAGTCAGAAACTTCTTTGAAGATGGGACTTTCAGCTGAGACCTGAATGGCAAATTCGACATGTGAAGATGTGGGGAACAAGCATTCTAGGAAGAGACAAAACATGGTGTAAAGGCCTCAAGTCAGGCATGAGTTTGGCATGTTCAAGGAACAAAAAGGAGATGAGGGGTGAGAAACATGGTGGAGAAGCAGGGAGGTGCTGGCTGACAAGGCTTCAGGGGCCATCAAGGACCTGAAGGAATCAGAGGTGCAGTGGGAAGCTGCTAGAACTTGGAAACACATCTGAGTTACTCTGAATAAACAGTGTCATGTTTGTTTTATGATTCCTGTGACCTGTATATCTTAATCCATTTCCTTTTCTCATTCCCTGCTCAAAAGCTTAGGGCTAGATTTATGACCCAACTTTGTTAAATACCTAGGATCCAATCCTGCATGCTATGGACTGAATGTTTGTGCCCCCCAAATTCATATGTTGAAACTTTATCCCCAATGTGGTGATATTTGGAGGTGAAATGGGATTCATGCCTGTATAAGAAGAGACATGAGGGAGCTTGCTCTGCCTCTCTGCTCTCTGCCACATGAGGCTACAAGAAGAAGACAGCCAACTGCACACCAGGAAGCAGGCTCTCACTGGACACCAGATCTCCCAGCACCTTGATCTCAGTGCCTCCAAAACCATGATAAATAATGTCTGTTGTTCAAGCCATCCGGTCTATTGTACATTTGTCACAACAGCCCAGACTAAGAGTGCATTTTGTATTTGCTTCATTCCTGGTACCACCGTGTGCCTAGCACTGTGTTTCCTTTTCCTTTCTCTTTAACACTTCTTATTTTACCTAATTCTGGCTTATGTTATCTTTTGAATAAGTCACTTCAAATCTTTTTTTGGATGAAGGTGTATGTACGTACATACATGTATACATAAACAATGGTGAAAGAATGTAGGTACTGATGCCTCTTTCATGGGGTCTTCAGGATTGGACAGATTTTTATCTATCCACTGGAATGATTTCAGCTCAGATGAACTCAAAGCATCTATGACTGTCTG
Source organism: Hylobates moloch (assembly GCF_009828535.3). Lineage (NCBI taxonomy): Eukaryota > Metazoa > Chordata > Mammalia > Primates > Hylobatidae > Hylobates > Hylobates moloch. The sequence continues at coordinate 31,215,824 of NW_026652293.1, read as the reverse complement.
CATCTTTTGTTTTAGCATGTAGCTATGGTTTTAGAAGGGATCACAGTTGATACTCATTTGAAGTAGTTATGTTCTATAAAGTTTCTGTAAGCCCTGAATTTATGAATACCAAACCATTTTTTTTTTCTTTTGAGACAGAGTTGCCCAGGCTGGAGTGCAGTGGCGCGATCTCTGCTCACTGCTACCTCCGATTCCCGGGTTCAAGCAATTCTCCTGCCTCAGCCTCCCGAGTAGCGAGTAGCTGGGATTACAGGCATCCACCACCACGCCCGGCTAATTTTTTTTGTATTTTTAGTAAAGACAGGGTTTCACCATGTTGGCCAGGCTGGTCTCGAACTCCTGACCTCAGGTGATCTATCCGCCTCGGCCTCCCAAAGTGCTGGGATTACAGGTATGAGCCACTGCACCAGGCCGGCCAAACCATTTTTCCCAGGGGAAATATGGTGTTCCCGCAAGCCGCTGGCTACATTTTCATTAACCAATCAATAGATACCTTTGTTTTATGTGTGTTTCTGTTTAAAGACACCTTATTTAATATATACTGTTGATTCATTAACATTGAACTCATGGCCAACAGCACTATAACTCATGCCTGAACCAAGCTTAGCTAACACATGTATTTTCTCCATAAGGCATTTAGTCTTGTTGCACTTAGCAACACCAGACAGCGATTTAGCCCTATGCTTGGGGGCCATTTTAACAGCACAATCACCAAAAGAAAGTGCAAAAATATGAAAAATGTAGCACTAAATAGACTGCAAACATGACATTTGTTTATAGTATGAGAGCTGGAACAAGAAGGCACAGCGTCACCTGTTTCATCTTAGCTTGAAACATGTATGTCCAGCTACTGAAATATTTCTACCCTCTGCACATGCATCTGAATGATTAGGGAAGTGTCTTGAGCATAGATTTGGGGGCTACAAATAAATTTTAGTGAGTAAAATTTTCAAACACAGAATCTGTGAAAAACAGGAATTTACTACATTTTAAAAAAATCTTTTACCTTTAAAGTAGACCAGGGTAATCCCAGTATTGGGATGTATGTCAGCAAGTCTGGGAGGTCTTTATCCATTTGCTGAATGTAGGGGGCCTTCAAGTGGGGTAATCCTGGAGGCATATTTATTCCAATGTGAAAAATGCAATCCATAGTTCAAGTTTGTATATACCAAGAAGCTGAGTGGTTCAGTCCTTGTACTACTGGTACATGGAGATTGTTTTTATGACTTGAAAGAAAGAGTCCATGTTATTGGGAACATTAGGCAAATGAATTAGGAGGCTTATTTTTCAGCAGTTTTCCCTAAGGCAGTTAAGGAACCAGAAGGTATAATCAAAGTGGTCGGTTGTATCAGAAATTTCTGGAAGCACTGTGGTTGAGAGGAGAGGCAAAACTTCCAGCCTCTTATCCAGAGAGGGCCCTCACTGTCCTCGGAATTTGGGCCTCCCAAACAGCTGGCCTCTAAATGGCTGCCCAGATGGGACAGACCAGAGGAACAAGGAGCAAAACTGGGCTCTTCATAGTTTCCTCTTCTTCATTCCCCTTGGTCTGTGTTTGTAGCTTTCCACCACTCTCCTAGGTGTCACTCTTAGTTCTTCAATCATGCTTGGTGCCCCTTCCCCTTGATCCCCCTGGTTGTCAAATTCTGTCAGGCTCCACCTTGCATCTTTATTCACCTTCCCATGCTCACAGATACAAGCTTGGTCTATGCCTTCACTAATGCTCTCTAACTCTATTGCAAAACATGCCTGATCATTTTCTCTGCCTTTACCTCAACTTCCTCCAAGATAACTTCTTCCTCAAAGAACCCCTTCCTAAAAAACCTTCTGGGATTCCTGTGTATGATTTAAACTCAAACACCTCTGACTTCAAACTCCTCTACCTACATTCCTAGTTCTTTCCAAAGTAATCCCTTGCTTCTTCTAGTCCTACCTGTCACTGCTTTTCTACATGTGCTCATAAACTTTAGGCAAACTATTTTCCTTGCTGTTTTCAAAACATAACTAAATTTCCCAACTTCATGTCAGGAGTTATCCTGCACCTTCTACCGGATATATCTTCTTTCTGTATCCATTATTTACAACTATTCCCAGGATTAATGACAGTTTCCCAGTTCCCCTGCCTGCCAAATAGATGCAGTTTTCTGCTCCCCAAACCTCCAAAGCACTTTACTTTTTCCTTACTAGAATTTTACATGTTTTGCTTTACTCTAATTATTTTTGTCTATATCTTTCTTGCCATTAATCCCTACTATAAGAGCCATAAAGTTTCCTTACCCGTAATTCCTAATAAAGGCCTTGCACAGAATAGGTGCTCAATAAATATTTATGAAACCTGAAGGGCGTTTTAATTCTCCCTTGGTAACTTGGCAATTTGGTAGCCACCTCTTTAGAAAGGGAAAGAGGAAGAGAAGAGGGAATGCCAGCAGAATTTTGGGCTGGGCGCCGTGGCTCACGCCTGTAATCCCAACACTTTGGGAGGCTGAGACGGGTGGATGGCTCAAGCCCAGGAGTTCAAGACCAGCCTGGGCAACATGGTAAAATCCCATCCCTACAAAAAAAATACAAAAGTCGGCAAAGCATGGTGGCTCACGCCTGTAATCCCAGCACTTTAGGAGGCCGAGGCGGGCGGATCACGAGGTCAGGAGATTGAGACCATCTTGGCCAACATGGTGAAACCCCATTCTACTAAAAATATAAAAATTATCTGAGTGTGGTGGTGTGTGCCTGTAATGCCAGCTACTCGAGAGGCTGAGGTAGGAGAATCACTTGAACCTGGGGGGCGGAGGTTGCAGTGAGCTGAGATCGCGCCACTGCACTCCAGCCTGGTGACAGGGTGACACTGTGTCTATACATATATATATATATATATATATATACACACATACATACATACATACTTATAGCCTGTCTGTAGTCCCAGCTACTTACAGGGATGAGGCAGGAGGATTGCTTGAGGTGCGGAGGTCGAGGCTGCAGTGAGCCATGATCATGCCACTGTACTCCAGCCTGGGTGACAAAGTAAGACCCTGTCTTAAAAAAAGAAAGAAAATATAGATGTGGTAGGAAATTGTTTTCAGTTATCTGGAAAAAAGTTGCATGTCTCATTTTCTTTTTAAAAAAACCAGAACTTCTCTAAATTCTTATTTTGGATACAGAATTGAAGAAGCAATAAAGGAACTGCTATTCCAGAATTAATTTTGATGAACAAGTAAGGGGGCATCAGGATTACAAAGATGAGGAAAACTTTAGGAAAAAATAACCATGACAGCCAAAACTCCCATGTGCCAAAAAGTAAATTGTGAGTTATGAACAACCAACTTCTGAAGCTGATTCAACAAAGTTAACTGAGAATATATTTTGTACCAAGCACTGTTCAATAACTAGGAATACTGCAAAGTTCCTATCCTCATGGAACCTGCTGTTTATTGGGGGAGGGAGTAATAAACAGCAAATATGCAAACAAATATACCACATAATTTCAGGTAGTGATAAGTGTTATTGAAAAATAAAGCAAACTCTTGGGAGTTTGATTCTAGGACGAATGTAGGCTATATACAAGATAAGCTTAAAACACAGTGCCAGGAAGTAAGAAAGTACTCAAAAGTGGAGAAACAAAACAGATAAACAAAACAACCCCACATTGATGGCAGTACGTCAAAGAGACACAGCAGCAAACTGAAAGAGCTCCCAGGGCCAAAGCTGGAACAATTTGAGCAGGAAAGTAAATAAAGTAGCATTGAATTATAACCCAAGTACAGAATAAATAACCATAAGTCCACACTGGCACACAAAAATGACTGAATAAATAAATAAATAAATAATGGGAGAGAAGACAGAAACCTTCCAGACAGAGGAATTCCAAATAACACATGGAGATAATCCACTCTCAAGGAGATGGAGCTTAATTCCCCATCCTTTAAGTGTGAGCTGTGCAGGGTGACTTCCTCCAAAAAGGTACAGTATAAAAAGGGGTTGGAGGGGGAGTAACTTGAATAACTTTAGAGTAGAGAAACAGGACAAAGAATAGCTCAGGCAGATGATCAAGGTCAACATCAACAGTGATAAGTCATGTTGACAGTATGTACCCTTGATATGATATGATGAGAATGGCGCTTTCCCCCATGATCTTCCTAACTAAAACATATAACTCCAATCTAACCATGAGAAAAACATCAGACAAATCCCAATACAGAGACAATCTATAAAATACCCAATTAGTACTCCTTAAAACTGTCAAGGTCATAAAACACAAGGAAAGTCTGAGAAACTGTGGCAGTTAAGAGGTGCTTAAGGAGATGGCAGTTACATATCATGTGGTACCCTGGATAGAATCCTGGAACAGAAAATGATACTAGGTTAAACCTAAGGAAATCTGGATAAAATGTAGACTTTCATTAGTAACAATGTATGAATTATTTGTTCATTAATTATAACAAATGTATTATACCAAAATAAGATGTCAATAATTGGAAGAACCCAATGTGAGGCATATAGGAACTCTGTACTATTCTTTTTAATTTTTCTTTTTGTAAATCAAGAGCTATTCCTAAAAAATAAGTTTATTTTAAAAATAAATAAAGCAAGCTTGGGAAATAGTGGCAAGGATGGAAAGCTGCTATTTTGGTGGTCAGGGAAGATCTGTCTGAGGTAGAAACATTTGCACAGAGACCTAAATAAAATGAGGCCAAGCCATGAGTCTTTCTGGAGGAAGAGTATTGCAGGCAGAGAGATGAGCAGGTACTAAGGTGCTGCTGCAGGGGGATGTTGGCAGGGGGGTGCTGGCAGGGGGGTACCACTGCAGGGGGGTGCTGGCAGGGGGATGCTGCTGCAGGGAAGTGCTACTGCAGGAGGGTGCTGCTGCAGAGGGTTTTGCTATGCTTTTAGCATGTCAAAGGAGCAGCAAAGATGCCAATGTGTATGGAGGAGGCTGAGTGGCAGGAAATGGGGTCAGGGAGGTACTAGGGCAGGATGCTGCTGTCTTTTAGGCCATGCAAATGTGAATTCTTTTGTGGGTGAGGCACAAGGCAGGATGGCATAGAGTGCACTCCAGAGCTAATCTGTGGAGGTCTTATCCTGACTCTTCCACATGGGAGCTGTAAGACCTTGGGACAGTCATATGCCCTCTCTGACAGGTGGATGTATAATAGCTGTAGGATGCAGATCATGCCACAGCTGGCCTCACAGGAGTGTTGTGAAGACTGAAAATCTGTAAAGCACTAACATCCTTCGGCACATAATAAGTGCTGTATAAATAAGTATTTAGCTATTATTGTGTGGAAAGCCCCTGGCAAGGTTAAGCTGAAGAGTGCCAGTGGCTTAGATTACTCCTGTGAAGCCTCTCTCTATGCTCATTGGGGAGAACAGACTGGAAGGAGGCAAGAGCAGAGGTCAGTGAGGAGGCCAGAGATCAGTGGTGGAGGCCAGAGTGGCAGTGGCTTCAATGTGGCAGGGATGGTCATGATGGGGCTTCTGGATGAATTCCAAAAGCAGATTTGCCATGATTTGCTAATGGACTGGATAAAGGGTGTAAGTGAAGGGGAGGAGTAAGCTTGTCTTCCAGAACTGAGCTTGAGTAACTGAGCAAATGGTGGTGCCAATTTATTGATATGGGGAGAACTGAGGGAGGACGATTTTGCTTGATTGGTTTGTTTTGTTTTCTTTTGTTTTTTTGTTTCAGTCTGGAGAAGGATTAAGACATATTAAGAGAGGAAAGTTCAAGTTAAATGAGAAGCTCTCAAAAGTTCAATTCTGACAATATAGTTACAAAGGATTCCAAAATGGGAGAAAAGAGGACGGCATCTGAAGATGCTTACGTAGTTATAGGCTTTGTTATTTAATGAGCTCAGATTATTCCTTTAAGGCAAAAAGAGATAAAGTGGCATGGAACTGTACCCACACATTGTACCAATATCAGTTTCCTGGGTTTGCTATTGTACTATAGCTAAATAAGATGTAACCATTGGGGGAAACTGAGGGAGGGATACTCCAGACCTCTGAGTACTATCTTTCCAACTTCCTGAAAATCTATCATTCTTTCAAAACCAAAGTTTTTTTAATTACTCTTGTTAGGGAGAAGGAAATAACAGCAGATTATTTAGAGGTTTTTGCTGACAAAAAGTAAGTATAAATTGATATTGTGATGTTGCTGACAAACTAAGGCTTATGTGGCTAGGGTTAATGGAAGTGTAAAATCCCACAGAGGGATGGGAGAAGAATGACTTCATTTTTCACAGGTCAATCCACATCTGAAGTGGTAAGTTCATCTCTGGGTGCCTTCATCACTTCCAGGTTGACAAGCACACTGAATGACAACTGAACAAGACATTCAGAACTGGGCAATGCTGTCACATGAGAAGTCATTGAAGGAGCTGAAGAATTTAGCCAAGAAAATTGCAGACGCCCACAAGACATAACAACTGTCTTTAAACACTTGAGAAACTATCATTTGGGAATCAAATTTAGATGAATCTTTGACATCCCTTTAGGTGCACTTTCTTTTTACGAAATGCCAGACATATTTTTTAAAGAACATTTAGCTGCATTAAAACCTCTGATTTTAAAAACAGCTGAAGTGGAATAAACCTGGAACTTCAAAATGTTCTCCCAACTGAAAACTAACTGTTATCCGTTTGGTTTGAAATTGAGTCACTAACTTTAAGCAGGATGCACCTTCTTACCACCACCTTCAACCATGTCCTCCAGCAATGATCTCAAGAGCTATTAGGATAGATCTATGACTTGTACTTAGGGGTTAGACATCTGCCAGCCCTCGAGATGGGACCAAGAAAAAGTTTTAATTAAATATTTGCCTTGACTGACAACGAGGAGGGTATAGCACTTTTTCTATTTTTCATTTGTTCTATGGATTGAAAGGAAAATGGATTTAATACTGCAAAGTTAATATTACTTCTTCTTCATATAAATTTTTATTATATACTGCAATGAAGGTTAGACAAAAATTTTAAATGATTTGACACTTTGCTATAACAAGAAGCTATAAAAAGTATGATAATAAAACCAGTGAAAAATCTTGCAGACACTGATTTTCATATCCTGATTATAATGAAGGCCTTAACTGAGCAGTTGCACTGTTGTGTGCCTGTTCACCCTGCTGTTGAATTTTTCTTTTTCTTTTTCTTTTTTTGAGATGGAGTTTTGCTCTTGTCGCCCAGGCTGGAGTGCAATGGCATGATCTCAGCTCACTGCAACCCCTGCCTCCCGGGTTCAAGCTATTCTCCTGCCTCAGCCTCCCAAGTAGCTAGGATTACAGGTACCCACCACCATGCCCAGCTAATTTTTTTTGTATTTTTAGTAGAGACACGGTTTCACCATGTTGGCCAGGCTGGCCTTGAACTCCCGACCTCAGGTGATCCACCCACCTTGGCCTCCCAAAGTGCTGGGATTACAGGCGTGAGCCACTGCGCCCGGCCCCTGCTGTTGAATTGATCTATTTATGACCCACAGAGAGCATGAGACTAATGTATTACTTTAGTAAAAAAAAAAAATCAAAATGCTGAACACCGTTATGAACCAGCAACAAAACAGAGAACATTATTCTTTCTTCAAACAAAACCAATCTCTTGCTACACCTGGAGTAGAGAGTGTGTGTGGTCTGGTTGCTGGCTCTATGGAAAGATAAGCACAGGGAAAGATGGCTCAGTAATACAGTGAAGCCAGGGAGTTTGCACATCCAAGCATCATACTGAAGGAACTTTATATGCATTATTTCATGTAAGCCTCACTGCAACGCTATGAAAGGAGGTACCATTATTCTCATTTTACAGATGAGGAACTGGGGCTCAAGTAACTTGCCCAAAGGTACTCAACTAGAAAGTAGTAGAGGTGGGATTTTAAGCCACATCTGTCTTGAGTCCAAAGTCCATGTTTTTATCTACTATGTTCTGTGAAATGTTCACTGAATATTAAATTGTAGCACTTAGTCCATTACCCCCCACCCCACTGTCTTTATCTGGACAATCAGAAGTTCAGAAAATTGAGGATACTTGCCCAAAGCTGGTTTGCAGTAGAACTGAGGCTTGAACCAAGATCTCCTGACTCCCAGGTCAGGATATTTCTGTTGTGCCAGGGGACCATTCCATCTGAAAAGCTAAAAGCTGAGACAGGATATTTCTAAATTCTAGAAAATCACAAAGGATATAAAGTGAGTAAATTTAGAATCTTCCAAAACCCAGCAGTATAAAAATAACAGGACTAGGAACCATTCTGGAAGTTTGAGAGAGATGCATTTACGAGAGAGAAGTGTGATGGCGCACACATGGTAACGAGCCTACAGGACTCACCATCCCTAAGAAACTGCACAGGCTGAGAACAGAGATTCAATCAAAGTGTTAGGTTTTACTTTTATTTATTTATTTAACACACTATATACCAAGCTCTGTGTTAGGTGGTTGTTACAGCCTGAATTGTGTCCCTCAAACATTCCTATGTTGAAGCTCTGACACCCATATTCTCTCAATGTAACTGTATTTGGAGACAGGCATTAAGTTAAAATGTGGCCATCAGGGTGAGCCTAATCCAGTTTGGCTAGTGTCCTTAAAAGAAGAGATATGTGCACATGTACCCTAAAACTTAAAGTATAATAATAATATAAAAAAAGAAGAGATAAGGGCACACAAAGGTACACTAAGGGTGCACAGAGGAAAGACCATATGAAGACTGTGAGAAGATGGCCATCCGAAACTCAAGGAAACAGGCCTCAGAAGAAACTAACCCAGGATGGGCACAGCAGCTCACACCTGTAATCTCAGCACTTTGGGAGGCCAAGGCAGGTGGATCACATAAAATTAGTCAGGTATGGTGGCACACACCTGTAATCCCAGCTACTCGGGAGGCTGAGGCAGGAGAATTTCTTGAATCTGGGAGGCAGAGGTTGCAGTGAGCCAAGATTGCACCACTGCACTCCAGCCTAGGCCACAGAATGAGATTCTGTTCCAAAAAAAAATAAAAAATAAAAGAGAAAAATAACCCTTCCAACATCTTGATCTTGGACTTCTACGCTCCAGACCTGTGAGAAATAAATTTCTGTTGGTTTGTTTTTATTTTTATTTTTTCTGTAAGTTTCTGTTGTTTAAGCCACACCATCTGTTGTATTTTGTTAAGGCAGCCCTTGCAAACTAATACAGTGCTTTATAACTATAAGCTCATTAATCCTTGTAACAACCTTTTGATATAGGGACTATAATCTCCATATTACAAATGAAGAATCTGAGGCTTATAGCGGTTAAAAAAATTTCATCAGTGTCAATCACAAGTGGCAGAGTTGAGATAATTGTGAGTGACAGAAACCTAAGAATCCTAATTCAAGGATGTCTGGGTCCTATCTCCCACCTCAGCAAGCAGACTTCAAGACAAACACTCTCATACACCTCTTTGCTTAGCGTTTCTAGAACAGGTAGCTGAGTCCACTCACTAGTGTGACTATGTGTAGGCTTAGAAAATGATTGAGGAAGGCACCCTTGAATAGCATATAACATAAAGGTCAGAGCACTGGACTGGGCACCAGAACATCTGGGGTCAAATCCATTTCCTAGGGATCCTCTAATCTCATGTACTCTTTCTGTTTTTTGAGATGGAGTCTTGCTTTGTTGCCCAGGTTTGGGTGGGGCTCACTGCAACCTCCGCCTCCCTGGTTCAAGTGATTCTCCTGCCTTAGCCTCCCAGGTAGCTGGGATTACAGGCTCCCACCACCATGCCCAGCTAATTTTTGTATTTTTAGTAGAGATGGGGTTCCGCCATGTTGGCCAGGCTAGTCTCGAACTCCTGATCTCAGGTGATCCACCTGCCTCGGCCTCCCAGAGTACTGGGATTACAGGTATGAGCCACCACTCCTGGCCTCTTCTAATGTATTCTTGAGCAACTTAATCTCTAAATCTGTTTTTTAACCTACATAAAAGGAATAAGCTGCCTAACTTTTGGTGTTGCTTTAATTACATTAACATTTCACCAACCTTTTGGTGTTGCTTTAATTACATTAACATTTCACAGCATTCCTCATGCTGTATTAAAGCTGTCTTTAGTATCATTAATACTTAGCACAGTTTCCTTGCATATAATTGGCCCTCAAACAATGTTGAAGGAGTCCATATGGAAGTTCTTAGCAAATTGTACAAACGTAAGCCTTTGATTAACCCAAGGAAAAGCCACGGTGTTGCATTTTTTTTCTTTCAGCCCTGGTCTCTAAAGGATGGAAAGAGATGAGTCAAGAATCAAAATCATATGAAAGGTCACCACCGTCCAAGGACCCAGGTAGCTTCAAGAGAGATTACAGAGCAAAGGGTCATGACCGCCTGCTGAGGAATAGGGTTCAGGCCTTAACCTGACAGTTTCCATTCTTCAACTCTCTCCTGTGTCTGGTAACAGTTGTCCTCATATCACCCTCATCTGTAATCTACTGCCTTTTCCCAAGAGTACTTAATAGCAGTCAATCAGAAAAAGGCACCGGAGGTAGCTCAGTGAACTGGAACAGAAGTCTTTGTTCATGATTTTTACTGGGGGCAGCCCTACATTCCTTTCCCCAAGAGCCACAATGGGTCCCCAGGACCAAAGAGTCCACCTTGCCTTTCTGACCCACCATTCTTTCAGGGGAAGAGAGATGCTACACCCAAAGTAAACACTCAACACTTTCTCGTTGGTTCAGGGGGTGTAGGATGCACCTCTAGCAATCTAGCCTGTATTAGTCCATTTTCACACTGCTGATAAAAACACACCCGAGACTGGGCAATTTACAAAAGAAAGAGGTTTAATTGGACTTACAGTTCCACGTGGATGGGGAAGCCTCACAATCACAGTGGAAGGCAAGGAGGAGCAAGTCCCATCTTACACGGATGGCAGCAGGCAAATATAGAATGAGGAAGACGCAAAAGCAGAAACCCGTGATAAAACCATCAGATCTCATCTCGTGAGACTTATTCACTACCATGAGAACAGCATGGGGGAAACTGCCCCCATGTTTCAATTATCTCCCTCTGGGTCCCTCCCGCAATACATGGGAGTTATGGGAGTACAGTTCAAGATGAGATTTGGGTGGGGACAGAGAGCCAAACCATATCATATCCATACTGCCAGAAACAAAAGCAGAATGCATGCATCCATTTATTTATTTGTTTGTTTATTCATCAGTTCATGCATTCATCAAATGTTTGTTGAGTGCCTTTTGTGTGCCAAGCACTGTTCCAGTGCCAGGGGAACAGCACAGTCTAAAACAATAAGCATTCCTGCTCGCACAGAGTGCAGTCATCACTGGGAAGTGAAAATAAAATCAATCAGTGGAAGATGGAACTTGTCCGGTGTGACAAGTGTTACGGAGAAAAATAGACCAAAAAAGGAGGGTAGGGAATTCTGGGGTAAAGACATAAAGATAAAAAGCAAGATAAGCAAACATCTGAGAGAAGAGCCATCCAGGAAGAGGCCTGGAGCTGGGAGTGCCTGGCATGCTCTAGAAACACAAGAGGCCAGCAATGCTGAAGTAGTTAGCAGTGAGAGAAGTCAGAGGGTTAGCAGGAGGCCAGACTGGAGAGAACCTCGCAGGCTTCTCCTCTGTGATGGGGAGCATATGGGGGTTTTGAGCAGGGAAGGAATCTGATCACAATCATGGTTTTACAGGGCCTCTCGGCCTGCTGTGTTGAGAACAGGCTGGGCAAGAGGAAGGCAGCACAAAGGCGGAAGCAGACCAGACGGGAAGCTGTTGTAATAATCTAGGAAAGAACTGATGATGGCTTAGAACAGGGAACAAAGTAGTCGAGGCAGGGAGAAGTGACCAGGTTCTGGAATGCATTTTTAAGACAGAGCCCACAGGCTTTGCCTACAGTGTGTTGTGGGATATAAGAGTAAGAGAAGAGTCCAGGAAGAATGTAATTGCCATTCGCTGAGATGAGGAAAACTATGGAAGATCAAGTTTGGTGGATGGACGACCCAAGAAGCACATTTGGTGATGCTTAGCTTTGAGATGACTTTAGATACTCAGTTGAAGATGGTAAGTGGGCTGTTGAATACATGAGGCTGACATTCAGGGGACAGGTCTGAGTCAAGGGTATAAATTGGGAATGGTCAGTATTTAGGTGGATCCCGCTGCCATAAGGCTAGACAAAAACACTGAGAGTAAGTGCAGGTAGAGGAGAGACTGAGCCCAGGACAGGCCACCAGTAGACACCAGAGCTGAGAAGGAAGTAGCCAAAGATGAACTAGAAGGAACAGGAGGGAGGCAGGAGGAAGCCAGGAGAAGGTGGGCCCTTTTTTCTCCTCACTGCTGCCTCGTTAACCCTCATTTTGCCTTTTTTGCTGTCACTCCACCTCTGTCAGCTTCACCTCTCTCAGATTCATTCTCAGGTAAATAAAGATGTTTTCTATCACTGTGCATGAGCCAAAATAGATATTTACTAGGTAAACATTATTCCTTTAATTGGGCGATTCTTAAAAAAAAAAAAAAAAAAAAAAAAGGCACACAGATCTCTGTTCGGTGTGTTCATTACAATACGTGGATCTGCTGGAACACCAAGTTACCCAGCTCCAAGGGCTCCGTGGGCTCCACGGTCAGCCTGCCAAATGGTGTTGAAGAGATTCTCATGATTGTTGCTATTGTTATTGTTCAGAGAGGCTTCAGCCCTTGGGGCAGCCCTCCCTCCTTCCCTCTCCCACTCCCCACCCCCTGATCCAGAGGCATGAATGCTCTCATCAATTCACTTTGGTCCAGCTGCCAGGCTGGGGAACAGATGTTGCATTGTTAACAGGAAGGAGAAAACAAACAGCTCCACTCTCCTGTGTTCTCCCGCCCTCCTCCCCCATCCTCCTTTCAGTCCCCTGGTGAAAATGGGCAAACAATGTTGGGGAGAGGACGGGGGTCCAGTGAGTAATGCCCTTCTCCCCGCCAAGGCCGAGCCACGGAGCTCCTGACTGGAGGCACACAGAGCGTTCTCCCGGGCCCTGTTTACAGAGGACATAAGCTGTGTCAGCTGAGCGGGCTTGCTCGTGGCTGGTGACGTGAAGATGTTCTCACTGAGCAGAACATTGAAAGAAGACAATGGCCCTCTTCTGCATGTGGCCCCAGTGACAAATCTACCTGCATTTTAAGGGCAACAGCTATGACCAAAAGACCAGCCCAGGGCAGAAGGAAAATGTTTCTTGGCTGAACTCTATCTCTGTATGTCTGATCATTTCTCCTCTGGAGGCTTTTGAGAAATGGGGAGAATTCCTTTCTTCCCTAGAGAACACAGGGTAAGAGTCTCCTGCCTTTTCTCTCACATGTCACGCAGACCCTTCCAAGCTGGGGAGGGGTAGAGGTGAGGGGTGCATGGAGTAGGGTAAGCGTAGGAAATCTAGAGTGAAGGCTGCATGTGAAATAGTAGCATGGAGGTAAAGGGGCACACAGCCTGTCAGCTAGGCTAAGGGGTTGAAACTGCCCTTGAAGTTACTAGATGGCAAGGAAAAGATTTTAGGAAGAAGAGTGACATACAAGAAACAGATGACATCTCTGTGATAGATGGGTGGGAAGGGAAAGCTAGTCAAGAGGCTGCTATAGCAATCCAGGTCACAGACAACCAGAAGCCCTAAGATAGTATTAGAGATGGTTCAGCTGCTGTCAATGAGGCAAAATCAATAGGGCTTAGGAACCAATTGGGCATGGAGAAGGGGTGGCTGAGGATGATCATGCTGTAGAAAGAACATTAGTGGCTCTAAGCCTGGAAAGGTTATGTCCACCCTGTATACAGCATCCACAATAAAAGTACTGTCTAGTCGTAAAATAAGTATAAGAAAGCCAATAAGCTTTGTTTTCTCTAGGGTGGCATTTTGACGCTTTTTTAAAGCACCACACTCTTGTTTGTTTAAGCTTTTTTTTTTATTTCCATAGGTTTTTGGGGAACAGGTCGTGTTTGGTTACATGAGTACGTTATTTAGTGGTGATTTCTGAGATTTTGGTACACCCATCACCCGAGCAATACATACTGAACCCAATTTGTAGTCTTTTATCCCTCATCCACTTCCCACCCTTTCCCCCTGAGTCCCCAAAATCCACTGTGTCATTTCTTATGCCTTGGCATCCTCATAGCTTAGCTCCCACTTATGAGTGAGAACATATACAATGTTTGGTTTTCCATTCCTGAGTTACTTCACTTAGAATAATAGTCTCCAATCCCATCCAGGTTGCTGTGCCATTAATTAATTCTTTTTTATGGCTGAGCAGTATTCCATCATATACATACATATATATATATAATATATATATATACACACACACACACACACACACACACACACCACAGTTTGTTTATCCACTCGTTGGTTGATGGGCATTTGGGTTGGTTTCACATTTTTGCAATTGGAAATTGTGCTGCTATAAACATGCATGTAAGTCACTACACATTTTTGAAATAATTTTTTGGCACCCTGTGTTTGTTTCCTTGGTGTTCCAAGCCTGTGCTTTTTTTGTGCTCACTGGAGAATCCAACACAGGGAGGAAGTTTCAGGATTCACGTCCAGGCCACAAGGTAGATGGCGATGCTGCTCACAGAGGACAGGGATGCAGGAAGAGGAGAGGGGAGGTGGAGCGAGAGTGATGAGCTCAGCCTTGGACGTGCTGAGTGAGAAGTATCAATGGAGACAGACACTGCCAGAAGGCAGCTGATTAGATGAGTCTGGAGCGAGATGGTGGAACTGGGCATCATCAGCGCTCATGCAGGGGGAGAGTCATGGGAGAGGATGAGGTCACCCAGGGTGAATGTGTGGAGGGAGAGGGGAGAGAGCCTGAAATGACACCAGCAGAAAATCAGCATTTTAGGGACTGGGCAGGAAAAGGAGCCTGATAAGAAGTATCCAGAAAGACTGAAGAAAATGTAGGAGGGAGTAAAGCTGCAAAGACCAGGAAAAGTGGGAATTTCAAAGAGGAGGAAATGATCAACAGTATTAAATGCTAGCAGCTGATTCAAGTCAGTTGAGAGGATGGCCAGGGTTGATTGGCACCACTGTGTTTAACAATGAAGAGGTCACTGGTGGTCTTACTGGGAGTGATTTCTGGGGAGCAGTATATGTGGAAGGATAACAGAAAAGCAAATGATGTGATAAATAAGAGGCAAGTTTACACCATTAGTGGTAGCCGTAGAGGAATGGAAGGTTGAGGGACAGTTTTATTTAAAATGGTAAAGAACACACTGGCCTGGTGCGTGGCTCATGCCTGTAATCCCAACACTTTGGGAGGCTAAGGAAGGAGGATCACTTGAGGCCAAGAGTTCGAGAGCAGCCAGGACAACATAGTGATACCCTATTTCTACAAAAAATAAAATTAAATTTAAAATAGCTGAGTGTGGCAGCATGTGCCTGTAGTCTCAGCTACTTGTAAGACTGAAGTGAGATGATTCTTTGAATCCTGTAGTTCGAGGCTACAGTGAGCCGTGATCACACCACTGCACCCCACTCTGGGTGACAGAGTGAGATCCTGTCTCTCAAAAAAAAAAAAAAGGAAGAAAAAAGAAAAGAAGAAAAAAAACATTTAAATACACTAATAGTTCATTTAACCTGCTAAGCAAATACATCAAGCCCCACTAGATTTGGGGGCAAGGAGGGTATCTTTAATATATAAATAAGTTTTAGGGGAAAATTTCTTTTTACACCACCTACAGGCTACAGAGAATCAGCTGAGGCAATAATTTTACTTGGCTTGGATGCGGTGCTCTGGAAAGGGTGGCAAGCATTTATCGGGCACCTACTGTATATGTTAGTTAATGTATGAGCTGCCATATGGAATTCAGAAACAATAAGCTCAAGAAGCTCATCACCTCAGAGGCTGCAAATGTACAGTGTGAAACACACATTGTGTTTGTCCTACACCGTGATTTTGTAAAATTAAACCACCACTTTAAAAGGTCGTAAAAATTTGGACATCTGTTCTCTCTTGAAAAACTGGAAGATCTACATCTACCTGGATTTTCGGTGGGCAGCAACTGACTGGAGTAAAGGGCAGCTGTCCCTTACTGAAAGCACCCATTCTCCAGTTAACACAGTCCCCAGGGGTCTACTATCTGACTCACAGAGCAGACTTCAGATACATCATCCGCCTGGCCCTTGGTAGGCATTTGTGTTTGTGACTACAACTGAAGTCAATCTAAGTCATGAACTGCTACATGCTAAAATGAGGGATGGCAATAACTATGTGGCAGGTATTCAAAAAAAGGAGAAATCAGTAGAATTAAATAGTTGAGCAAAGCTTCTTAGACTTGGTCTGACACGCAAGTAGGATAAAGGTAGATGATTGGATGCATAAATGGATGGATAGATGAAAGAGAAAAGAATTCCCCTTGGGTTTAGGAACAGACCAAATACGTTTACATGGCAGACTGTGGCTAGAAGAAGGAGCATAGATCAGGTACCTTTCGTTTAAAATCTGAAAACTCAGGCTGGGCACCGTGGCTGGCACCTGTAATCCCAGCACTTCAGGAGGCCAAGGTGGGCAGATCACCTGTGATCAGGAGTTTAAGACGAGCCTGGCCAACATGGAGAAACCCTGTCTCTACTAAAAATATAAAAATTAGCCAGGGGTGGTGGCAGGCGCCTGTAAACCCAGCTACTTGGGAGGCTGAGGCAGGAGAATCATTTGAACCTGAAGGCAGAGGTTGCGGTGAGCAGAGATCATGCCACTGCACTCCAGCTTGGGGGACAAAGCAAGACTCCATCTCAAAAATAAATAAATAAAATCTGAAAACGTCTTGTTTTCAGAGCAGGGAGAAGGCATTTCAACTTATCTGCAGGCAATGCTATTTATTATTTCTCTACATGAGTATCCTGTTACAGACTACTTCCTGATCGACAGCAATAATCATGGAGTGATATTGCAAGAAACTGCTGTCTGGAAAATAAAATATAAAACCTTATAGTATCAGGAGTTCATATCTATACAACAGTTTCACTCTTTTGCTTGACGTAATCACATTGATTCCAATTCCACTGATAGTCATCATATTCAAGTATTCTTTCTTACAGTCTTTTCCAAGTGGCTGTTGGTGCCCATCCCCAAAGAGTGCTCTTTAGGCTCAATGAACTGAAATTCCAACCTCACATCCTGTCCAAGTCTCCAGGCTTCTGACAGAATCTGAAATTACCCCAAGTGGGTAATCACTTATCTAATCCCTTTGATAATTTCTAAAGTGAAAGAATGGTTGGGATGGGGGAGCGGAAACCACCTAAATGACAGAAGGAAAAGCATTGAACTTTTACCACACTAGTTCATTGACCCCGTTTCAAAGTCCTGGCCTTTGCACTGCATTTCCTGTCTTCCAGATAAGATCAATTGTGTGTATGGAAAAGCCCACTTGCCACCTGAGGACCCTAAGATGTAGCCCATCCATTGACAAATCTTACTTTTTTTTTTTTGAGATGGAGTCTATGTTATCCAAGCTGGTCTCGAACTCACTCCTGGGCCCAGGCAATCCTCTCTTAGCCTCCCATATAGCTGGGATTACAGGCACCCACCACTGCACCCAGCTCTGACAAACCCTACTGTTAAATAAAAACAACGAATTATAACATACTAGGGATAATCAAAAGCTTCCAGGAATAAAATAATTTCCACAGAAAGACATGATAATAATAGCAATAGACTTCTCAATATCAGCACTAAAAGTTAGTAGATGAAAAAAATGCTTTTCTGAAGAAAAATTATTTTCAACTATTACCAACTGAAGGTCCCAATTAAATGCAAACATAGAATACAGACATTTTCATACAAACAAGACTTTTTAAGAATTTACCTCCTATGTATCCTTTACTAGAGATTTCTAGAGACTGTGACAAAATAAAAATAAAATGAAACCAAAATGAAATTGTAAACCAAGAAAGGGGAAGGCATGGGATGCAGGAAATAGGGGATGCAATATAAGAGAAAGATGAAGGAAATTCCTGGGATGACCGTGAAGGGAAGTCCCACAAGGACAGCTTTGCTACAGGCCTGGAGGATCACCCAGAGTGGAGCAAGAGGACAGAAGTTCCTGGAGGAAGTTCTACAGGGAAAAAAGAAAAAATAGAGCTGTACACATAGAAGGCTTCAAGATGAATGTAAAAATATCTCCATCCTCCACAGACACCTGCTCTGACCACATGGAACTTTATACAGAGAGGATGTTGAATGGGGTAGAGGGATTTAGCCATAGGTTAGAAAAAATTAAGGGCCAGGCATAGTGGCTCACACCAGCACTTTGGGAGACCAAGGCAGGCAGATCAATTGAGCCCAGAAGTTCAAGACCAGTCTGGGCAACATGGCAAAACCCCACCTCTACAAAAAATTAGCCAGGTGTGATGATGCGTGCCTGTAGTCCCAGCTACTTGAGAGGCTGAAGTAGGGGGATCACCTAAGTCTAGGAGGTCAAGGCTGCAGTGAGCCGTGATTATGCCACTGCACTCCAGCCTGGGCAACAGAGTGAGACTCTGTTTCAAAAAAAGAGAAAAGAAAAGAAAAAGGGGGGAAAAAAGTAATAAGAAAACAAAAGATGTAAGCAGGCAATCATTAATTATCTAAAAAATCAAAAATTGAAATTATAATCCAATACTTGGCTTAGCATGAACAATCTTTCAATAGTCATAATAATCTAAATGCTGAATATTATTTGACTTCTCTGCTGGAGGAATTGGAAGCATATGAAAAGAAAAAGGGAGCAATAGAGATCTAAAACCTCATCTACAATAAAATGTTTAAATAATTTCAAGTTAGCCAGGCACAGTAGTGCTCACCTGTAGTACCACCTACTCAGCAGGCTGAAGCAGGAGGTTGCTTGAGCCCAGGAGTTTGAGGCTGTAGTGCACTGTGATGCCTGTGAATAGCCTCTACACTCCAGCCTGGGCAACATAATGAGACCCTGTCTAATAATAGTAGTATCAAATTATTAATTAAACAACATCAGTATGAGCATATTCTTTGAAATATGGAAGTATGGCTGGGTGCAGTGGCTCAGGCCTGTAATCCCAGCACTTTGGGAGGCCAAAGCAGGTAGATCACCTGAGGTCAGGAGTTTGAGACCAGCCTGGCTAACATGGTAAAACCCCATCTCTACTAAAAATACAAAAAAAAAATTGGCTGGGCATGGTGGCAGGTGCCTGTAATCCCAGTTACTCAGGAGGCTGAGGCAGGAGAATCACTTGAACCCAGGAGCTGGAGGTTGCAGTGAGCTGAGATTGCACCATTGCACTCCAGCCTGGGTGACAAGAGCAAGACTCCATCTCAAAAAATAAATAAATAAAAATAAAAAATAAAATAAAATATGGAAGTACATATCATTAGAAAGAGTGAAAGATTTGAATGCAAGTACCTCTGGGGAACAGGATGTGGAGGAGGTGGTCAGGAGGCTACAGGACTGCTGAGTTAAGTGTTTTTAGCACATTTAACTTGTTTAAATTCAGGGTCTGTGTCACTTTGATTAAAATTTAAATGAGATCTAGGTGCCACTTTGGGAGGCTGAGGTGGGAGGATCACTTGAAGCCAGGAGTTCGAGAGTAGTCTGAGCAATGTAGCGAGACCCCCACCTCTATTAAAAAAAAAATATATATATATATATAAATAAATAACAAAATAAAATTTAAATAAATTTACTATCAGAATTAAATAGTATCCCTCAAACACCTAGCATCCCTATACGCCTACTGAGGTGAATACATGGAAAGTTAACAGTTCACTTAGAGCCATGGTTCTTGTGTCTGGCATGTTTGTCAAGCAGTTATCAACCTGCAGTGGCAGCTCTCTTACAGCCAATCATCCATGCATAGAAACATTTTTTTTTTTTGGATTTAAAAACACTTTTTATAGTGTGTTGTTTTTATTGAGTGGTCACACCCGAAGGGGTGACGGTGGATCCTGTGGGGGAATGGGGCTGCCTAAGCCTCGTGCAAACTCTTGCTTGTGTATTCAGGCAACAGCTGCCTCTACAAGTCTGTGTATCAGAAGGAATGAAAGTGGATTAGCTAGACAAACATAGGCATCGGTGGAGACAGATATTTTCACATTCATCTTTAAGCCTGCTATGTGGACACCTACCATGACAGAAGTCTGAATTTTGGATAGTGTTGAAAACAACAACTAGTTCTAGTTCTCACCCTCATTCAGAGAGTCTGGACAAAGCTGTAGAAAAAGAATGAACTCTTCCAAGTTGCTGAGATTTATAGTATCTCTTTCCAGAAAAAAACTATCAGTCTGAAAAACACTTCCCACCTACAGGTGCTAGAATGCTTCACCCTGAAAGGTAAGTGTTAGATAGGTCTTAGATAATTCAGCTTAGCAATTCAACCAGGGGATCCAACCACCAGGTTCCCCTGAGGCCCATCCTGGTGGCAACTGTGCTAGGATGGGGGCAGAGTGGGTGGGAGCCCATTTCTCCACAGGAAATCCAGAAATAGTCCCACCAACTTCTCCAGGATTAACCTTAAATGCCTTCACCCTCCCTTGAATCCTCCCGCCTCCTTCCTTTTGTCACTTCAAGCATATCATTGTAACCCATGTTCAATACTCAGGAGGAAAAGAAGCAATCAGAAACTCATACCTTGGCTTGCTTATTCAGAGACTAGGAGATCTAGAGAGGCAAAGGGACTTGCCCAAAGCTACAGAGCCATTTTGCAACAGAACCAGATCTAGAATCCTGGATGGGGCTCCATACTGCCTAGCTGAGAGCTTAGCCTGTAACCTTCAGATAGACAGATAGAAATAGATGTCAAAGGCCGGACACAGCAGCTCATGCCTGTAATCTCAGCACTTTGGGAGGCCAAGGCGGGTGGATCACGAGGTCAGGAGTTTGAGACCAGCCTGGCCAACATAGTGAAACCCTGTCTCTACTAAAAATACAAAAAAATTAGCCAGGCATGGTGGTGGGTGCCTGTAATCCCAGCTACTTGGGAGGCTGCAGCAGGAGAATCACTTGAACCCAGGAGGCAGAGGTTGCAGTGAGCCAAGATCGTGCCATTGCACTCCAGCCTGGGTGACAGAGCAAGACTCTGTCTCAAGGGAAAAAAAAAAGAAATAGATGTTAAAGCAAGGTCAGTATCTAAACACAGTTGTAATTCTGAGGATTCTGATCCTTCCACCACTCCAAACTGCCTCACAAATCCATAACAATAAAATAAAATAAAGGGGGAACTATAAAATCCAACAAATCAGAGGCTTATTTCTGCCTGAGCTGCCCATTTTTTGGTGTTTAAACAATCCATGCATTCAGCAATGAGTTATTGTGCATGTATTTTGTCCTGAGGAACTTCCAAATGGAGGTGTCTAGTAGAGAGGTGGGTGCTGAGGTCTAAGAAGAGAGAGATCTGAGACGGTGATCATTGTCATAATAAAGGATGAGATTGCCCGGGGAGAATGAATACACTGAGAACAAAAGATGCCCAAATCCCAAGGAGCACCAGCCTTAGGATGGGAAGAGTAAGAGAAAATACAGGGAACTCCTAGAATGGACCCTAGTCTCTGAATAAGAGAGCCAAGGTGTGAGTTTCTGATTGTTTCTTTTCCTCTTGAGTATTGAACATGGGTTACAATGATATGTAGCTAATGCTTGAAGTAACAAAAGGAAAGAAGTGGGAGGATTTAAGGGAGGGTGAAGGCATTTAAGGTTAATCCTGGAGAAGTTGGTGGGACTGTTTCTGGATTTCCTGTGGAGAAATGGGCTCCCACCCACTCTGCCCCCATCCTAGCACAGTTGCCACCAGGATGGGCCTCAGGAGAACCTGTTGAGGACAGGTGTTTCCAGAAAGGGTCAGTAGGAGGCCACCCCTCTTCTGCTAAGTGAACTTAGTCCAGATCAGAACATGTGCTGCTCAGAGCTATGTGGTATAAAGGTTGGGCAAATATGCACTTTCACAGTGCTGAGGGCAAAGACCAAGAAGACTGGGACATGACCAGAAAGAAAGGTTATCACATGCTAAAAGCAAAGAGAAAAGGCAACAACAGTCACCTTTCATCTCATTAAGTGTATTTTCTAAAAAAATGTCACTTTGGAAGAAATTCCAAGTAGGAAAGTAATTGGTCGGCCCAGGGAAGGTGTTGGTTGATTGCTAGCTTTTGATTGGTCCAAGATGCAGGAGGTTTTATGAGCAAAGAGCTCACAATGTCATCCCCCATGTCCTGATTACACCAGGCTCTCCCTGGAGGTTCTCTCTGGCTGAGATTTTAGACCTGAGGGGTGTAGAGAGAGCTAGGAACCATGGCAGTAGGGTAGAAAAAGCCCAGGCTTTGGAGCAAGCAGCCTAAGTTTGAACCATGACTTCAATCCTTATCATCAGGGTGACCTTGTTAAGATTATGTAAACTCCATGAGTCTCAGTGTTGTCATCTATAAATTGGAGATGATACTTACCTCAAAGGATTGAATGAGAGAGTATTTACAAAAAACTACCAATAGCTACTCAGCAAGTGCTCCGTCACCTCCTGCTTCCTCCTGCCCACCTTACTTTTGAGAGCCACCCTTGAGTAGGCAAGATAACCCATTATCATGGCTTCCTCCAACTCCTTCCAAATTAGAAACATTGTCCAGACTGACAATGGTCTCAGCATTTTCTCTGTGATCCATCAGTAGGTGGGATTCTACCATTATGTCACCAAGCTATTGTACCCTGGGTATTGCATGCTCCAATCATTGGGTATGAGCTGGCATGCTTTTGTAACTCTCAGCTGTTTACCTAGTTCTCTGGGAAAATACTACCTTTCTAGGAGCCATCAGAAGTAATGGAAGCTTGGCCGGGCGCCGTGGCTCACGCCTGTAATCCCAGCACTTTGGGAGGCCGAGGCGGGCGGATCACGAGGTCAGGAGATCGAGACCATCCTGGCTAACACAGTGAAACCCCGTCTCTACTAAAAATACAAAAAAATTAGCCGGGCGAGGTGGCAGGCGCCTGTAGTCCCAGCTACAAGGGAGGCTGAGGCAGGAGAATGGCGTGAACCCCGGGGGGCGGAGCCTGCAGTGAGCCGAGATCGCGCCACTGCACTCCAGCCTGGGTGAAAGAGCGAGACTCCGTCTCAAAAAAAAAAAAAAAAAAAAAGAAGTAATGGAAGCTTGATGTGGTTCCTGATCTTCTGTCTACTCTAAATCCCTAGTATAAAGGTCCTCAGTTTAAAGACATACACCCATACCAACACACACACACACACAGAGAGAGAGAGAGAGAGAGAGAGTGATATGGCTAGGCAGCTGCTGCTGGTCAACATTAGTGAGATTTCCCACTTGTGCTGTTGTAAACCACAGCCATAGGTATTGTCCTGTCTTTTCTGGTCTCTCTCTCTCTGGCATATGAGTAATTCCTCATTTGCTCTTTTTTCCCTGAAGTTCATGCCCTCAAGCACCGCAGGCAACCTGGATAAATTTAGCTCTTCTCAGGGCCTTTTCCTGACTTTGTTCCATGACTGTTAAAGGTTTGGCTGCTCCCCAGAGAGAGCTTTGGCCTGGCTTCCCTCCCTTGGAGGTCTCATTTGGTTCTGGTGTCTGCTATGCCACTTGCATAATTGGTCATGAATCACTTCAGACTACGGTATGTACTTTGAGAATCAATCAGTTTGTGCTCTTGGAAGCTGAAATCCTTCATTCCAGCTTCGCATCCCTTGGATCTCCTTCCCTGTGTTTTCCCTTGCCCTAAACAGCCTGTGGCTACTGCTCATTGCTGTCATGCTTACTCCCCATTAGGGCTAAGTGGGAAATGATTGGTTGGTGACCAATAAAGGCTCTTCCACTCTCTTCTCCAGGAGCAGGGCCTCAGATCCCATGATCAGGATCCAGTACAGTGAGGATGTTCATTTAAAGTTTACTAGTTTGAATTGTTGTAGCTGAATATAAGAAAGGCTGGAGTCAAACTCCCTCTTTAAGCAATTAAATGAAAGAGAACTGCATGAAAAGGCCATTATGTGTTTAGACGTGCTCATCTTCAAGGATCCAAAGTAAGATTCATGGATCACACTCAAGCTTTTATCATTTTACTTACTATTTTCTCTCTTCAATATAGGCTATTGTTAAATTATCCAATCAGCAAGCATTTATGGATCACCAGCTTTGTGTAAGTAGCTATGGGCATTTCAGAAGTGAACAGCATCATTCCCAGTCACTTATGTGGGGAAAAAGGTTTTTTTTAAAAAAGTGAATTACAAAGGAGAGATAAGTGATACAGGAAATGAGAGCTATTTTAGGGGATGTGGGTGACACCTTTAAAAGACCTGACATGGACTCTGCTTTCCTGGGGCTTGCAAACTACATGGGGAGATTGAACTGACCCACATGAAATGAGACAAGAACCAGGGCCAAACAGGAACATCCTGAGGAGGCTTTATGGAGGCAGTGGGTTTATACCAGACCTTGAAGGGTGGGAAGGATTTGAATGGATACAGGGTAAAGGAAAGAACTTACCTGGATGAAAGAACAGCATGAACAAAGGCCAGAAGAGAAGACTGGCACAAGTTTCACGTATGTGTATGTTTTGGGGAGTGCCTGTAAAAAGCTAGTCTTACTCCAGCAGGAAATACATATGGAGGAGGGCAGAAAAACAGGCTGAGGATGGTCAGCATCCAGGGCCTTGACAGCTAGGCATGACCCAGTCAACTTACTAGCGACAGACCCCCAACTGCAGGAGCAAGCTCCTGTTGGGAAGGGGAGACACTGACCTTGTTCCTTGTAGGAACCACTATGAATGGCCTCTTCCCAGTACCCATATTCACCTCCACCCCAGTTAGCTGCCCTTGCTATGGAAAACACATTAAAAAGAGTCTGTGAAACCAAAGTGATCTACTCCAGGCCAGTGAGGCAGTCCCTGTGCATGCCCCACTGGGAGGATCTCTCTCAGGGCCTTGGGCTGCAGACATTTGTGTGTGGAGTCTACTACTTGTTGGTAGTCAGGGCCACCACAGGCTATGGCTTCAAAAGGCAGTGAGATAAACAGCTGTGCCCTGGATAGAAAAGTACCCAGACACTACTGCTTATTTTCCTGGCATACAACTGGGACCAGTGGCCCAGGTGTCAGTGCTGCTACCCTGGCTGATCCACAGAAAGAAGGGTCAGATCTATTTTAAGGATCTGTTTGCCCAGTCACATGGAGAAACTGCTACTTTAAAAACAGCTATTTACCGGGAAAGTAAAGGCCCCTGCAAAATAAAAGGTTAGTATACTATCCCTAGTAACTCTTTAAACCAAAGCAAACATCCAGGCAGGCCATGTTTGCACTGCACCGTTCTTGCTTTCTGCCCTTGGTCACTCGATTCTCAAGGTTCTTGGTTGATTTCTTCCTCAGAGTTAAGCTGAGAAAGAGCAACTGGTAATATCAAAGCACAGGGGTCTCTAGAGAGCAAGGGAGTTATAAACACACAGCAGTTGTCTTGTTACTTGATTAGTTTGTTACTATTGTTCTAGTGTTACTTTGGTTGGTTTGTTTTAGGAGAGTGAAGGAGTTTGATCAGGCAAAATCTGAAAGAATCTGGAAGATCTAAGACCCTTCAGCAGAACTGTGCCTTCTGCCTTGTATTAGTCCGTTTTCATGCTGCTGATAAAGACATACCTGAGACTGGGAAGAAAAAGAGGTTTAATGGACTTACACAGTTCCACATGACTGGGGAGCCCCCACAATCATGGCAGAGGGCAAGGAGGAGCAAGTCATGTCTTTCACAGATGATGGCAGGCAAACAGAGAGAGCTTGTGCAAGAAAATGCCCATTTTTAAAACCATCAGATCTTGTGAGACTTATTCACTATCATGAGAAGAACACCATGGGAAAGACCCATCCCCATGATTTAATTACCTCCCACCGGGTGCCTCCCATGACACGTGGGAATTATGGGAGTTACAATTCAAGATGAGACTTGGGTGTGGACACAGCCAAACCACATCACATCTATATTTCAGGATTCTGATATTAGTGTATGAGAAGTGACATCAAATATGGTCTACAGTGATATTATTCAAACTAGAAGTCCACACCATCAAGGCAAATCCAAGAGCATTAAAATCAACATTTGGAGAGGCACCCAGTGTGGAGACAGTGCAGTGGCTGGCACTTTCTACAAACCGTCAGAGCAGTATGCTCCCAGCTTCTCCATGGACATCCCTAAACCTTCTTTACCTCCCAGCTTCTAAGATCTGCTACCTCATTAAATCATGTCAACTTAGGAAATCTTCACAGGACCTATCCTGTGGAATTTATAGTTTTGCTTAGGGCACAGTATGACGCATATTTCTAATAGAGAAAATAGTACAATATATGAATACTACAGAATAAGTGGCATTAAAAAAACGCAGGGTGTAGGTGGGAGGTGGACCTGTGTGCCCTAGAGCACACAATGAAAACACATTGCCTATCATGGAAATTGAAGTCCTTAGCCTGACCTCCAAAGCTTTCCATAATCTGGCACCAATCTCCTTCTCAGCCCTATCTCCCAGGACTCCTCCTATACAGTCAAACCAGACTTCCCCTAAGCTCACCTTGCTCCATGGCTGGGTTTTTGCCACTTAACACAATCATTCCTTTCCTCTCTTCTTCCTTCAGTCACTTCACACACGTCCAGTGATTCTGCTCTCCAAATGCTAACTAGGTTCCAGGTCTGGCTCACATTTCTCCTGTTCCTTGAAACCTTTCCAGCCCATCCCAGCCCTCAGTGACCTCACCGTACTCTGAACTCACAGCACTCTTTGTCCACCATGCACACCACTCTTTGTACATCACGCACAGCACTCACTGCCTGGATGCTCCTTTGTTCATGAATGGGCGCAGCCTTGTGAGGGCTCTGATGGGCTGCTATCTTGGACACTGACTTCTCCTTTGATCTCTCCTCATATCATCTCACAACTACATTATCCTCTCTTTGATGGCTTGCATTTTTGAATACCCTTCAAGCTTCTAGCACAGGGCCCAATGCAGAGAAGTTGGTCAATAATTATTTGTGAAATGAATGACAATATAGAAAATCATCTGATGCTCAATTAAGTTTCCGCCTGAAGAGGTAAAAAGAAGGGGCTACATTTATTAAGGGTCTGTCATTTTCACTTGTTCAGCACTTTAACACCCATCTAAAATGTAGATATATTATCTTCAACTTATATAATATGAAAATGAGGTTCAATAAGTTGTTCAACATCAGTCAGCAATAATAAGACAGTTCAGAGGTAAACTCTGGTGTGCCTGACTTGGAATACCAGGCTACGTGCACTACCTCCCACCTAAGCATCCGTCTGTGGGCAGGCTGCTGTAGTTTCTTCCTGAGAGTCTCTCAGATGACTTTTACTATTTATTTATTTATTTATTTTTGAGATGGAGTTTCACTCTTGTTGCCCAGGCTGGAGTGCAATGGTACAATCTTGGTTCACTGCAACCTCCGCCTCCTGGGTTCAAACGATTCTCCTGCCTCAGCCTCCTGAGAAGCTGGGATTACAGGCACCTGCCACCACGCCTGGCTAAGTTTTTGTGTTTTTAATAGAGACACAGTTTCACCGTGTTGGCCAGGCTGGTCCCCAACTCCTGACCTCAGGTGATCCACCCGCCTCGGCCTCCCAAAGTGCTGGGGTTACAAGCGTGAGCCACCGTGCCCAGCCCATGACTTTTACTTAATCACCCCATGCACTCTCCCTCCTTTCAAGCCACCTCCAAAGAGCTACTTTTCCTGGAACCACTGCATGCTTTCATGTTTCTGTGCAAATCCCCTACATTTCCTTCAGCTGGAAAATCACCTTCCATCTTTTCTACCTGTGCTATCTTATGTATCCTTGAAGGCTCAGCTGAAATGAATATTCCCTCCATCAGGTTTTCTGTTAACAAAATTAAGTGCTCTCACATCTGAGTCCTCATGGCCCCGTGCCTCTTCCAGAGTTTAGAACTCATCTGATTTTGTTTCAAGCTCCAATCAGTTATTTACCTCTCTGCTTCCTCTCTTAGGCTGTAAGCAACCCAAGGGAAGGGAACACACTCTCGTCATCTCTGTAACCTGGGCCTTGCATGACAGCAGCAGACTGTCCCAAAAGTCTTCGGTGGTTCAGGTGGCTGCTGGTTGCCAGCACAGAACATTGATTCAGTCACGTCACATACCTTCAGTGATTCTGCTCAGGCAATAAGCCACTGGGATACCAACGAAAGCCAAAAAAAAAGGAAGCTCCAAGCAGACTTCCCATGTCAGTTCCCAGTGTGCAACCCAGGGGTTTCATCTTGAAACCATGTAGTCTCCAGTTTTAAGTGATTCAAGAATGTTTTGACCTCCCTTCTTAATCTAATCTATGGTTTCCAAGATAGTTAATGCCTCAGAGAGAGGCTGTCATAAGGGTCCCTGTTCTTTAAAATGCAAGAAAAAAAATGGTTAGATATATCGTTTGTAGCATGCCTTTAGTAGTAAGGTGTAACCTCGAGGTTTGAAAAATGAATGAATGAGGCTGGGCATGGTGGCTCATGCCTGTAATCCCAGCACTTTGGGAGGCTGAGGCGGGCAGATCACTTGAGGACAGGAGTTTGATACAAAAATTAGCTGAGTGCGGTGGTGTGTACCTGTAATCCCAGCTACTCCCGAGGCTGAGGCAGGAGAATCACCTGAACCCAAGAGTCGATGGCTGCAGTGGGCCGAGATTGCACCAATGCACTCCAGCCTATGCGGCAGAGCAAAATGCCATCTGAAAGAACGAAGAAAGAAAAGACAGAGAGAGCAAGAGAGAGGAGAAAGGAGAAAGGACAAGAAAAGAGAAAAGAAAATAAAAGAGAAAAAAAAGGAATGAATGATAAACATGCCGACCCTATTTAAATGAAGAAAAAGGATATTTGTTTGGTTTGCCTTATAGAGTTCGGCCCCTCCAAAGATTCTAAGACAAATTACATCTACAACAGTGGAGACTGGACTTCCTCCTGAAGAACAAGCAACCATAAAGGGATGGCAGCTCAGCAGCAGCCCAGTAACACAACCAGTGACAATCTGTACACCAAGTTTCTGTGGCATACTGCTCCTTGAAGGCAGGGCTTGAAAGCTTTCATTCTTCTTCCTTCTTCCTCTTCCTCCTCCTTCTTCCTTCCTTCCTCTCTCTCTCTTGCTTGCGTCTGCTTCTTCTTCCTCCTCCTCCTCCTTCTCTCTCTCAGCAGATCGGAAAGTTTTAATTCTACATTCCCAGTTCTTAGCACACAGCCTAAGACATAGTAGACACCCGCCACCACCGCTGCCTCCTTTTTCTCCTTTGGCTAGAGGCGCGCTTTCGCCATGTTGGCCACGCTGCTCTGCAGCTCCTGACCCCGAGTGCTCTCCCCGCCTCCGCCTCCCGAGATGCTGGGTCGGCAGACGGAGTCTCGCTCACTTGGTGCTCGGTGTTGCCCGGGCTGGAGTGCGGTGGCGTGGTCTTGGCTCGCTGCAGCCTCTGCCTCCCAGCCGCCTGCCTTGGCCTCCCAGGGTGCTGGGATTGCAGCCCCTGCCCGGCCGCCCCGTCTAGGAAGTGAGGAGCGCCTCTGCCCGGCCACCCATCATCTGGGAAGTGAGGAGCGCCTCTGCCCGGCCACCCATCGTCTGGGAAGTGAGGAGCGCCTCTGCCCGGCCGCCCCGTCTGGGAAGAAGTGAGGAGCGCCTCTGCCCGGCCGCCCCTTCCGGGGAGAAGTGAGGAGCGCCTCTGCCCGGCCGCCCCGTCTGGGAAGAAGTGAGGAGCGCCTCTGCCCGGCCGCCCCGTCTGGGAAGTGAGGAGCCCCTCTGCCCGGCCGCCCCGTCTGGGAAGTGAGGAGCGCCTCTGCCCAGCCGCCCGTCGTCTGGGAAGTGAGGAGCGCCTCTGCCCGGCCGCCCGTCGTCTGGGGAAGTGAGGAGCGCCTCTGCCCGGCCGCCCGTCGTCTGGGAAGTGAGGAGCGCCTCTGCCCGGCCGCCCGGCCGCCCCGTCTGGGAAGAAATGAGCAACGCGTCTGCCCGGTCACCCCGTCTGGGAAGTGAGGAGCGCCTCTGCCCGGCCGCCCCATCTGGGAAGAAATGAGGAGCACCTCTGCCCGGCCGCCCCGTCTGGGAAGAAGTGAGGAGCGTCTCTGCCCGCCCGCCCCGTCTGGGAAGTGAGGAGCGCCTCTGCCCGCCCGCCCCGTCTGGGAAGTGAGGAGCGCCTCTGCCCGACCGCCCCATCTGGGAGGTTCTACCACGGAGGCCAGAAGCAATGTGGGGGCTGGACGTGGCGGCTCACGCCTGTGGTCCCAGCACTCTGGGGTCCCGAGGCGGGTTGATCACTTCAGGCTAGGAGTTTGAGACCAGTCTGGCCAACATGGCAAAACATATGAAAAATACAACAGAAAAACCAACCAACCAACCCAGTGACAACAAAACAGGTCTACCCTGGAGTCATACTCCTCTAATTTTTTCTATTTTCCTCCCTTTCTGACCCTTTATCCCACTTTCTTTTTCTTCCTCTTCCTTCTCCTTCTTCTTTGTCAAATAGAGGATTGAGTTATTATCACTGATCCATATAAAGTCCCTCTCTCATTTATTTTCTTTAATTCCCACTCCCCATTTCTATTCCCCGTCTTCCCATGTGCAACCTTCATAATATGTTTGATACGCATCTTTTTGTTTGTATGTATTTTTAGAAAATGTTTATTGTTTTGTGTGCAAAAAAATTAATAATAAAATAAATAAATAAATAAATAAATAAACATCTCCTTCCTGCCCATTCAGGACCTGTTGAGCCTCATTACTAAAAATAACTGAGGCCCTAATTGCTAAAGGTGAGGGATTACCTTCCCCTTCTCTACCTTTGCCCTACCCTCCCCCATCCTCTCAGGCAATACATAGATGCTCTTTGTGAAATATTAAATATTAAATCCTATTTTTTAAAAAACTGATGGTTCCCAAACTGTGCACAGTGGCTCATGCCTGTGGGAAGCTGGGGTAGAAGCATGGCTTAATGCCAGGAGTTTGTGACCAGCCTGGGCAAAAAAGTAAGATTCCCATCTCCAAAAAATAAAAATTAGCTGGGTGTCGTAGTGCATACCTGTAGTCCTAGGTACTTGGATGGCTGAAGCAGGAGGATCTCTCCAGCCCAGGAGTTTAAGGCTGCAGTGAGCTGCACTCCAGCCTCAGAGATAGTGCATGACCCCGCCTCAAAAAACAAACAAACAAACAAAAAACAAACAAAAAAAACCCCACCAAAACCCTGATGATTCCCTCATTTTCTGGATGGTTCAGAATGATCATATTCCTCTTGAGTAATCCAGCCCTTCTCCTATTTCTTCATCTTCACCCTCATTTTTCTACTCACTTCTTTCCTACTTCCAGTGGTCTCAGTCCCTGGGTCGTCCGGCTGCTAACCCTCAAAGCTAAGAAACATGACCCTCAGAGTCTTAGAGCCATTCCTTGGGACATCTCCTTGAAGCTTGTGTGGGATTTCTTTTTTTTTTTTTTTTTTTTCCCAGACGGAGTCTCACTCTGTCACCAGGCTGGAGTGCAGTGGCACGATCTCGACTCACTACAACCTCCGCCTCCCAGGTTCAAGCTATTCTCCTGCCTCAGCCTCCCCAGTTGCTAGGATTACAGGCATGCACTACCATGCCCAGCTAATTTTTGTATTTTTAGTAGAGACAGGGTTTCACCATGTTGGCCAGGATGGTTTCGATCTCTTGACCTCGTGATCCGGCTGCCTCGGCCTCCCAAAGTGCTGGGATTACAGGCATGAGCCACCACACCCAGCCTCGTGTGGGATTTCTTTGAGATGGGTTCACAGCTGCTGTTGGCTGCCCTCCCCACCTACACTCCACTCTCCTGTCCTGTGCTAGTCCCAAAGAACCCAAAAGACTACCTCTGTCCTGCCTCTGGAGACTGGACACATAGGCTGTGCTGGTGGCCTTCAGGGTATGCTGGCCACCACCACTGAGGAAAACAGTGCATTCTGTTCTGGAGTATGTGGCAGATTAAGGGCAACCTGGGGAATCTGGAATATAAACAATGATGTGGGAGCATAATGTTGGCACTCTCAGGAAAACAGATAAAACTCCCTTGTCCAATCCAGTTTTATTTTTTGCAGAGACCATTTTACTTTCTTGAGCATCAAAACATACACACGCATAGGGTTTTTTTGTTTGTTTTTGTTTTTGTTTTGAGACATAGTCTCGCTCTGTCGCCCAGGCTAGAGTGCGGTGACGAGATCTCGGCTTACTGCAACCTCTGCCCTCCACCCCCCTTCCCGCTGCTGCCAGGCTGAAGCAATTCTCTTGCCTCAGCCTCCTCAGTAGCTGGGACTACAGGCACACGCCACCACTCCTGGCTAATTTTTGTATTTTTAGTAGAAGCAAAGTTTCACCATGTTGCCCAAGCTGGTCTCGAACCCCTGACCTCATGTGATCCACCTGCCTCGGCCTTCCAAAGTGTGGAGATTACAGGCATTAGCCACCTCACCCTGTCACCCACATAGTTTTGAGCCCTGGTCCCACCTGTCAGGTAGCTGGTTCACACTCCATCCCAGAGGAAGCTCTTAGGTCAAGGGGTGGGAATTTCGAGAGGGGCAACGAGTAGCTGGAAGCCATGTTCCCAGGCCCACCTTTTACCCCAGCCTCCTGCCCCACATCCTCCCCATAGAGCTCATGTAAAGGGTCTGTGCCTTGCAGTGAGGGGTGTTTCATCTGCCTGCCTTCCTAATAAACTTTCAGACAGAAGTATGTATGTGTGAGTGTGTGTGTGTGTATGTATGAGTGTGTGTGTATGTCTGTGTGTGGTGTTAAATGGGGTTGTTAATATAGTCAATACTAATTCCTAGATAAGAACATTGTCTTAGTCAAGACTAATTCAATACTAATACCTAGATAAAAACATTATCTTCATCTTGGAAGGTGAATACCTGTTCATTAAATGATCATTGCTTTGGAAGAACTTTTAATGGGAAATACTCAGAAAACAATGCCAATGTGGGTGGGGAGAGAAGCACAACGTCAAATAGACACCATGCGTTATAAGCAGAGATAGAGATAAAGATAGGCATTGAACAAAGAGAGAAGGAAATACACCAAAATGCCCGGAGAGGTTTTCTCCAGGTTTGGAGTTACAGGTGATCTTTGCTTTCTTCTTTCCTATATATTTCTGTGCTGACCAAGTCTTTTACTGTGAGCAAATGTGACTCTAGTAATGCTGGGGATTAATAATTTTTTAATTTGTTTTTCAAATGTAGAACACTTTGCCCTGTCTCCCAGTGTCATCAAGAAGCCCAGATGAAAGCTGAGTGACCCGGCCGGGCACGGTGGCTCACACCTGTAATCTAGGCACTTTGGGAAGCCAAGGCGGGCGGATCATGAGGTCAAGAGATCAAGACCATCCTGGCCAACATGGTGAAACCCTGTCTACAAAAAATACAAAAATTAGTTGGGCATGGTGGTGCATGCCTGTAGTCCCAGCTACTCGGCAGGCTGAGGCAGGAGAATCACTTGAACCGGGGAGGCGGAGGTTGTAGGTTGCAGTGAGCTGAGATTGTGCCACTGCACTCCAGCCTGGTAATAGAGTAAGACTCTGTCTCAAAAAAAAAAAAAAAAAAAATCCTGAAAGTTGAGGAGTGACCTGAGTACTAAGGCCTTCAGATCCTCCTACCCCATGGCACAGGCCCTCCCTCCTGTTGTCTAGCACAGTGTCCGGCGAAGGCCATTAACCTTATATGAGGGCAGAAGGTGAGCTAAAGCCCTATGGAAAAGGTGGCTCAGGCATATACAGGCCTGTAGGAACCAAGCTCAGAGACAGACCTGTGGCCAGTGGCTCCACAGCTATGCCCCAACCTAAATGCACCCCCAGAGCTTGCTCCAAAAAGATTCGAGGAGTAGGAGGGGAACAAGGCAAAGGAGATAAAAAGGGGATTACTGGGAAAGTATTAGAACTACCCTGGGCCGGGCATGGTGGCTCACGCCTGTAATCCCAACACTTTGGAAGGCCAAGGTGGGCAGATCACTTAAGGCCAAGAGCTTGAGACCAGCCTGGCCAACATGGCAAAACCCCGTCTCCACTAAAAAAAATACAAAAATTAGCCCGGCGTGGTGATGGGCACCTGTAGTCCCAGCTACTCAGGAGGCTGCAGCAGGAGAATCGTTTGAACTCAGGAAGTGAAGGTTGCAGTTAGCCGAGATCGTGCCACTGCACTCCAGCCAGGGCAACAGAGTAAGACTCCATCTCAAAAAAGAAAGAGAGAAAGAGAGGAAGGAAGGAAGGAAGGAAGGAAGGAAGGAAGGAAGGAAGGAAGGAAGGAAGGAAGGAAGGAGACAGAGACAGAATGAAAGAAAGAAAGAAAAAGAAAGAAGAAAGAAAAGAAAGAAAGAAAGAAAGGAAAGAAAGGAAAGAAAGAAAGAAAGAAAGAAAGAAAGAAAGAAAGAAAGAAAGAAAGAAGAAAGAAAAAAGAAAAGAAAGGGAGGGAAGGAGGGAGAGAGAAAGAAAGAGAAAGGAGAGGAGGGGAGGGGAGAGGAGAGGAGAGTGCCCTGCTTAGGAGGTAGCAGATTTCCAGGGACCCCTGAGGGTCAGAAGAGAAGGACTGGGAGAAAGCCAAGGAGTTGAGGCAAGGTTCACATCAGCTCAGGGACACCCACGTCCTCCTCCGGCTCTAACCATCCTTCTTATTGACAGATCTTTTTAACTGCCTTTTGTTTCTCTTATCTGCCTCACCCAGCCACCAGCTTCTACCCCCACCCCCAACTTAATTGCATCACCATCCACTGAGATCCCAGGGCCTGCAGCTGCTGCTGCCTGGGGTGACAGACACACCCCGATTTTTGAAGGGAATGAGCTTATGAGGTCAGGGAGGAAGGGGGAATTGGGGGCTGGGGAGAAGCAAAGCTTGGAGTAAACTTCCCAGAACTGCAGAGGGTGGCTGAGACCACCCACTCTTCTTACATTGTCACTGTGGTCAGAGCCTTGAGCCACTGTCAAGTGTTGGATTCAGAGTGGGTGGGTGTCCAAGGAGAAGAAACTGGAAACAGCAGGGAGGAAAGGGCAGGCACAAAAGTGTTGTGGGTAATTCCTACTGGGAGAATTGATAACTTTTGCATTCATCTGGCAGGGCCCTCTGGAAGCGGCAATAAGTTGACATTAGCTACTAATGCCAAATAGATTACTTGACAGCAGATTAATATGCACAACTAGGAACTCTGTGTGTGTGTGTGTGCGTGTGCGTGTGTGCGTGTGTGTGTGTGTGTGTGTTGGTGGTGGGTGGGTGGGTGGAAGGGGAGCGAGAGGGAAGATCTTTTGAGAGGGTAAGAGGACTATCTGCATTCCTCCAAATTTCTAGAGAAAGAACTCGATAACAAATTCAGAAAAGTGTATTAAGTCCTGGGGGATTCTGAGCCAATCTTCCCACAGCTGGATATGTCGACATCTGTCCTTCGGTCCTCCTTGTCCCCAACTTTTTTTGTTTTTGGAAAATTGACCCCATTTTGATAAGAATGTCTGTGTTTTTGAAAAACAACCCATCACATATGATCTCCATGGCAATATTTTGCTATAGGAGGCAGTAGTAGGATGTGGTGGTAAGAACATGTACCTCAGAACCAGACACCTGGGCAAAAGTCTGACACTGACAGTTACAAGCTGGGTGAGCAGTTTGATCACTTGCCAAGTTGGGTGACACTAGTCCCTCCCTCACACAGTTGTTGTAAGAAATGAATGACAGGTTCAGAGAACACGCAGTAGAATAAAAGAAAGAAAGAAAGAAATGAGTGGGCATATGCACCGTGCTGAAGCACAGAGCCTGGTACGTAGTCAGTACTGCATAAGGTCAGCACCCTCCGTATGACCCCACCCCAAATCCAGCCACTCCAGGTATGTCGTGATGAACTAAGCATTAGAGCACGGGGCTTAACGATGGCATGGCTGCAGGCCAAATCCTGCCTGCTGCCCACTTAGCCCAAGAGTTAACATTTTTCTAAATGTTTTAATCACTGGGGTACGAAAAGTCAAAAACAAGAATAACATTTCATGCCACATGAAAAACATGAAATTCAGACTTCAGTGTCCATAAATGAGTTTTCTGAAGCACAACCACACTCATTTGTTTAGGTATCTTCTCTAAGACTGCTTTTCCACTGCAATGACAGAGCTGAGCACGTACAACACAGATGTATGACCCACAAAGCCTAGAATATCTACTATCTGGCTTTTTACAAAAAAAGTTTGATCAGCCTTGCATTAGAGGATCAGCAGTTCAATTCCAGCCCTGCTTCCCACCTTCCAAATAGAGATAACACCTTCTTTGTCACTGAAAAACCCTCACCAGCATGCACGCGCACGCACACACACACACACCCCACACATGCCACTTGGCTTATTCACCATGTTGCTGTTAACACCAGCTGGCCTCCACTTCGGAAAGTGTAAGACCAGATTAGGCTATAAAGCATTACTGTTATTTTCTGAGCAAGCACTTGGGGGTGGTGCAATCCCAGTCAACACTACTGAAACAACTCAATGTGCTCTTTGTTCTCCAAGCCCTTGATCTTTCATTCTTATTACTACTTCTCAGGGCCTGCTGTGTCCATTTGAACTGGTTCAGCTGGAAAAAATATGAGTTGGGTTTTGTTTATACCTTAATCAGCTGACTAGAAAGGGGTTAGAAAGAAGAGACTGAGGAAGCATTAAAATGCATACGTTATTGAGTGTTTGCTATATGCCAGGCACTCTGGAAGTACAGTAATGTATTAATAAGGAAAGGTCCCTGAGAGAGGGAGAGACAAACAAAAAGGCAAGTAGTTATAAAATAATCCAATAATTCCTATATAGAGACATAAAGCACTGAGGAAACAAAAAATAATTTATTCTACTAGGTTTTGAAGAGGAGCATCAGGAAAAGTCACAGGGGGTGACAGCTTTGACCTAGGAGGCTTTGAAGAGTGGGGAAAGTTGGTTAGGTGAGAAGAGAGGGTTTATCCTTGGTGGAAGAGGCAAAAG
Source organism: Hylobates moloch (assembly GCF_009828535.3). Lineage (NCBI taxonomy): Eukaryota > Metazoa > Chordata > Mammalia > Primates > Hylobatidae > Hylobates > Hylobates moloch. The sequence continues at coordinate 31,178,990 of NW_026652293.1, read as the reverse complement.
CAAAGAGGGAACATGTATGGCATGTTCAATCAGCAGGGGGTGCAGGAGGAGACTCCAGGAGACAGGCTGGGGCTGGACTGCAGAGGAGCCTCTGTACCACCCTCAGGGGATGGCACTTTATCCTGGAGGTGATGGAGAGTCTTTGCAGATTTTTAAAAAGAGGGGAGAGAGAAAATCAGATGTGTGCTTTGAAGATGATCATTATGGGAAGCAATGTGGAGGGATGTGCTGACACAAAGAAAACCTGGATTTAGAAAAGGGCTGGGCGCGGTGGCTCATGCCTATAATACCAGCACTTTGGGAGGCAGAATGGGGGGATCACTTGAGGTCAGGAGTTTGAAACCAGCCTAATCAACATGGTGAACTCCCATCTCTACTAAAAATACAAAATTAGCCAGGTGTGGTGGCACATGCCTGTAATCCCAGCTACTTGGGAGGCTGAGGCAAGAGAATCGCTTGAACCCGGGATGCAGAGGTTGCAGTGAGCTGAGATCACACCATTGCACTCCAGCCTGTGCAACAAGAGCAAAACTCTGTCTCAAAAAACAAAACAAAACAACAAAAAAGTCATGGGTGATAGATGATAGCAAAGTGTGGTGGGAAGAAAGATCTTGGATGTAGAGTTCATCGAACTTCACAATATATTGAACTCACAGTCGAAAGAGAGGGAAGAGTATGAGGATAAATTCCAGGTTTCTTGAGTGGGTACCTGGACAAATATTGGTGCCATTAGTTGAGACAGGAAATGGTGGAGGAGTAGCAGTTTGACTGGGGATGAAAAAGATATTTGGGCTTACAATGTGGTATTCGACTTGTAGCATATAATATGGTTTTAGGTCATCCAGGTTAAGAAATCCAGTAGGCAATTACTGATACTCTAGGTCTAGAGCCCAGAAGATGTAGGAGCTAGAAACAGACATTTAATAATTTTCAGTAAATGATGCATGACAGCAGAGGACCTGTGCATCATTCATGCATGGGCTCAGCAGGTGTGGAAAAAAAAAAATCTACGATTAGAACCCTAGGGAATACCAGCATCTAATTGGATGCAAGGCAAGAGAAGCCAACTAAGATGGGAAAAAAGGAGAACCCAGAATGAAAAGTATTGCCAAAGCCTTGAAGAAGGATGTTTCAGAAGTTTCTCTGCCACTGGAGAGGGTCAAGAGAATTTAAAAACAAACAAACAAACAAAACCCCACAAAGCACAAACTCTCTCAAATAATGGATTCCCATAAAGCCCACTTGGAATTCTGTGAAAGGGTGTCACCTTGGAGAGTTATAAAAATCATATGTATCCATGTTCACATGTACCCTAAAACCCTAAAGTATAATTAAAAAAAAAAAAAATCAATTGGCCTGCTTCCAGAACTCAGTGCCTAGGGTTAATAAACTGGAAAGCAGAGGTGTTTTCCAAGACAATTGGTTTTTATGGGCACCAAAAAGCAACTGTTGGGTTTGCAAAAAGGAGTCATTGGCAACTCAGCCAGGAAACATTTCAGTAGAGTAATAGGAGCAGAGACAAATTTACGTGGTTTCAGAAGTCAGTGGATTTGAAGAAATAGAAACAAGAAGTAAAGCATGCACTTTCAAAAGTGGCATTTCTACAACTGTTTTATGCTTTCCTCGTTTATTTTTCTCTCTCTCTCTTAAACACCAATTGTCCGTCCTGGAAAACACTTCTGCTTTCAATTCACTGGGTGCTGTTTTCCGAAAATAGACCAATCCATTTTCATAACTCTCCAAGGTCACATTTACCCTTTCACAGAATTCCAAGAGGGTCTTCCAGGAACCCATGATTTGCAGGGTTTTTGCTCTTGCCAAAAAAGTGTTTCTAGAGAAAATCAATAAAAAGATTGAAAAGTCCCTGGGGGAGTGGGGGTACACCCCACAGGATGGGTACCCCTGTAAAGGGGTCTGCCATGGGTCTGCGTAGGGAGTCAGTCCTCCTCTCTCTCCAGTGAATGGCACGGTGCCAGTGAAGAAGGAAAAGGGGGCGGCTGCACTCTCAAGCTTCTCTTCTAACACCAAGCTTTCTTCCCTACTTTAGCTTGAGACCAACAAAAAGTGGAGAACTTAGGGTAGTGTGGGACCAGGTCCCTGGTGAGCTGGGTTCTAGTTCCAGCTCCACTTCTTATCCCCAGGTTCTACCAAAGGAGAGAGTTTTCCTACTCTAGTTTGATTTTCTTAAAATACAAATATGATTAATAAATTTGCTTAAAACCTTCAGTGTGGTTTCACCTTGCCCTAGAATTAAGTTCAGTATCCTTAGTAGGAACAAACAGCACCTTCCACATCTAATAGCTGCTAGATCTCTCCTCCAATTCTCTTGTCCAAACAAGTGGAATTTTTTTCTCCCAAAGCAACATGCTGTTCTCTCTCCTTGTGGCTTTGAAATACACTAATCCTCTCCCTAGAGGCCTCGGTTTTCACACATTATCTGGCAACCTTGAACGCCTCTCAGTTTTGATGCCAGCTTCTTCAGGGAACTCTTCAATTCCCTAGGCTTCGTTAGACCCCTAGATCAGATTATATGTTTATTTCCTAGCACTCAAATGCCTTGTGTCAGTTGTTTAAGGTCAGTCTCTCCTACTGGAATATTAAGCATCCATCAGGGCAGGGAGCTGGTCTGCCTTTTTACTACTACGACCCTAGTACCAAGCATCAAAAAATGAATAACATGTTCTTTTGTTCATTCATTCATTCATTCAATATGTTGCAAGTAGCTGATCATACAATATATGAAAAATCTCCTCCAAAAATATAAGATCCAAATACTTGGAACATTTTCTGAAGAAAAATGCAGTCAAGGTAAATCTAGTCAACAGTCCTGAAGCCAAAACTCAAAATGTGCATTTATAATAAAGGATGATACTATTATTATTACTATACATGACTTCAAACTGGTTTTTATATCTCATTACTTTTATAATCAAATTATTACATTACTATATGTCACTAATAATATATATTTGATCTCAGACAGGTCATTGTATCTTAGTACCAGAAGGGGTCTTAGAGAGCTCCTAACTCCTTGTATTTTTGGGGACTATACCAAATTTAAATATTCTAGATCCCATGAATCATTGACATTTCACAGAAATTCTAATATTCCTACAAACAATATCTGAAAGAGTTAAGTTAGCAAACATCACAATGACTTAGTAAGCTGAGTTCATCAAACACGCAAATATGAGTAAAACAATACCAACTTCTACTGTAAATAAATGGTGAGAATTACAATTCAAGTATTTTATTAACTAACATTTTTTCCTTGAACTTTTTCATTGAATTGCCCAAATCTTTGAATGATACTTCATATACTTTTACAAATATATACAACCATAAAGCTGCCATTCAGATCAATATATACATTATCTATACCTCATACACAGCCTTCTGCCCTGTTCTGATCAACCTCTGGCCCCACTCCCACCAAAGATAGTCAGCATTCTAAATTCTTTCACCATACTTGGGCTTTTCTTTTTTGAACTTTATATAAATACAATCATAAAATATGTCCTTTTTTGTGTCTGGCTATTTTTGTTCAAAATTATATGGGTTAGATTCATATATACTTTTGTATTTAATAATAATTTGGTCTTTTTCATTACTGTATAGTATTCCATTGACTGTATCTGCCACACCATGCTACTATTGATGGACTTGTGGATTGTTTCCAATTTGGGGCTACTGGGAGTACAACTTCTGTGAAAAGTTTTGTGTTGTGGTGCATACATCTACACATTTCTGTTGGTTATAAGCCTATCTATGAAATTGCTAAGTCATAGGGTAGGCTTATGTTCAGCTTTAGTAGATATTGCCCAAAAGGTTTTTTTTTGTTGTTTTTTTTTTTTTTTGAGACGGACTCCTGCACTATTGCCTGGGCTGGAGTGTAATGGCCCAAAAGGTTTTCAAAGTGATTGTAGTAATCTACTGTGGCAATTTACCCACCTACCAGCAGAATATGAGAGTTCCAGTTGCTCTACAACCTTTTCAACTCTTGATATTCTAAGTTTTTGTTGTATTATTTACTTTTTTTTTTTTTTTTTTGAGATGGAGTCTCACTCTGTCACCCAGGCTAGAGTGCAATGGCATGGTCTCAGCTCACTGCAACCTCTGCCTCCCGGGTTCAAGCAGTTCTCCCACCTCAGCCTCCCGAGCAGCTGGGACTACAGGCACGTGCCACCACACCCGGCTAATTTTTGTATTTTTAGTAGAGACAGGGTTTCCATATTGGCCAGGCTGGTCTCGAACTCCTGACCTTGTGATCCTCCTGCCTCGGCCTCCCAAAGTGCTGGGATTACAGGCGTGATCCACCGTGCCCAGCCTGTATTATTTACTTTTGAACTGTTCTGGTGTAGAAGTACCTTCTTATAGTTTTCATTTGTATTTTGTATTTTCCTAATAAATAATGATGTTGAGCATTTTTTCATATGTTTATTAGCCATCTAGACATTCTCTTTATTAATAAAGCTTTGAGAAGAAAACACAGACTATCATCATTACCTTGGGACAGGCAAAGATTTGTTTTTTTTTCTTTTAAGCAATGGGATCTCACTATGTTCCCTAGGCTAGAGTGCAGTGGCTAAACAACAGGTGTAATCATAGCACACTACAGCCTTAAACCCCTAGGCTCTGTCGATCCTCCTGTCTCAACCTCCAGAGTTGCTGGGACTACAGGCAGATGCCACTGCACCTGGAAAACACTTCTTAAATAGAACATACACACACACACACACACACACCCCATCCATAAAGAAAAAGAGTGATAACGTAGACTTCCATCAAAATGTAAACATTCTGAGCCAGGCACAGTGGCTCACACCTGTAATCCCAGCACTTTGGGAGGTTGACACAGGAGAATTGCCTGAGTCCAGGGGTTTGAGACCAGCCTGGGCAGCATGGCAAAACCCCGTCTCTACAAAAAAATTAAAAATTAGCCTGGTATAGTGGAGTGCACCTGTAGTCCCAGCTAATTCGGAGGCTGAGGTGGAAGGATCACTTGAACCCAGGAGGTAAGGCTGCAGTGAGCCAAGATCATACCATTGCACTCCAGCCTGGGTGACAGAGTGAAACCCTGTCTCAAACAAACAAACAATAAGTAAATATTCTGTCCATCAAAGGACACCATTAAAAGAATAAAAAAGTCTGGGTGTGGTGGTTCACACCTGTAATCCCAGCTTTGGAAAGCCAAGGTAGATGGATCACTTGAGCCTAGGAGTTCGAGAGCAAACTGGGCAATATAGTGAGACCCCATCTCTACAAAAAATAAAATAAAAAATTAGCCAGGCTTGGTGGCATGTTCCTGTAGTCCCAGCTACTTGGGAGGCTGAGGCAGGAGGATTGCTTAAGCCTGGGAGGTGGAGGTTGCAGTGAACTGAGATCACGCCACTACACTCCAGCCTGGGTGAGAGTGAGACACTGTCTCAATAAATAAATAAATAAATAAATAAACAAACAAATAAATAAGCCACTAAGTGGGATAATGTATTTGGAATCATAACCAATATTCTTAAAGAACTCCTGGAAATCAGTAAAAAAAAGATAGCTCAGTGTGAAAGTGGGCAATAAAACTTGAATTAAGCCTTCCTTTTTGTATTTATTTATTCTGAGATGGAGTCTCACTCGGTCACCCAGGCTGGAGTGGGATCAGTGGTGCAGTCTTGGCTCACTGCAACCTCCACCTCCTGGGTTCAAGCGATTCTCCTGCCTCAGCCTCCCAAGTAATGGATTACAGGCACACACCACCACATCCGGCTAATTTTTTGTGTTTTTAGTAGAGATGGGGTTTCACCATGTTGGCCAGGCTGGTCTTGAACTCCTGACCTCAAGTGATCCACCTGCCTCAGCCTCCCAAAGTGCTGCAATTACAGGTATGAGCCACCGCTCCTGGCCTATTTTTATTATTTTAGAGACAGAAGTCTCACTATGTTGTCCAGGCTGGTCTCGAGCTCCTGAGCTCAAGTCATCCTCCTGCCTCAGCCTCTCAAAGTGCTAGGATTACAGGCGTGAGCCACCACGACAGAACTTTATTTATTTATTTATTTGTGACAGATGCGAGCCAATGTGCCTGGTGAATTAAACCTTCTTTATCATAAAACATTACAAACATTGAGGTATTTTTGACTACACTTGTTTCTTTTGTCTATCTTTAATAAAGATAATTCATTCATGCAATTTCAATGTTTTATATCTTTGCACAACTTTCTATATAAATAAAATCACGAATCAGGATAAAAACAATTCTTTTGAGCCATAGTTTGTCCTCTTTGGAGTTTGGAAAATATACCCACAATAATTACTCCATCTAGTCTAGCTCCCCATTCGCCTGAGCCTTTATCTGACAAATGAACTCCCTGTTCTCAGGATTTCCAAATGTTCCAACAAAAACGTGGAAAGGAATGATTCCCCCTCTGTCTTCAAGGATGAGGCAGATATTCTTGTTCAGATAAAGCCTCCCAGCCTCCAGGCACCTAGGCAAAATAAAAAAACTCGTCTTTCTTCATCTCTTCTGGGACTGTCTCAGAAAGCTGGATTTTTTCCCCCATGCAAATTCCTCCTCCCCCACACTACCACATTCTTTGAAAATCAATAAGTCCAAGAGTAGAGTTAGGCATGGGTGGCACACACTTGTAATCCCAGCTATGTGGAGGCTGAGGAGGGAGGATTACTTAATTAAGAAAAAGCAAAAAAAAAAAAAAAAAAAAAATTGAGTTGAGTTATAGTTTCACCAAGTCTTTGTGAATACAAAATACTTAAAGTGGCAAAGCCAGCATGGAAAACATGGGGGAGACATAGACCCAGGTAGCTACTGAATGCTTACCAGATGTCAGGCAGTATACTAGTATACCAGATGTCAAGCAGTAGATTAGATAAATATGTCACTACTCTCAAGGGGCTTATAGTTTAGTATGAATGATCAACAATAACAGCCAGAATAAAATCTTCATTTATATAGTGCTTACACTGTGCAAGACATTGTGCAAAGCATTTGAACATATATTTTTAATATATAATATATACAGTATATAATATATGGCTTTAACACATTTTTTCATATTTTTAATAACTTTAATCTTCACAGCACATTTAGGAAGAAGATATTGTTTTTAATCCCCCTTTTGATCAGTATATTGAGAGGTTAAGTAACTTGGCCAAGGTCAAGTAGTAAGAATTCAGACTAAGAGTTGAAACTAACACAATTAGAAGTGGGTAATAACAAGTGCATAGATTAGATAGCGGGAATGTATATAAAAGCGTGCTAGGAACACAAAAGAGGGACGACCTTTAGCCTAGCCTGGATAAGATGAAAGCTTCCTGGAGGAGGTGATATTTGAGCCACACTGAATGGTGGGTGGATTAGGAAGTCAGGCAAGGGGGTGGGCATTCCAGGCAGGAATTTCAGCACCCTGGGAGAGGCAGAGGTGTGAGACAACAAACCAGTGTGGCTGTGGATACACGTGGGAGACAAAAGCAGAGGGGTGGGAGGGTGACACCACAAGGGGCTTCATAGGCTGGCAAAGGAGTGTGAAGATTTGGGCCTTATCCCGAAGGCAACAAGAGTCCCCAGGGGGATTTTAAGTAGGGAACTGCCAAAGTCAGATTTGGATGATGCTAGAGATGATCTGCAAAGTGGGAGGTGGTGAGGAAGCAGGGTAGGAAGCCTGGGAAGCCAGGGGGAAAGAACTACTAGGGAACTAAAAACGTCTCTACTTACCTCAGAACCATACGCCACCACTATCTGTGGCCAAGGCAGCCTCACCCTTGTTCTGACCTCAAACACCAGAGGTCATCTCCCTTCCCCTCCCAATTCATGGCATCCAGCCTTCTTCACCCTGCACTAAATACTTTTTCCTCTACTGGACTGTTAACTTTAGCCTTTTTTAAAACAGCTTTATTGAAATACGATTCACATGCCATACAATTCACCATTTGAAGTATTCAATTCAATAGTTTTTAGTGTATTCACAGAGTTGTGTATCCATCACCACAATCACTTTTAGAATATTTTTATTATCTCCAAAATAAACTTCCCACCCTTTAGCCACCATCCTCCAACTCCCCCATTCCCCTCAGCCCTAGGCAGCCACTACTCTACTCTCTGCCTCTACAGATTTGTCAATTGTGGACATTTTATATAAATGTAACTATACAATGTGAGGTCCTCAGTGACTGGCTTCTGTCATTTTGCATAATGTTTCCAAGGTTCATCCATGTTATTGCATGTATCAGTATTTTATTCCTTTTTCTTGTTGAATAATATTCCACTGTATGAATATACCACATTTTACATATCTTTTAATCAGTTGATAGACTTAGCCTTGGTTTTTAAACCAACCACTGTCAAAAAGGATGGGTTTGCCATGGTTGACTTTTGTAATCCTCCTCCATCCTTATAGCTTCACTGCCAGTTCCTGCAACTGAAGTAGTGACTCACACAAAAGGACAGACACGTGGATGCTAATGTTTCCTGCACTAGATTATAAACCCTATGAGGGAAGGACATTTGAGCATCGCACAAGTGAGGCATGGCAGACACCAAAGACACACACACACACACACAAACATATATATACATATATACACACATACATACATATATATGTATATATAGAGAGAGAAAGAGGGAGAAAGTCTCACTCTGTCACCCAGGCTGGAGTGCAATGGCACCATCATAGCTCACTGTAGCCTTGAACTCCTGAGTTCAAGGGAACCTTCCACCTCAGCCTCCTGAGTAGCTGGGACTACATGTATGTGCCACTACACTCAGCTAATTTGTTTTTATTGTTTTGTAGAGATGAGGTCTCACTATGTTGCCCAGGCTGGTCCCAAAGTCCTGGCTCAAGTAATCCTCCTTCCTTGGCCTCCCAAAGTGCTAGGATTATAAGCATAAGCCAAAGCTCTTGGCCAGAGCCTACAATTTGGAATCAAAGAATCCTGGATGTGGATTTCAGCTAAACAACTATTGGATATGCAGCCTTTTGGGTCCCTTGCTGTAAAGTGTGAATAATAATACAGGGTGATTGAGCACTAGTGGTTCTGTAGGTAAAGTGTACTTTGTAAATTGTACCTATTATTATTAATATGACTTTTTTTTTTTTTTTTGAGATGGAGTCTCACTCACTGTGTTGCCCAGGCTGGAGTGCAGTGGTGCGATCTCAGCTCACTGTAACCTCTGCCACCTGGGCTCAAGCAATTTTCCTGCCTCAGTCTCCCAAGTAGCCAGGATTACAGGCATGCACCATCATGCCTGGCTAATTTTTGTATTTTTAGTAGAGACGGGGTTTTACCATGTTGGCCAGGCTGGTCTTGAACTCCTGGCCTCAAGTGATCCACCTGCCTCAGCCTCCCAAAGTGCTGGGATTACAGATATGAGCCAGAGCCCAGCCAATTGTAGCTATTATTGCTCTTGTTATTATACAGACCCCTTATGATTTGGCCTCCACCTACTACTTCGGGCTCACCTCCTGTCAAATCTCCCCTTGCCTTAAACTTTATACTCCATCAATATCAAACTGCTCATTTGTTGTTGTTGTTGTTGTTGTTGTTGTTTTTGAGACAGAGTCTCGCTCTGTCACCTAGGCTGGAGTGCAGTGGCACGATCTCCGCTCATTGCAAACTCTGCCGCCCAGGTTCGCACCATTCTCCTGCCTCAGCCTCCCAAGTAGCTGGGGCCACAGGCGCCCGCCACCATGCCCGGCTAAATTTTATGTTTTTAGTAGGGACGGGGTTTCACCATGTTAGCCAGGATGGTCTCGATCTCCTGACCTTGTGATCCGCCCGCCTCGGCCTCCCAAAGTGCTGGGATTACAGGCGTGAGCCATCTTGCCTGGCCATATTTTTTAGTTAAATGTTATTTGGTTTCACGCACCCATACCTTTTACATGAAGTCTGAAATGCCTAAAACACCACATCTCCCCTGCTTGTCATGGGAATTCCATTCCCTTTGTTTTGTTTGTTTGTTGGTTTTTTTATGAGATGGTGTCTGGCTATGTTGCCCACCCTGGAGTACAATGGCCATTCTCAGGCACCATCATTGCACATTACATGCTCTAACTCTTGGGCTCAAGCAATCCTCCTACCTCAGCCTCCCAAATAGCTGGGACTACAGGCATGCACCTCTACACCTGGTCCCATCTGTGTTTCACAACCCATCCTAGGCATCAGCTCCTCGAGGAAGCCTTTCTTCCTATTCTGTCTCCTAGTCAGTCCTTCTGCTGTGCTTTCTCTATGCATCTAGTACGTGCTTCTATTCATGTACTTATCCCTCTGACTACATCATACAGTGTGTTTCTCTGATTGTTTACCTGTCTCCTAGATTATGAATCTCTTTGGGGCAGAGGCTGTACCTACAGCACATGGCCCAGTGCCTAGAATATAGTAAAAGAACAATATATTTCCACTGAACAAATGATATAACAGACAGCAGAAGTCTAAATAGCCCCTAGGTTTTTGATAGTACCAGTCTCTAAGACTGGAACAAAGGAAACTGGTTTAGGAATTAAATTCACCCAATGAAAGTCTAACAGGCAGTTTAATACATGTGTCTGAAAATCAGATGACAGATAAGGACCTCATATGCACTTTGGGGAGCTGATCCCACCGTTTTGAAATCCATGTCTACATGGAAACTGAAGTCATGATTTTGGTTATCAATGCCCCAAAACTGTGAATAGAGTGAGTAAAGGAGAAAACTAAGGACTTCCTGCAATACCCATTTTATTTTATTTTTTTTTTAATTTTTCTTTTTTAGCAATACCCATTTTAAAGGGCAGCCAAAGGAGATGGAGATTAAAAGATAATCGGCCAGAAACAGGACAAGAACCAAGGAAGAGAGATGTCCCCAAAAGCCAAAGGAAAACAGAATTTCAAGAGATGCAGATGCTCCATAGTTACAAGTGGATTTGGAGGTCATCAGGAATTTAGTGGAAGCAATTTCAGCAAAATATCAGGGGATTGGGGTGGTTGGGATTGCAGATGGCTATGGAAAAGAGAAAAAAAGGAGGAAGAGGAGGATTCACCTACCTGCTCACTCAGAAAGCCTCTCTTCCCTGCTAACAGATTTTAAGGCAGTATTTATAGCTTCCCAAAGGACAGTCAGCTCCTCTAGAAGTCCATGGCAAGTACACCTTCATGGTGGGCTTTTTGCTTCCAGGAGATCAAATAATTTTCCAGTGTGATTGATGCCTCTCTTCACTTCAACTCAGAAGAATAGTCTTCAGTTTATGTAAATTGAATCCCACAGATGGAGTGGCATCTTCAAAGCACGTAACAGATGGATGGTATCTGAACCCTAATTCCAGACCCTTTCAGAGGTACCTGGAAAAAAAAAAAAAAAACGCAATGTGCATATATGTTGCCATAAACTAGATGAAATCCAAAAAACAGTTAAGGGGGAAGAGCTAGGCCTAATTGATCTTAAAAGCCTCAGTGGTCTCTGGGGTAGATAGGTGCCAAAGTGAGAACATAGGAATCATTTACCACAGGTGCTGGTTTCTACAAACTTAATATGTCATACATGTAAGCCTTTTCTCTACAGTTAGGCTATGAGAGCCTTGGAGAGAATGGGCATCCCCAAAGTACTAGACATGCAGTAGGAACTTATTAGACAATAGAATGTTTAGACAAAGGAATGACCTTAGAGACCATCTGGCTCAGCTCTGCCAAATTATCCTACATAAGTGTTCTCTTGTTGACTTGTCAGGCTTTGCCACTCAATTATAAATTCTCCTAGGGGAGATCCCTAACTTATCTATCTTTCCTTTGGCAGTGCCTAGCAAGCAAAGGTTTGGCCGTAAAAGGTGCTCACTAAGTTTTTTTTAAAATTGTTTCATCTGTATACTACCACTAGATGTTTGATGAATGGAGAAATGCACTCATAAAATCTCCAAAGCATGAAATGAAGCAATGAGGAAGAAAGCCTTCCTTCCAGATACTGGATTTAATGTCACTTCCTGAAAGAGGTCTTTACTCAGTGGGTATGCACTTTAATTGTTCCACAGAACTTCTCAGTTTACCTGTGCTTCATTTGTTTTGTATTATTTATTTATTTATTTTTTGTAGAGACTGGGTCTTGCTGTGTTGCCCAAGCTGGTCTTGAACTCCTGGACTCAAGTGATCCTCCCACGTCAGCCTCCCAAGTAGCTGTGACTACAGGCACCCACCACTATGCCCGGCTCTTGTTTATTTTTCAATTGTCTGCCCTTCTGCTAGAATGTAAATTTCCAGAAGTTGGGGATCTTGCATATCTTGTTTAACACTGTAGTCAATTTGCAGCCCTAGCAAGCCTAGAGCATAGTAGGAACTTAACATTTGTGGAATGAATGAATGGCTGAATGAGTAAGTGGAGCTGAAAGTAGGTTAGAATGGAAGACTCAGATCCAGTGAAGAGAGCAAAGCCACCGGCCAGCTCCTCCTGCCTAGGGCTCTTTTGTCCCCAGAACTAGTCAGCTCCAAGCCTTATCTCCTTCTCCCCCCACCCACTCTCCCATCCCACAGCAATGGTGGCAGGGCTTCTGGCTTCGGAGCTTATTAAAATCTCCATAGATAAGTAAATTCTGTTGGCTTGAATTGTGCCCCAGGCTACCAAGATTAATTAGGTGAGCCCAGCTAATGAGTTAACTGAGTTTTTACTTTTCCCTAATTTGAAGTTTTAATCCCCTTCTGTCTCCAGAAGCCTTTAAAAGGAGAACTAGGAAAAAATATCATTAGGGTGTTTCAAGTCCCCACAGTGATTTCCCTTACACCACCATGCTTTGACTACAAGTTCTGCAATTCCTCCTCCACACAAGCAGAAAGATTTGTTTTTAGGCGGACTGGTGGATGAGAAGACTTGCCCTCCAGCTTCCTAGTCCACGTGATGCCAGAGAGTCGCAGCAGGACTGGGTGAGACCAGGTTCTGGAGACCTTCTGCCTTGTTTACTTAATTTACTGCTTGTGTCAAGACGGTTCTGGGAAAGTTGCTCATGTCACCTCCTAAGAGTAAGGGAAAATCTCTGGCTGCTGAAGCTGCTTATCCCTACTGTGGCCGCTCCGGGTTACCCACTTGTTCCCAAATCCCAGCTTGCGTTCCTTGGCTAGCTGCTAGGGGCTAGATGGCTCAAGGGATTTCTTTTGTTGATATTGCTGTTGGTGAGATTGCATTTTGCTTTGTTTTTCTCCTAACTCAAAACAGATGGAACAGGGAAATAAAGAATGGTTGATAATCCTAGTCACTTATCTTTGGTAAATTTCAAAGGGTAAGTGGAGGCAAATAAACAATCATTCAGTAAACAAGTAGTTTTTTTTTGTTTTTTTTTGGTTTTTTTTTTGGAGACAGAGTTTGGCTCTGTCACCCAGACTGGAGTGCAGTGGTGCCATCTCAGTTCACCGCAACCTCCACCTCCCAGTTCAAACCATCCTCCCAAGTAGGTGGGACTACAGGCGCATGCCACCATGCCTGGCTAACTGTTTTTTTTTTTCTATTTTTGGTAGAGACAAGGTTTCGCCACCTTGCCTAGGCTGGTCTCGAACTCCTGGGCTCAAGCAATCCTCCTGCCTCGGCCTCCCAAAGTGCTGGGATTACAGGTATGAGCCACCATGCCCAAACACAAGTACAGTATTTAATGCACATTGAGGAGGGCTTAAAATGATCCATATTAGGCTGGGCATAGTAGCCCATACCTATAATCCCAGAACTTTGGGAGGCCCAGGAAGGTGGATTGCTTGAACTCAGGAGTTCAAGACCAGCCTGGGTAACATGGTGAAACCCTGTCTCTAGAAAAAAATTTTAAAATTAGCCTGCTGTGGTGGTACGCACCTGTGGTCTCAGCTACACAGGAGGCTGAGGTGGCAGGATCTCTTGAGCCTGGGAGGTTGAGGCTGCAGTAAGCTGTGATTGGGACACTGCACTGCACTCCAGGCTAGGCAACAGAGTGACTCTCTGTTAAAAAAAAAAAAAAAAAAAAAGAAGAAGAAGAGAGAAGAGAAGAAGAGAGAAGAAGACAGGATGAGGAGAAGAAGAGAGGAGGAGGAGAAGAAGAGAGGAGGAGAGGAAGAGGAAGAATAAGAAGAAGGAGGAGAAGGAGGAGAAGGAGGAGGGGGGGAGGAGGAGGAGGAGGAGGAGGAGGAGGAGGAGGAGGACATGGCTGTGGGAGAGAGGAATGAGAAGACTTAGAAGAGGTGAGCAGGAGCCAGAACACCAGGGACTCTGTAGGCCATGGTAGGTGGCTTGATGGAATTCCAGGAACAAAGGAGAGTGGCCCAAGGGATGCCAGCAGGAAAGCCTTGCGATCTAATTTGCAATTGCAAAAGATTTCCCTGTCTTCTACATGGAGAATGAATTAGAATGCAGCAAGAGAAGACAGACAGAAACTAGTCAGAGGAGGTATTGGGGTTAACCAGGTGAGAGATGGCAGAGGCTTGGCTAGGGTGATGATAGTGAAGGTAGGGAGATGTGAATGACATCAAGGACACGATTTGAAAGTGGGACTGACAGGGTCTGCTAATAGATTATGAAGAGTAAGAAGGAGAGAGAAATCAAGGATGCTGTCTTTGATTCTGTGGTGAACACATGGATTTCTACTCCCTTCTCCATCCCAAACCCCTTCCTCTGTCATCCACATCCCAAGAGTTTCCAGTCTCCCTGAGTCTTTGATCAGAAAACCAATTTTCCTGGGCATTGGTCAAAAATTTGTCTCCAGGATTTCAAACCAGCAGATATATCTCTTCTGCTTCTGCCTGAGACTGTGGACTCCTGAAATCTGTAAGTATTTTGCAAGTTCCCTTATCAGGACCACATTCTTGAGAAGAGTGTTCCTGTGACTCTGGGCCAAAGAAGTGCTGAGAAGGTAGTCCTCTTCAAATCACTCACAGCACTAAACAGGTGAATCAGCCTCGACTGGCATGTGAATTTGTCCCACTGATTGAAAGAGTAGAAATTTATGCTAGTGGTGGGTGCCAACCAACAGTAGATCCAACATAAGAATTCAGAAAGGCAAACCTATGTGCATGTCATTATAAAACAACTGTGACAACAAAAGGCACCAGTCCAATTTAAGACATAAGCTCCTACGGAACGAATTTCCTAATAGGACTTCCTTGTTTGCTCTATGCAAATGTTGAGCCTTATTGCACACTTGACACAAAGACTAGACTTTATGTGAAAATTCACACAAACATTTCAATTGCATAGTGGCTTGAAAACTAAAGGAGAGGTCTGGTGTGTATGTGTGGGGTGAGGGTGTGGCAGTGAACTGGGGCAACAGGCAGACCATACAAAAAAGAGGGTAGACTTTATGGTGGCAAATGCCTGATCCTAACTCTTTCTCCCTGCCCCCAGGGTGAAGGATAATACGATCCTTGCCATTCAGCAACTACACTAGAATAAATAGCACTTTTGCTGCCCAGAAATCCATTCTCCCAACAGATGGCATTTCCCAGAAGAACTAAAGCCTAACAAGCCTGAGCTTAAATCCTGGAATTGGCTGGCTCACGATAACTATGAGTGAAGAAAATCCCCTGTTTGGTTTGGCTTTCAGTCTCTCCTAGGCCAGGAATCAATGCTTCATGAACTGAGGAGATGGAAAGATAGAGCCTCTAATGTATACCAGATCGGGCCACAAAACCTTCTCAGCAATGGGCATACATCCTAGGCCTGGCTCTCTATAAATATCCGATGGCTCCTTGGGAAGGAAGCTGGACTGTCTGTCCAGTTCAGGCCCATTTCTTTTTCTGACACTTTCCAGTGCCTTCACTGAAGGGCTGCCATGTAGCCTAAATGCTGGAATACCATGACCTGAAGCCTGTCTCCAAACAGACTCTCAGAGGAAGGGAATGTCATCTCCTCATCAAATCCAATATATTAAGAAATGGGAGGGAGAAACTAAGTGAAGATGGATGTAGGAAGAAAGGTTATGAAAAAGAGAAGTCAACAGCTGAGTTCAAACCAATTCAGACCCTGTTTGGACAACCAATGGGACTTCAGACACTTGCCTGGGAATCTGATGGTATCTCATTGCTAACCTTACATGACTCACTTTCCAAGTGATGTCCATGGCCTTCACCAACATCTTTTTTTTTTAAGTGTCATTTACTTATGTTTTTGGAACAAAGTGTTACACCTACATCTTCATATTTAATTGAAAAGGTTTATTTTTTTCTAAATCAGAATTGGCCTTTCAGTCGATGGTGTGACACTTTCCCTAAAACTAGTAAGGACAAGAAAAAAAAATTTTTTTAAGAGACAGTGTTGACAGAAAGACTCTGTCTCAAAAGAAAACAACAACAATAACAACAAACCAGAGACAGGATCTCACTCTGTCGCCCAGGCTAGAGTCCAGCGGTGTGATCACAACTCACTGTAGCCTTGAACTCCCAGACTCAAGCGATCCTCCCTCCTCAGCCTCTTAAGTAGCTGGGACTACAGGTACACATTCCCATGCCCAGCAAATATTTTAATTTTGGCGGGGAGAGATGGAGTCTCAATATGCTGCCCAGGCTGGTCTTGTACTCCTGGGCTCAAGCGATCCTCCCACTGTGGCCTCCCAAAGTGCTGGGATTACAGGCGTGAGCAGCCACAGCACCGGGCAGAAAATTTGTTTTTTAAATTTAATTTTTTTTTTTTTTTTAGAGACTGCGTCCCATTCTGTCACCCTAGCTGGAGTATAGTGGCACTGTCATATAATTCACTGCACCGTAGACTACCTAGGCTCAAGAGATCCTCCCACCTCAGCCTGGAAAATGCTGAGGGGCGTGAGTCTCCACTCCCAGCTAAAACAGAAAATTCTAATAGGCTGGAGCCCCACAGCATTCTGATAACATTGTATGCACATAACAGGTGTAATCTGAGTCAGGCTGTGGGATCTAATCTCGTGCCTGGAGAGCAGAGATCTAGAAATCATGTCTTAGATTTGAATTTCACCTTTGCCATTGAGTTGTAGGACTTTCTTTTCCTTGTTTTATTTGTTTTTTGTTTTCTTTGAGTTGTAAGACTTTTGACAGGTCACCCCTTCTTTTTATTGCCCACTCACATAGATGAATTTAGAACAACCAGTTCAAAAATAGGTACGATGGCCAGGTGCAGTGGCTCACACCTGTAATCCCAGCACTTTGGGAGACTGAGGCGAATGGATCACTTGAGGTCACGAGTTCGAGACCAGTCTGCCAACATGGTGAAACATCATCTCTACTAAAAATACTAAAATTAGCCAGGTGTGGTGGTATGCGCCTGTAATCCCAGCTACTCGGGAGGCTGAGGCACGAGAACCGCTAGAACCCGGGTGGCACGGGCTGCAGTGAGCCGAGATTGCACCACTGCACTCCAACCTGGTGACAGAGACTCCATCTCAAAAAAAAAGGTATGACAGGAGAGGCAACAACAACAAATAAATAGATACAATTCTAGTTACCTAACACTGCATCATTCTGTGAGTGTCTTAGGGATTGCAGATGGGGGTTTGTGTAAATCACTTGCATTTGAATAAAACAGATATGCACATATGAAAAATTCACTTAGCAATAAGCAAAGATTTAATCTCTGCTACAATTTTGAACAATATCCTGACAGTTCACAAATCTTAAAAATTCACTGGTATATCTTGGTGGTCTGTTTTTCTGAGTCTTTCGGATCATTCGGTCTTGCACAAGCAGCAGCTGCAATCTACAGGGAGGGAGATTCTGCAATGGGAAACCACATTGCTCATGCTGGGCAAACAGACCTGTCATTTCTAGAGACCTGGAATGATCCTGCCTGCCTGCCTGCCTGCCTGCCTGCCTGCCTGCCTGCGAGGCAGGGAGGAAAGCAGCATTCATCTATTCAATAGCCTGGTGGGATTCCATTGTCAGGTGTGGTGGCTCACGCCTGTAATCCCAGCAATTTGGGAGGCAGAGGTGGGCAGATCACCTGAGGTCAGGAGTTCGAGACCAGCCTGGCCAACATGTTGAAACCTCTGTCTCTACTAAAAATACAAAAATTAGCTGGGCATCGTGGTGGGTGCCTGTAATCCCAGCTACTCGGGAGGCTGAGGCAGGACAATTGCTTGAACCCAGGAGATAGAGGTTGCAGTGAGCCGACACGGTGCCACTGCACTCCAGCCTGGGCAACAGAATGAGACTCTGTCTCAAAACAAACAAACAAACAAACAAAACAGAAAAACCATTGAAGTGGAGGTTTGGAGGACTTAGAGACTTAACTATCCTTTAAATTACAACTGAGAAGTTAAATTGGGTGTGTTTTTAGAGAAATTTGACTTTCTCAGAAGGAAAGTGAAAAATATAAAATCCAGAGAGAAATACAAAGTATAGTCAGATCAGTAATTCTTAGCTTTTTTTTTTTTTTTGCAGTCTGTCCTAAGGTGACATTTTGTGTGTTCTTATTTGTTTATTGTTTATCATTTAGTTCTCTCACTAGAATGTAAGTGCCATGAGGGTGGGAACATGTGTATTTTATTTCCATATTTCCATTACATTATCTGGCCCTAGTAGAGTGCCTTCCATAAAATAAACATTCAAAGAAAAATTGTTGAATGAATGAATAATGAATGAATGATTCTGACTTTTTCAAGTCCTAGACCCCTTTTTAAAAAATCAGTGGAAGTGGCCAGGCACGGTGGCTCATGCCTGTTATCCCAGCACTTTGGGAGTCCAAGGCAGGTGGATCACCTGAGGTCAGCAGTTCAAGGCCAGCCCGACCAACATGGTGAAACCTCGTCTCTATTAAAAATACAAAAATTAGCTGGGCATGGTGGCAGGCACCTGTAATTCCAGCTACTCGAGAGACTGAGGCAGTATAATCGCTTGAACCCAGGAGGTGGAGGTTGCAGTGAGCTGAGATTGTGCCACTGTACTCCAACCTAGGCGACAGAGGGAGACTCCATCTCAAAAAAAAAATCGGTGGAAGTTATGATTCTTACCTTACCCCCAAAATACATATATTCAAAAATATAAAATATATGTTATTATATTACATAATTTATACATATATAATTACAATATATATTATTACATTTTATATCTATCTATCTCTAATTGAATCTTCTCATGCAAAGGTCCCAGTTTGCAAAAGACATTCCTGCTTCACCAATGGTATGTGGTATCCCTAAAAAGCACTTAAACAAAAGCTCTGCTGTCATTCTCCTTGGGAGAAATCCTTTTTTTTTTTTTTTTTTTTTGGGAGCGACTGGGTTTCCCTCTGTTGCCCAGGCTTGTCTTGAACTCCTGGCTTCAAGCAATCCCCAAGCCTTGACTTACCAAAATAGGATTACAGGCATGAGACACCACGCCCAGCCCAGAGGGCAATTCTGAAGAGGCTTAAGACTGGGACTCTTAGGCCGGGCGCGGTGGCTCAAGCCTGTAATCCTAGCACTTTGGGAGGCCGAGGTGGGCGGATCACGAGGTCAGGAGTTCGAGACCATCCTGGCCAACATAGTGAAACCCTGTCTCTACTAAAAAAAATACAAAAAAATTAGCAGGGCGTGGTGGCGGGCACCTGTAGTCCCAGCTACTCGGGAGGCTGAGGCAGGAGAATGGCGTGAACCCGGGAGGCGGAGCTTGCAGTGAGCCGAGATGGTGCCACTGCACTCCAGCCTGGGGGACAGAGCCAGACTCTGACTCAAAAAAAAAAAAAAAAAAAAAAAAAGACTGGGACTCTTGGGTCTTCTGACTCCCAGGATAAAACATCTGACATTGGCTCTTAGAGACATATGAAAGGGCCTGGGTCACTTCCGGACATGTGACCAGTGAAAGGGAAGAGAAAAAAACTCTAGATTTGGGACTCAGAAAACTTGAGTTCTAACTCAGCTCCTGTGCTGTACTGGCTGTAGAACCACAGCTAGGTAACGGACTTCTCTGAGCCTCAGAATGAAGAGGTCTGGCCTAGGCCCAGCATTCCATAATACAGTATCATAACTTGTAAACCAGGCAAATGAAGGAGCAACAGAGCTTCAGATGAAACAGGATGTTGCTATGTAGTTAAAATGTCCATTTTATAGCAGTGCTCCCTTGCTATGAGAAGAGAGCATGACTTATGCTGAAGCACAAGAAACTTTAAGTAAGATAACAGAAAGGACTCTCAATAATATAAGGACTGACTGTGAGACACAGTCAGACATGTGGGTGCTTGCAGAATATCCCTCAGAAGGTGTAGTGGGATGATGGCCAACATTCATCTCTCAGATGATCTGTTCTAGTATTTGCTGGAAAAAGATCCTCAAGTTCAGTTGCCTCCAAAATCCAGCCATTCTTTGGGTCAGGCATGGTGGCTCACACCTGTAATCCCAGCATTTTGGAAGGCCAAAGTGGGAGGATCACCTGAGGCCAGGAGTTTGAGACCAGCCTGGGCAACATAGTGTGAGTCCATCTGTATAAAATATTAAAGCTTTTTAAAAAAATTTTAAATCTGCCCACTCTCTGACCCTAGGAGTATCCCTAGGCTTACATTTTCCACAAATAAGATTTTATTTTATTTTATTTTTATTATTTGAGATGGCATCTCACTCTGTTGCCCAGGCTGGAGTGCAGTGGTGCAATCTTGGCTCACTGCAACCTCTGCCTCTCGGGTTCAAGTGATTCTCCTGCCTCAGCATCCTCAGTAGCTGGGATTACAGGTGTGCATCACCACGCCCGGCTCATTCTTGTGTTTTTGGTAGAGATGGGGTTTCACCATGTTGGCCAGGCTGGTCTCGAACTCCTGACCTCAAGTGATCCGCCTGCATCAGCCTCCCAAAGTGCTGGCATTACAGGCATAAGCCATTGCACCTGGCCACCACAAAGAAGATTTTAAGTGCAAAATTTCTAAATTTATTCTAATGCTTTGGGAAAAAGTATTGATTGTCATGGGGTATTTTCTTCTAGTCAGTTCTTTCACACAAAGAAATCTAGACAAAAGCGACATTGATTGGCCACCTCCCTGGCAGTTCTTTCCATAGGCCAGCTTGTTTAATTCTAGAGCAACCCTGAAGGGCACTTATTTCCTACCAATTTTACAGATAAGAAAACTGAGACTCAGACAAGTAAAGTCACTTTCTATAGAGAAACTAGGAAATGGGGCCAGAATTTAACTCCAGGTCTTTCTGGAGTGGAAGCTCTTTCCACACACCTGGTTGCCACCAGGGAGGAGCTAAGTGGTGTTTAGGCAGCCAAGGAGTTTCTGGACCTCAGGTGGTGCTGTGAACCATGCACAGTTCACTCACTCTGCTCCCCGCAGGCCAGTGTGCACTGCAGATGCTGAGTCTGGAGCCTTGTCCACTCCTTTCCTGAGTTACTATCTCTGAGAGTTTGCCTTACAATGAACTTTTAGACCCCAGCACATAATCAGAATTAAAACAGAGGTCAAGGTGGGGCGCGGTGGCTCATGCCTGTAATCCCAGCACTTTGGGAGGCAGAGGGGGTCAGATCACCTGAGGTCAGGAGTTCGAGACCAGCCTGGCCAACATGGTAAAACCCCATCTCTACTAAAAACACAAAAATTAGCCAGGCATGGTGGCACACACCTATAGCCCCAGCTACTCGGGACGCTGAGGCAGAATCGCTTGAACCCAGGAGGTGGAGGTGGCAGTGAGCCAAGATCACGCCACTGTACTCCAGCCTGGGCGACAGAGCAAGACTCAGTTTAAAAAACAAAACAAAAAAAAAGAAATTAATAATAAATAAAATAAAACAGAGGTCAAGAGATAAATGACTTTCTGGAGACAGGTAAGAATTACAGGTAATGGGAGAAATCCAAGGCTTTCTATCCTGGGAAAAGAAAGTCCCAGGGAGAAGGGAAAGGGGAAAAGCTGAGGGATAGGGAAGCAGTCTATGCTGGGATTCAAAGATACTCATTGGTTCTGTTTTTTTGTTCTTTTATTTTTTATTTTTTATTTTTATTTTTTGAGGTGGAGTTTCACTCTTGTCGCCCAGGCTGGAGTGCAGTGGCATGATCTCAGGTCACTGCAACCTCCACCTCTCAGGTTCAAGTGATTCTCCTGCCTCAGCCTCCCAAGCAGCTGGGATTACAGGCACCTACCACCACGCCCAGCTTATTTTTGTATTTTTAGTAGAGACAGGGTTTCACCATGTTGGCCAGGCTGATCACGAACTCCTGACCTCGGGTGATCCGCCCACCCCAGCCTCCCAAAGCGCTGGGATTACAGTCATGAGCCACTGCATCCGGTCACTACTCTTTGGTTCTTAGAGTGGCAAGGGTTCTCCACCACCCCCAGCCCCATCACGATGGCCTTTCTTTGCCTGACTTACATCTCCTCATTCTTCAAGAGGCATTCATCTCAAAAGGCATCTTTTCCAGACATCCTCCTGTTAGGACCAGGGCCCTTCTCTGGGATCCTATAGGAGTCAGTACACATCTTAACATTTACCAGATTATAATAAAATCATGTTAATTAATCTCTCTGCCTCAGTGGACCATCCTGAGGATAACTCTCTTTTATCCATGTCTGCACCCCTGGCACCTGGTACAGTACCTGACAACTAAGAGGGGTTCAAGGAATGTTTATCGAATACTCAAGATACAGAAGCTCGGCCGGGCACGGTGGCTCACGCCTGTAATCCCAGCACTTTGGGAGGCCGAGGTGGGCGGATCACCTGAGGTCGGGAGTTCAAGACCAGCCTGACCAATATGGAGAAACCCCGTCTCTACTAAAAATACAAAATTAGCCAGGCATGGTGGTACATGCCTATAATCCCAGCTACTTGGGAGGCTGAGGCAGGTGAAGCGCTTGAACCTGGGAGGCGGAGGTTGCGGTGAGCCAAGATAGTGCCATTGCACTCCAGCCTGGGCAACAAGAGTGAACTCCGTCTCAAAAAAAAAAAAAAAAAAAAAAAAGATACAGAAGCTCTGAGAGAAATGGGGACCTCAGGACAATGGGAGAAGGGAGACCTGGAAATGAGATCTGTGGAGAGTGGGTACTACTCTGTCAGGACCTGTTCCAATGCCTGGTGGATGTTGCACAGTCCAGCTGGATGGTGCAAAGCTTCTAACACTGCTGGGAGTGGTTCCACTTCAAACAATTCTAGTTCAGAAATTTCTTCTGGAGTTGGGCTAAAATGCAAGCCCCACTAACTTTTACATGTAGACTATCACCTAGGATCCCTTTTGTATAGATACTACAGGTCCTGTATAGAAATGTCCTAGCTGGAGAGCTGTGCCCTATTTCTAGGCATCTGGTTTAGCACCTTGTGATGCTAAAGAGGCAGAATGAGGTCAAGTTTGTGTTAGAGGCTTTCTGAGCTGTCATTACAGAGCTGCTCATAGTCCCAGCCTGCATCCTGCTCTGTGTGACCTACAGAACACCAGGTCACCCTGAGCCATAGCTTCTTCCTCTGTGAATGGTGATGCTGACATTTTCTTCCTGACTGTGTTGTGTGAGGATGAAAAGTGAGGATGTAAGTAAAGCCTCGCCTGGCCTTGGTCAAATCTCAGTGAAAGGTATCTATTGAATTATTATTGAAATATTATTATTGATATGGTTTGAATCTGTGTTCCCACCCAAATCTCATGTTCAATTGTAATCCCCAATGGTGGAGACAGGTCCTGGTGGGAGGTGATTGGGACATGGGGGCAGTATTTCATGAATGGTTTAGCACCATCCCCTTGGAGCTGTTCTCGTGATAGTGAGTGAGTTATCTTGCAATCTGGTTGTTTAGAGGTGTGTGGCATCCCTGGCCTACTCTCCCTTCCTCCTGCTCTGGTCATGTAATACATGCCTGCTTTCCCTTTGCCTTCCGCCATGATTGTAAGTTTCCTGAGGCCTCCCCAGAAGCAGCCTCTACACTTCCTGTAGAGCCAGCAGAACCCTAAGCCAACTAAACCTCTTTTCTTTATAAATTACCCAGTCTCAGGTTTTTTTTTTTTTTTTTTTGAGACCGAGTATTGCTCTGTCACCCACGCTGGAGTGCAATGGCATGATCTTGGCTCACTGCAACCTCCACTTCCCGGGTTCAAGCAATTCTCCTGCCTCAGCCTCCAGAGTAGTTGGGATTACAGGCGCCCGCCACCACACCCAGCTAATTTTTGTATTTTCAGTAGAGATGGGGTTTTGCCATGTTGGTCAGGCTGGTCTTGAACTCCTGACCTCAGGTGATCCACCCACCTCAGCCTCCCAAAGTGCTGGGATTACAGGTGTGAGCCACCGCGTCTGGCCCAGTCTCAAGTATTTCTTTATAGCTTTTCGAGAACTGACTAATACAATTATTATTCTAATAACGAGACTCAGCAACTCATTTAATAAATTCAACAGCTACTTTAGATAAAATTCTTCATGAGCAGAAATCTTCCTTTGCTTAAGCCCCTACTTAACTTATATTAACAGATTTTTGCAAGATGGTGCCCAGGATTAAGAACATAGTTTGGGCCAGGTACAGTGGCTCACACCTGTAATCCCAGCACTTTGGCAGGCCGAGGCAGCGGATCACCTGAGGTCAGGAGTTCAAGACCAGCCTGATCAACATGGTGAAACTCCATCTCTACTGAAAATACAAAAATTAGCCAGGCGTGGTGGTGCATGCCTGTAATCCTAGCTACTCGGAAGGCTGAGGCACGAGAATCACTTGAACCTGGGAGGCAGAGG
This sequence comes from Hylobates moloch, assembly GCF_009828535.3. Lineage (NCBI taxonomy): Eukaryota > Metazoa > Chordata > Mammalia > Primates > Hylobatidae > Hylobates > Hylobates moloch. The sequence continues at coordinate 31,154,448 of NW_026652293.1, read as the reverse complement.
TTTCAGTGAGCCAAGATTGCACCACTGCACTCCAGCCTGGGCGACAGAACGAGACTCCATCTCAAAAAAAAAAAAGGAACACAGTTCAACAATTATTTAGCCCACTCTCAGAGACAAATCCTATATGCTAGACTCTAGTAATATAGAGATAAAAGTAGCTCATAGTCCAGCAGTGGGAACAGTCACAGAAACAAATATTAAAATTGTTGATTAGTGCTCACTTCAGCAGCACATATACTAAAAGTGGAACTCTACAGAGAAGATTAGCATAGCCCCTTCACCAGGATGGCACACCAATTCGTGAAGAGTTCTTTTTCTTTTTTTTTAAAGAGACAGTCTCGCTCTGTTGTTCAGGCTGGAATGCAGTGTCACAATCATAGTTCATTGTAAACTCAGCATTCCATATTTTTTTAAAGATTTTTTTAAAAATTGTTGCTCATCAAGGACAGGTGGATCACTCATAAATAGTGCTGGGACAATGGAGGACCCAGCAACATATTGCACACAAGCAGAAATACTAGGCAGATTAAAGACTTAAATATAGCCTGGCGCGGTGGCTCACGCCTGTAATTCCAACACTTTGGGTGGCCAAGGTGGGTGGATTACCTGAGGTCAGGAATTCAAAACCAGCCTGGCCAACATGGTGAAACCCCACCTTTACTAAAAACACAAAAAAATTAGCTGGGTGTGGTGGCGGGAGCCTGTAATCACAGCTACTCAGGAGGTTGAGGCAGGAGAATCACTTGAACCTGGGAGGCGGAGGTTGCAATGAGCCAAGATCACGCCACTGCACTCCAGCCTGGGCGACAAGAGTAAGACTCCGTCTCAAAAAAAAAAAAAAAAAAAAAAAAAAAAGACCTAAAAACAAAAACAAAAAAAATCATAATGAAATAAGAGAACACGTCTATATTCACAGAGTAGGGAAGAATTTTTTTTTTTTTTTTTTTTTGAGATAGGGTCTCACTCTATCACCCAGGCTGGAGTGCAGTGGCGTGATCTTGGCTTACTATTGCTTCTGCCTCCCAGATGCAATCGATTATCATGCCTCAACCTCCTGAGTAGCTGGGATTACAGGCGTGTGCCACCACGCCCAGCTAATTTTTTTGTGTTTTTAGTAGAGACAGGGTTTCACTATGTTGGCCAGGCTGGTCTTTAACTCCTGGCCTCAAGTGATCTGCCCACCTCGGCCTCCCAAAGTGCTGGGATTACAGGGCGTGAGCCACCATGCCCGGCCAAGTTTCTTAAACAAGACACAAAAGTACTAACTATAAAGGAAAACATTTGCTTGAGGCCAGGAGTTCAAGACCAACCTGGGCAATGTAGGAGGACCCCGTATCTACAAAACACAAAACATTAGCTGGGCGTGGTGATGCGCACCTGTGGTCCCAGTACTCAGGAGGCTGAGGTGGGAGGATTGTTTGAACCTGGGAGCTGAAGGCTGGCGTGAGCTGATATCGTGCCCCTGGATTCCAGGCTAGGCAACAAAGCCAGAGCCCGTCTCAAAATACATAGATAATAAAGGAAAACACTGATTAATTTGACTATCCTTAATTGAAGAAAATGTGTTTATCAGAAGATCCCGTAAAGAAAGTGAAATGGCTCCTTCCCGACCTGGTGGGGCAGGAGGCGCCATCGTGGGAGTCAACATCCACCACAGCAAAGACAGAAAGGCTGGGCACAGGGAGCCCAAGAGCTGGACATCTACCTAGGGCTGTTGGTCAAGCTGTCCACCTTCAGCCAGGTTATACTGAAGAGGCTTTTTGTGAATCGCACCAACCGGCCATCTCTGATCCTGATCGGAAAATGAAGCTTCTAGGCCCGGAAAACAAAACGGCAGTGGTTTCAGGCCCACAGCTGCGGTTGTGCGGGTTCAGGAGATGCCCAGAGTAAAGCCTCCCACTGCGTGTGAGCGGCCAGGGCCCAGCTGCATTCCCACGGCAAGATCCACACCTTTGAGCAGCTGGCCCTGGACTCCCGCAAGGGCTGTGGCACCATCCTGCTTTTTGGCCCTCGAAAGAGCCCATAGGGACATTGGCATTTACCCCGGGAACCCCATACAGCCACACCAAACCCTACGTGGGTTCCAAGGGCCGAAATTTTCAGTGTGCCAGGGCCCCATGGGCCAGCCGCACTATAAAAATGAACCCTGATCCTACTTTCTTATTAAAAACATTTTGGATGCTGTATTAGTCCGTTTTCCCCCTGCTAATAAAGACATACCCGGGACTGGGCAATTTATAAAAGAAAGAGGTTTATTGGACTTACAGTTCCACGTGGCTGGGGAGGCCTCACCATCATGGTGGAAGGTAGAAGACATATCTCACGTGGCGGTAGACAAGAGAAGAGAGTTTGTGCAGGGAAACTCTCCTTTTTAAAACCATCAGATCTCGTGAGATTTATTCACTATCACAAGAACAGCACGGGAAAGACCCGCCCCCATGATTCAATTATCTCCCACCAGGTCCCTCCCACAACACGTGGGAATTCAAGATGAGAGTTGGGTGAGAACACAGCCAAACCATATCAGATGCTGAAAGAAAGAAAAAAAAAAGAAAAGAAAAGAAAGTGAAAAGGCTAGACACAAACTGGGAGAAGATACTTGCCACACACATAACCAATGAAGTAATAGAATCTGGAATACACAAAGGGCTCAGAACAAAAAAAAAAAAAAGAAAGACACTGAGGGATGAGACTGAAGGGTTTACAGAAGGCCCTAGATGAATAGGTTCCCACTAGAGAGTCATCAGCCATGGAACACAGCAACACTGTGGCCTACAAAGAGACTAAATTTAACAACTTGGTCTCATTCATTGTGAATACAGATGTCAGATAAGATACAGGATGACCAGGAAATTTGAATATCAAACAAAGAATAATTTTGTTTTTAGTTTTAAGTATGTCCCATGTAATATTTTGGACATGGTTATGCTAAAAATATTTGAGACACACAAACTAAAAAATTATTTGTTGTCTATCTGAAATTTGACTGTACTGGGTAATCTGTATTTTTATTTGCTAAGCCCGGCAACCCTAATTATGAACTTGTTGTTACTTTCAAAGAAAATGTCTTTTGGCTTGTAAGTCAAAACCAATTATACAGCACATAAAAAGAACCATTTTATAATAGTAAGACTTTCTGGCAAATGGCAGAGCAGAATAATACCAGAAAAGTTGGAGGTACAGGAGCTTGGAATGGTGGTGTGCACCTATAGTTCCAGCTACTGGGGAGGCTGAGGCAGGAGGACCACTTGAACCCAGGAGTTCAAGACCAGCCAGGGCAATAGACAGAGACTCCCATCTCAAAAAAAATTTAAAAAAAAGGTTGAGGTGTGAAACCAGTCAAACTTTAGTTTGAACCCCAGCTCTGCCACTTGCTAAGTCTAGAGTAACTTACTCACCTTTTTACGTGTTGCTCTCTTTATAAATAGAGTGCCTACCTTCATGGGGCTATTGTAGTAAATGAGGTAAGATGTCTTGTAAGTGCTTGGCGTGGTGCCAGGCACAACATGGTGCGCTCTTGATAGTATTAATCGCTCTTATCCATGCACTGGGGTTTCTTAAAACTAAACGCTAGAATAGATAGATAGCATCTTGGTGACCAAGAATGCATCCTCATTTCTGGAATATTTGAGACAAAGTCAGAGGCAGAGGCTCCCCACCCCTGTTCCCTCCCATCCCTCACTGCTCCAGATTCCCTTATTGCTCAAGAGCTAGAAGGCATAAAAGGGACAAGATGACTCCAAGATCCTCCCAACCCTAGGATTTGATGGTCCTTATTTTTGAGTAACATTAGGTTCCCGATGGCGGTCACTCTTAGTGGCTATGACTGAGAGAGGTGTCAAATTATATTCTACTGTGTGAGTTCAGTTATGGGGATTACTCTGAGGCTGTAAAACATGTATTTATATTTCTGCTCAGGAAAATACAGTGCCCTATTCTTTCTAACTCTTATTCATAGCTCAAATTATCGCTGAGGATCCAGAGAAAACAACACACATAATTAGTTGCGGGCCTGGCCAAGATCTCAGAGACTCCAAGAGCAACACACTCTTTAACGTACAGAACTCTCTCTATATATCCTTTTCCTTTTTCTTTTTTCTTCCTGCCCTCCCTATCACTCTACCCCTATATGCTACATGAAAGATTATTTTTGTTAATGTAGTCACAGGTCCAACTAACAGGCAATTACTCTCAACACACATTAATTTTAAGAATGTGAGGCCAGGTGTGGTGGCTCACACCTCTAATCCCAGCACTTTGGGGAGCCAAGGGGGGTGGATCACTTGAGCCCAGGAGTTCAAGACCAGCTTCGGCAACATGGCTAAACTCCACTCTACAAAAATTATCCAGGTATGGTGGCACACACCTGTAGTCCCAGCTACTCGGGAGGCTGAGGCTCAAGACTCGCTTGAGCCTGGGAGGCAAAGGTTGCAGTGAGCCTAGAACACATCACTGCCCTCCAGCCTGGGCAACAGAGCAAGTCTCTGTCTCAAAAACAAAAACAAACAAACAAAAAGAATGTGATTGACAAATAATGATGATATTGCCAATCAGTGGGAAAAAAAGTTTACGTAACAAAAAAAAGTCTGTCACCAGAATAAGAAAAAAAGTATCCAGAACAGACATTACCATACTCTGCGTCAGTGGCTCCACAGCATCAAATGATCTGAAACTCCTTGAAGGAGGAACTAGATGGGTAGGTGTTGGTGCAGCTGCAGGCCCTGAATTACATGGTGGTCATCCTTTAGAAGACAATTTTTCACAGCATAGCAGAGAGACCCAGAATTTAAACTCAGCCATCACTCAAGAGGAGTAAAGAAGTGACAGAATTGAGAGTTGGAGCTACACAGGGGCTTCCAGTGATGTCAGCATCTGGTGGGTTTTTACCAGGGGGGTTATTGCACACCTTGCTCAGTTTCACTCTTCCTCCATTATAGGAGCCTCAGACATTTCCAAACTAATTTGGTTGAGTGCTCAGAAAAGCATCAAGCCGGCCGGGCACCGTGGCACACACCTATAATCCCAGCACTTTGGGAGGCCAAGGTGGGTGCATCACCTGAGATCAGGAGTTCAAGACCAGCCTGGCCAACATGGTGAAACCCCATCTCTACTAAAATACAAGAAAATTAGCCAGGCATGGTGGTGCGTGCCTGTAATCACAGCTACTCTGGAGGCTGAGGCAGGAGAATTGCCGGAACCCAGGAGGCAGAGGTTACAGTGAGCTGAGATCACGCCATTGCACTCCAGCCTGGGCAACAAGAGCGAAACTCCTTCTCAAAAAATAAAAAGAAAGAAGAAAAGCATCAAGCCTGTTTTGGGATAGATAAGCAGCCTTTCTTTGCAGGCTGAAGTCATCTCATTCTTACTCAGCCAGTCAGCCCACAAATATAAGCAAGCTCACCAGATCCTCAGCACACCAGAAGATACTCCAGCTTTACAGCACACCAGGAGATAACCCAGCTTAATGGTTCCAAATAATGTCATGTCAAGTCATGCTGCAGAGACCCCGTCAGAGCTCCAGCAGAACTCATGAAATTACGTAACAAATAATGCTCTCCCTTCCAGCCTGGAGTGGCAGAAAGAGGTGGAGCTGCGATTAAGAGTCCTGTGCAAGAGCTTAACTTTGGGCCTCCACCTTCTTATAAGAGGTGAGCAGGATAATCCCTGAGGTCCCTCATTGTTTGGACATTCTATGGCATGCACGGTGTCGTGGAAAAGAAAGCTCTCTCTTCACTCCCAGATGCAGATTCTGATGGCTGTCTCAAATATGGTAATATTTTGTTATCGTTTCCTTTTTCTTTGGGAGAAAAGAAGGAAGGACAGAGAGAGAAAAGCCTTTAGAAATCAACAAAATTAAAACCATAAAACACAAAGCCATGCTTTTTAGAGTTGCTCAGCTGCTAGGGCAGTAATCAAGCAGCTCCTCTGCAATGCAAGAGGCTGTAGAAGAGGCATTCTAAGGCCAGGCACGGTGGCTCACGCCTGTAATCCCAGCATTTTGGGAGGCCGAGGTAGGCGGATCACAAGGTCAGGACTTGGAGACCAGCCTGGGCAATATGGTGAAACCTTGTGTCTACTAAAAATACAAAAATTAGCCAGGCATGGTGGCACGTGCCTGTAGTCCCAGCTACTCAGGAGGCTGAGGCAGAAGAATCGCCTGAACCCGGGAGGCAGAGGTTGCAGTGAGCCGAGATTGCACCACTGCACTCCAGCCTGGGTAACAGAGTAAGACTCTGCCTCAAAAAAAAAAATAAAAATAAAAAAAGAGGCATTCTATCCCATGGCCATGACTCTGACCTCACCTGGTTATCAAATCCAACTTGTATATTCAAAGTGAAATGCAGGATGCCACTGACAACATGCCCAGAGGCTCAGAGGTCTTCAGTGAGCTAGAAAACAAGACACCACATTCCTCCCTGCCCCTGCCCCAGAAAGATTTCCTGGCTTCTCAGCCTCTGTTTCCTAATCTAAAACCACCTCTGGAGTGTCACTTGGATGATTAATGAAAACATCATTCATTTACGGAAAATGAGTGTTTTGCTAAAAGAATATAAGATCCTGAAAACTGGTTTGTTTGTTTTTTTTTTTTGAGACAGAGTCTCACTCTATCGCCCAGGCTGGAATACAGTGGCAGGATCTCAGCTCACTGCAACCTTCACCTTCTGGGTTCAAGCAATTCTTCTGCCTCAGCTTCCCAAGTAGTTGGGCTTACAGATGCGCGCCACCGCGCCCAGCTGATTTTTGTATTTTTAGTAGAGATGGTGTTTCACCATGTTGGCCAGGCTGGTCTTGAACTCTTGACATCAGGGGATCCACCCGCCTTGGCCTCCCAAAGTGCTGGGATTACCAGCGTGAGCCACTATGCTCGGCTGAAAAATATTTAAGAAAAGGCAGGTCAGGAGATCGAGACCATCCTGGCTAACACGGTGAAACTCCCTCTCTACTTAAAATACAAAAAAATTAGCCGGGCGTGGTGGTGGGCACCTGTAGTCCCAGCTGCTCGGGAGGCTGAGGCAGGAGAATGGCGTGAACCTGGGAAGCGGAGCTTGCAGTGAGCCGAGATCACGCCACTGCACTCCAGCCTGGGTGACAGTGAGAGACTCCCTCTCAAAAAAAAAAAAAAAAAAAAGCAGAACAATCCTTGCCAATTAAGGAATGTTTCAGTGTTCCCCCTCTTCTCACCAACTGTCAGAAGAGAAAAGAAAGTTTCCCTGAGGGGTTTGGGGAGGAATTTCCTTCTTGTTTCCATCACTACAACCAGACAAACTGTCTCCAAACTGCCTGTGATCACTACAGCAATGTTAATTATTACTGGAAAATGAAGAGAAAAATCATTTAGCCCTGGGATCTAGGTGACCATGGGTGCAATATTCAAATCCGCTTCAGTTCAAAAGGATTTCCAGGGGAAAATTCCACTCTGTGCTCCCAAGCCATCACTTTCCTGGCTGCCTATCACTCACCCCCAGAGCTTCCTCCTCCACTCACCCTAACTGCCCAATCAAAGAACAGCCTCAGATCCCCACCCAGGTAGAGACAACATCCCATGTCACACACCTCAGGGCAGCCTCACATCCGGAAGGGACGAGAACTGGAACGGTCATTCCGGATATTTTCTTTCCTGCCTATCTGGGGACTAAGGCTGTGTGTGTGTGTGTGTGTGTGTGTGTGTGTGTGTGTGTATCAGAGTGTTTTTCATGTTTACATGAAGTTTCCATCCAGAACAAAACAAAATTTCTCCCATTAAAGAGAAAAGGTCCCTAAAGGCAGTGCTTCTCTAAATATGTGCCTCAGGATATGTTATGAGCAAAAATGCTCTTTGGTTTTATATCAAAAGACAGTTTAGGGCTCACGCCTGTAATCCCAACACTTTGGGAGGCTAAGGCGGTGGATCACTTGAGTCTAGCAGTTCGAGACCAGCCTGGGCAGCATGGCAAGACCCTGTTTCTACAAAAAAATAAAAAAAAATCTCAACTACTCAGAGGTTGAGGTGGAAGGATCACCTGAGCCTGGGGAGATTGAGGCTGCAGTGAGCTGTGATCGTGCCACTGCACTCCAGCCTGGGTGACAGAGTGAGATCCTGTCTCAAAAAAGAAAGAAAAAAGAAAGAGAAAAAGAGAGAGAGAAAGAGACCGAGGAAGGAAGGAAGGGAGGGAGGGAGGGGGGGAGGGAGGGAGGAGCTTAACAACATTTTTCTTTCTGAGGGACTCACTCTGTTGCCCGAGCTGAGTGCTGTGGCATGATCATGGTTTACTGAAGCCTCGACTTCCTGGGCTCAAGCAATCTTCTTGCCTCAGCCTCCCAAGTAGCTGGAAGGTGCTCACCACTATGTCTAGCTAATTTTTTATTATTTGTAGAGACAGGGTCTCGCTATGTTGCCCAGGATGGAGCTTAACTATCTTAACTGATTTCTGGACTATGAGACTTTGCAGGTATGTACCATGAGCCTCCAAGTAATGGATACGGCTTTCGGTGTCACTGAATTTCACTGGACCATGGAACGCTTTCATCTTGCTGTTAATTATGGAACTAAAACTCTTCAGAATATACTCTGGGAAAAGCTGTCTTTGGATGAGGATAAGAATTTCTTCTTTTCCCATTTCCTAATCTCTGATTTATTAATTACTCTTTTGGAATTGTGGAAGCAGGACTTGATTTAGAAACACAGGTCACCACAGCAACTTGAGAATCTGTTGGATGTTCCGTTTGGGAGCCTAAGAATCATTTTCTAAGCTTTTCTTATTCTGGTAGCTGAAGAATAATAGACTTATTTGTCCACCACAACTTCCTCATCAGAAAAGCAGCCTTTGGGCTGGATGTGGTGGCTCATACCTATAATCTTGACATGTTAGGAGGCCCAGGCAGAAGGATTGCCTGAAGCCAGGAGTTCGAGACCAGTCTGGGCAACATAATGAGGTCTCATCTCTACAAAAAAAAAAAAAGCGAGGGGATCTAGTCACTGAGCCACAGCCGAGGACTCAGCAGCCTCCCTTTTGAGCCCCCTCGCTTCCTGACGTTCCGTCCTGGCTGCCTTCTCCCACCACCGCTGCCTTCCGTAGGCCGTTTCCACCGAAGAAAAGGAATCGTATCGTAAGTTCGCTATCCAGAACCTCCACTCTTTCAACCCCTTTGCTGATGCAAGTAAGGGTGATGATCTGCTTCCTGCTGGCACTGAGGATTATATCCATATAAGAATTCAACAGAAAAATGGCAGGAAGACCCTTACTACTGTCCAAAGGATTGCTGATGATTATGATAAAAAGAAACTAGTGAAGGCATTTAAGAAGTTTACGTGCAATGGTACTGTAATTGAGCATCCAGAATATGGAGAAGTAATTCAGCCTCAGGGTGACCAACGCAAGAACATATGCCAGTTCCTCGTAGAGCTTGGACTGGCTAAGGACGATCAGCTGAAGGTTCATGGGTTTTACGTGCTTGTGGCTCACTGAAGCTTAAGTGAGGATTTCCTTGCACTGAGTAGAATTTCCATTCTGTGTCTTGTCACAAGTTTGAAAACCTCCACAGCTTGTATAATGTAACCATTTGGGGTCCGCTCTTAACTTGGACTACTGTAACTCCTTCATGCAATAAACTGAAAAGAGCCAAAAAAAAAAAAAAAAAAAAAAAAAAAAAAAAAAAAAAGTGTGGGGGAGCAGTCTTTTATCTCAGAAACCCAAGATCTCCAAGAGGAAAGAGACCTTAGCATTGTCCTGGAGCCCCTTACTTTTTCCAAGTACCTTTGAGACCAACTCATTTGAACTTCCTCCTCTCGGGCGCCTCTCTACAACTTACCAGTGGATATACTTTAATGGGATACAGATGGGGTTTTAATTTTATGCAGTGGCTCTCAAAGTGCAGTTCCCAGACAAGAAGCATCAGCAGCACCTGAAAACTTGTTAGAACTGCCCTACTCCCAGATAATAAGGATCTGAAACTCTGGGAACAAAGATTGAGCAATCTTGTTTTAAAAAGCCTTCCAGGTGATTCTGTTGCATGTGAAAGCTTGAGAGCCCCTGGCCTTGAGAAATCCTCTTTTACATTTTCATTTATTCATTTTGCAAATATTTGCTGAAGACTGGGGCTAGAGTAGTGTTCAAGACAAACAAGGTCCTTAACCAAAGGAATTAAACAATAAACAATAAACAAACACCAAAATGAGATTGTTAAAGTTAGGGTGGTAGGCAAAATGAATGAGGGAGGGCAATTTAAATAGAGAAGTCCATGAGAGCTTCTCAGAAGAGGTGACATCTGAGCTGAGACCTGAAGAAGCAGAACGAGCCATCCTTTTAAGGAGCAGGAGAAAAGGCTTTCAGATGGGAAGGACAGCAGTGTCAGAGACCCTGAAATGAGAAAGGGTCGAAGGTATTGGAGGATGAGAGACAGGCCAGAGTAGGAATAAATTAGTCTGGAAGATGCAGATTCCCACACACCCCATCCAATGAGCTGCTTATTCAGCAGGTTCAAGAATCTGCATTTTCACAAGCTCTTAAGAAATTCTGATGCCCACTGAAGTTTGAAAGCCACTGTCCTGGCCGGGCACAGTGGCTCATGCCTGTAATCCCAGCACTTTGGGAGGCCAAGGCGGGCGGATGGTCTGAGGTCAGAAATTTGAGACCAGCCTGGCCAACATGGTGAAACCCCGTCTTTACGGGAATACGAAAATTAGCTGGGCGTGGTGGCAGATGTCTGTAATCCCAGCTACTCAGGAGGCTGAGACACGAGAATCGTTTGAACCCAGGAGGCAGAGGTTGCAGTGAGCCGAGATAGCTCCACTGCACTCCAGCCTGGGTGACAGAGCGAAACTCAGTCTCAAAAAAAAAAAAAAAAAAGAAAAGAAAAGAAAACCACTGTCCCCCTAAAGTCACACAGCTATAGAATGTCAGAGCCGAAGACACAGCACAACTAAGAGATATAAAACTGCGGATCAGGCTTCATGCTTAGCAAGTAGAAACCTGATATTATGGCCTCTGTCCAGTGCCCTTGTCACTAAGAAAAGGTGCCCAGAGATCAGCACTGGGCCCAACCTTGCGGATTTCCTCAGTTGGTCAGTCAGTGAAGTTTGCTACTGGGATTCCCTGAGGGAGATTCACTGTGTGTCTACACCACACACGCCTCCAGACATTTGTCAGAGAGAGAACCTGCGTGCTAAAGATTGTGATCCCTAGATGACCCCTCTGGTTCCCAAAGAGATCTAGCTGGAGAGCAAAACAGCAAGCAAAGTGGACCATAGCCAACGTGGACCCAAATTTGAACAAGCTGGGGGAGTAGCCTCTGCCTGGACTGTGACATGGGGAGGAGGGTATCACTTCCTGAGTTCCTGCTCAGAGGAGGAGAGGATCCCTATCTCTTGGCAGATGCTCCATAAACGGCAGCTGCATGTTGAAAGAAGGATTAACAACGGAGTGAAGCAGTTGGGGATGTGGGACTGTGAGAGGTAAAGAGTTTCTCTGTATAGATTGGATCGTCAGGTCCTCAAAGAGAACAGAACACTTAGTCCACCCACCTTTCCACCACACGTGCCCAGCAAGAGCCTTAGCGTTGGCCTCTTGTGTGATTTCATGGTCCCTAACACTGTTTTCCAGGTGCTAGGCAGCTGTGCCAATTCTAGGCTCTAATCAAAGAATGAGACAAAGCTGCAGAGAATGAAGGCACTTTTACTTAGATTAAGCTTGCTAACTGTGTTGCACTGTATAATTTTTCAAGCATTTTTGCTTCTATTAGCTCATAATTCTGCCTGGAAAGCTCTTCCCTGTTTGATGGGCTGGTGCTTTCTCAGCTTGCAGAAGGAGGCTTTTATTATTATTATTATTATTATTTTTTTTTTGAGAATGGAGTCTCACTCTGTTGCCCAGGCTGGAGTGCAGTGATACAATCTCGGCTCACTGCCTCCCAGGTCCAAGCGATTATCCTGCCTCAGCCTCCCCGAGCTGGGATTACAGATGCCCACCACCACGCCAGACTAATTTTTGTATTTTTAGTAGAGACAGGGTTTCACCAAGTTGGCCAGGCTGATGATGAACTCCTGACCTCAGGTGATCCGCCCACCTTGGCATTCCAAAGTGCTGGGATTACAGGAGTGAGCCACTGGGCCCAGCCTAAGGAGTCTTTTAAATAATTATCACCTCCTCCAAGTAAATCTGTTTCATCATTCTGCTTATCTCCCTCAGAGCACGCATCATAGTTGGTGGCTATCTTATTTAACCGTTTCCTCGTTGACTATCTCCCCACTCTGGAATGGGGAGGCTCCACAAGGGCAGGGATTACTGCCATCTTGTTTAGCACCATACCCTACCCACTAAGAAGAGCTGGTTCCATTAATGAATGGAACAAGTAACAATTCAAAAGCAGATGACAGTCAGTCGAGTCCCTGAGGCACAGAGAGAAAGAGTGAGCTGCCTAACCCCTAATGCTAGGTTAGTGGCAGAACCTGTGCTAGAATTTGGGGCCTTCTGGCCCCTAGTCCCATAGTCAGGAGGATGCTGTCCCTGTCCTGGAAGGGAGAGGAGAAACAATCATATGCCTGCAGGGGAGGGAAATGAGAGACAGCAAGAGACCAAAATCAGCCTGTCTGTCCTCTCTATAGACAGTGTCCCCAACCCATGGATTTCCTACTGTGTGATGAGAACCTCAAGCCAAGGAGACAGAATTTGTATTCCCATTGAGTTAAAACCTTTGAGCACATCCTCTTATACCAGCACCACTTACTGCCTGAGCCTTGCCAGAGCCCAGAGGTGAGGAATCGGGTCAGTGGGACTGTCTTAGTCTGCTCAGGCTGCTACAACAAAATATGGGATGGGCAGCTTTAATAACAGACATTTATTTCCCACAGTTCTGGAGGTGAGAAGTCCAAGATCAGGGGCCAGCATGGTCAGGTACCGGTGAGGGCTCTCTTTCTGACTTGCAGACAGCTGCCTTGTCACCATACATCTTCGTCTTTGGCTGTGTCTCTTAACCTCGTAGAGGGCACTAATCCCATCATGGGGCCTCACCTTCATAACCTTATCTAAACCTAATCACCTCCCAAAGGTCCCACCATCCAACACAATCACATTGTGGGTTGGGGCTTTAACATACGAATTTGGAGGGGGACACAAACATTCACTCCATAACAGGGACCCAGAAGGTGGCAGCCCGAGAGCAAAGGGTTGCTGAATGTGAACCTTCTGTGATCTTCAGCCAAAGTTGAGAAAGGGAGATAAAAGGAAATGAGCAAGGAAGATGGAGAATTCTACCCATGGGTTAGTTTACGACAGCTCCAGGACGGTTCCCATGGGCTTGCTGGGCTCACCAGGCTCCACTGGGAAATGAAGGCCACTCAGCTGGACCCCATTACCAGGCCTAGATTTCCATTCCAGTTTGTCGCTGACCTGGTGCGGGCTAGCATGCTGCCCGAGGCTAGGAAAGAGTGAGGGACAATCTCGGCACTGAGTCACCCAGCTCAGAAACCAGGAAGCTTACATAACAAGATGGATTCCACGTGTTTGTACATCAGGCTCAGGCTACGGGGCAGGCAGGAAAAGGGTGAGCTTGCGGGCCGCAGGAGGGGATGAGAGGTGGTTTTGAGGACCCTGATGCTGCATCTATCTGTGCTAGGAAGTCGCTGTGGACTCAGGAGACTGTGAGAGGGCACCTGACATGGCAGAGCCCCTAGAGATTACAGATACAGACTAAAGAGAACAACATAGAACATTAGCTTTAAATTAGTATTACACAATTCTCATGCACCCTGTCCTCAAGGCTTGGGAATGTTAAATAGCCAAATAAAAAGAAACACGGGAGGTAAATGAGTAAGAGACTTAGTAAAAACCTGAATTCCTGGACTAAGATTTGTCTTCAGGGTATTGTTACTGCCACAGAGATAGCAATCGTAGTGAAACTGGAACGATGTTGGTTGGGTAGGTAAACAGTCTGTGGACTAGAAAAATGTGAGTGGACAGCTGTTTGAACTACACTGCAAAGCTCTTTTCAGACATGACCCTTTACAGATGAAAATGAGGAGGCGGGCCACGTTAGGAGACTTTCCTGGGATTTGGTGGAAAGGGGGCATCCTTCTTTTCAAGTCTTTTTCCATCCTCGCTTTTTTTGTCTGCAACCTCTGCCTCCTGGGTTCCAGTGATCCAATCACTTCCAAGAAAGCAACCCCCAAACCCCCCCACCCCACACATACTTCGGTAACATGGCCCAAAGAGAAGTTGTCTACAAATAAAATAAGCCCTCCTTTCCCATCCAAAAACTATTTCTTTCATGTATATTTTTTAATGTGCATACAATTTCTCGGCCTTTTGGCACAAAGGAAGTGACAGGCTATTGTACTATTTCTGCTCTGCGTAGAGTGAGAAGTGCTCTCTTCTCTAGAGGGAGAGATTTCAATCATTCTAGATCACCCTGGGCCATCTACTTGCCTCCTCATTTTTTTTTTTTTTTTTTGAGACAGAGTCTCACTCTGTGGAATGCAGTGGCACAATCTTGGCTCACTGCAACCTCCACCTCCCAGGTTCAAGTGATTCTTCTGCCTCAGCCTCCTGAGTAACTGGGACTACAGGTGTGCACCACCACACCTGACTGATTTTTGTATTTTTAGTAGAGACGGGGTTTGTCATGTTGGTCAGGCTGGTCTCAAACTCCTGACCTCAAGTGATCTGCCCACCTCAGCCTCCCAAAATGCTGGGATTACAGACATGAGCCACCACACCTGGCCCTACCTGCCTCCTTGAGCCTATTTCCTCCTCTGTGAAATGGGGTGATCATAGTATGTAACTTCACAGGGTCTCTGAAAGCTAAAGGAGATTGAGATCTTTGGATACTCAAAAGCCCTGGACAAATATTTATAAGTTTACAAGGGTTTTTGTTTGTGTGCTTGTTTTTGTTTTTGAGACAGGGTCTTACTCTGTTGCCCAGGCTGGAGTGCAGTGGTGCTATCATGGCTTACTACAGTCTTGACCTCCCAGGCTGAAGTGATCCTCCTGCCTCAGCCTCCAGAGTAGCTGGGACTCTAGGCACACACCACCATGCCTGGCTGGGTTATTTTAACAGTTGGAAATGTTAAAATTATTTCTAAATGAAATTGTGAAGAAGGTAGCAGAAAGTGAAAAGGAGATTATGTTTTATCTTGTAGGGATAATAAATGGCAGTGTTTTTGTTTTTACTGACTTTTTTTGTTGTTGTTGTCAGACAAACACAAAAAGAATCTGATTAAAGCCATAGCTAAACTCTCCAATGGGGGAAAAAAAGATATTTTTCAGATGCCCAAACAATTTCAGAGGGATCATGGATACTCTGAGGGTCACTAGGGATCTGAAAATAAAAGTCCTATTATGTAAAGGATTCGTGCCCATAATAAGTCCATGCCTGCCTCTTGGGCATCTTCAGGGAACAAGGGAGGAAGAGAAGAAGTCATCACTGAAAATCTTGTGACACAAATAGGTCATCCCTAGGGGACAAATACTCTTAACATGCTTTTTTTTTTTTTTTTTTTTAACAGAGGCCAAAGATGACTTTTGGGGACTGAAAGTGGGTTGTTTGCTTTGTTTGCTTAGTGTAAGGCTGGAGCTGGAATGGGAGCGTTCACTGCTCCCAGATCGGGGCTTCCTGGCTGGACATGCCTTCTAGCCCATTGACAAGAGGGTCTGTCAGGACCCGTGGGTGCTGAGGAGCCAAGCTCCACACACAGTGAGGCTGAGAGAACTAAGGCTGAACACCAAAGAGAGAGTAGAGAAAATACAGGCCGGGTATGGTGGCTCATGCCTGTAATCCCAACACTTTGGGAGGCCAAGGCAGGCGAATCACCTGAGGTCAGGACAGCCTGGCCAACATGGCAAAACCCTGTCTCTACTAAAAATACAAAAAATTAGCCAGGTGTGGTGGCGGGCACCTGTAATCCCAGCTGCTTCTGAAGCTGACGCAGGAGACTCACTGGAACCCGGGAGGCAGAGGTTGCAGTGATCCGAGATCATGCCACTGCACTCCAGCCTGGGCGACAGAGCAAGATTCCAACTCAAAAAAAAAAAAGAAAGAAAGAAAAGAAAAGAAAAAGAAAATACAGGCCATTTTTCCAACACCAGATGCCCAGATGCCTTTGCTCTCCTTTCTTTGAAGCACAATACAGAAATTGTGGCGTGCAATGAGTTCTCCTCACACAACCATGACTTTGAACCCTGGGCCCAGACTGGCCTTGAGTGGGGTGACGAGACCCACTGTGTTAATAAGCGGATTCAAAACTTAGGACTCGGAGCCTCTATCCTGAAAAATCCTTCATAAGGTGAACTCCATGTCCCTTTCCCCTTCGCCCTGGGCTGAACAGTGCTCAGTGGCTAACATGTGACCGCAAGCTCTTAGGTAACTGAGCTCAACCTCCAGAGGCTAAGAGAAACCGAAAGAGGTATGGGTAAGATACAACTAGAGCAAGTACTCTGCACCCAGCAGGGTGATCATCAGGACCTCATTCTTAGGGCAAGAACCAAGAGAGGCCTCTTTTTTGTCAGAGCATTGAGCTTCCTGCATAACGGCGAGGTCCACCATGTGTGCTGAGTGCCAGGTATTGCTTCATGATTTCCTTCTCTCAGTCATGGCTTAAAATACATTTGTGAAGATGTAAGTGGACCATGTCTAAACAGCTCCTGTTCAACCATTACCAACATTAATGGATTTGATATCATCTATCAGATAAACTAGCAGGAAACAGGGGTTTAAGAAAATGAGACACAGGATAGGTAAATCAGGATGGTGGGCACAATCTGGGCCATGGAATCCTGCCCAGGAGAGGTGAGCTGGGTGAGCTTCTTTTCATTCTTTTGACCTGTACTAAGTTGAATAGGATTTCCCAAGACTCCTGTTCACCTGGAGCCTGTGACTGATTTTATTTGGAAATAGGGTCTTCGCAGATGTAATGAAACTAAGAAGAGGTCATATTGGATTCACATGGGCCCTAAATCCAATCTGACTGGTGTTCTTAAAAGAAGAGGGGCTGGGCACAGTGGTTTATTCCTGTAATCCCAGCACTTTGGGAGACCAAGGTGAGAGGATCACCTGAGGTCAGGCATTCAAGACCAGTCTGGCCAACATGGTAAAACCCCCATCTCTACTAAAAATACAAAAATTAGCCAGGCGTGGAGGCATGCTCCTGTAATCCCAGCTACTCAGGTGGCTGAGGCTAGAGAATCGCTTGAACCCAGGAGGCAGAGGTTGCAGTGAGCCAAGATTGTGCCACTGCACTCCAGCCTGGGTGACAGAACAAGACTCCAACTCAAAAAAACAAAGAAGAGGGACATTTGTCATGTAACAATGGAGGGAGTGATTAGGGTGGTGCATCTACAAGCTGAATCCACGAATTGCCAACAATCCCCAAAAGCTAGGAGGGGGGCATGAAACAGATTCTTTTTTAGAGCTTCCAGAGGGGATAATCTTGCCAACACCTTGATTTTACATTCCAGATTTCTAGTCTCAAGGCCTGAGGGGGAATAAATTTCTGTTTTGTTTTGTTTTTTATTTGTTTGTTTGTTTGTTTTTTAGGTGGAGTCTCACTCTTGCCTAGGCTGGAGTGTAATGGCGTGATCTTGGCTGACTGCAACTTCTACCTCCTAGTTCAAGCTATTCTCTTGCCTCAGCCTCCCGAGTAGCTGGGACTACAGATGTGCACCACCACGCCCGACTTATTTTTGTATTTTTAGTAGAGACGGTTGCGCCATGTTGGCCAGGCTGATCTCAAACTCCTGACCTCCAGTGATCCACCCACCTTGGCCTCCCAAAGTGCTGGGATTACAGGCGTGAGCCACTGTGCCCAGCCTAATTTCTGTTGTTTTAAACACCCAAGTTTGTGGCACATATAACAGCCATGGAGAACCAATTCATAATCTTTGATAACTTTTTCACTACATGGTATGAAAATGTGTTTCAGGTTCATCTCGAATAGTCTGTGACCCAGGCCTGCAGTGTTTCTTGGCTGATTTTAATAAAGTAGGGAGAAAAAATATGTATATATGTGAAGATGAAATACTTCATGAGTTCATAGTGATGTTTCCAATTTGAATTCAGGGCTGGTATTTCTGATTCAAATTCTGAAAATCCTGTTTCTCAAGGACCTAAGGATAATAGAATATTCTACAGTTGCTCATCTGCTTTATCCTGCATTATAAATACAATAGTCTCAGAATGACCATATTAATACTACCACAAGTCATTATGATTATTGAAAACAGCTTAAAAAATTTTGCTGCTCCTATACCCATTCTCTGGTTATGCTAAATTTGCATTGTCAGAGCATATAACTATTACATATACTATACCCTCTGTCTTTTAACCTTCAGTTAATGTAATTCTACAAGTGATTATATATTTAATGCTCACCAATCATCTCTATGCTGATTGTTCTCAAGTCATTTGGGTTGTCTAATGCATATTGTTTAATAAATTCCTTAAGAAGCGCTCATGGGAGCGATATTCCTTAAGTTCTTCTTACATGTTGATAAATTTGTCAGTGTCCTTTCTGCTTTAAGGTTAAATTTGGCCAGATTTAAAATCTTCAGTTTATATTTTCCTTCCTTGAGCACCTTAAATATGTTGCTCCATTTGCTTATTAAGCATTATTGTTGAAAAGTCTAATGATAAACTAATTTTCTTTCCCTTACAAGTAACATGCTCTTTTTACTGAGATGCCAAATGGATTCCTTCATTTCCTTTAAAGTCTAAAAATTTTACTAATATATGTTTTTGGCTTTTTTTTGTTCATGATCCTAAATTTTCTAGAACTGTTAGAACATGTCAAAAATTTTACTAGTACATATTTATTCTCAAGCACATTTATATACTCTTGCAATATGTAGTTTCAAATCTTTTCCTTGAGGCAGGAGAATCGCTTGAACCTGAGAGGCGTAGGTTGCAGTGAGCCAAGATCACGCCATTGCACTCCAGCCTGGGTACCAAGAGCGAGGCTCCATCTCAAAAAAAATATTTTTTCCTATCTTTTTTTCAATTTTAGAAAGTTTTTTTTTTTTTTTCTTTTTGTTTTTTGTTTTCTAACACAGAGTCTCACCCTGTCATCCAGGCTGTGGTGCCATCACAACTCACTGCAGCCTCGACTTCTTGCGCTCAAGTTTTCCTCCCCTCTCAGCCTCCCAAGTAGCTGGGACAGGGAAGTTTTCTTGAGTTATAGTGTTGAGTATTCATTCTGTTTCTTTGTTCTGGTTTCTTCTTCAGAACTCTCATTATCTTTATATCATATCTTTTAGCCTGTCTTAAATATTTGTCATTTTTCTCAAATCCTTTTTAATCTTTCTGCATTCCTTTTTGATTCTTATAATTCTCTGCCTTTTGACTTTCTATTTCTGTTAAGTTATATTTGTTATGTTTGTTTGGTTTTGTATTCATTCTAGTTTGATCTTTATTTTGATTTTTTTCCTTTTCTTTCTATTGCCTAAGTTTTGTCACCTCCTTTCTGAGCTTATTTAATTCTGATTTATATTATCTAATTCTGATATGACATTATTTATTTATTTTTAATTTTTAATTTTTTAAAATTTTATTTTAAAACTAGAGATGGCGTCTCACTATGTTGCCCAGGCTGGCATCAAACTCCTGGGCTCAGATGATCCTCCTTGGCCTCCCAAAGTGCTAGGATTACAGGTGTGAGCCACTGTGTCCAGCCTCTATTTTTTTATATAATTTTTTTAAAAGATGAGGTCTCGTTTTGCTGCCCAGGCTGGAGTGCAGTGTCGTGATCGTAGCTTACTGTACCCTACAACTCCGGGGCTCACATGACCCTCCTGCCTCAGCCCCACTCCTGAGTAGCTAGGACTACAGGTGCACCAACATGCCCAGCTAATTTAAGACATTTTCTTAGTGTCTTTTACTTCATTTTGAAAAAAGAATACTATTATTTTGATCAGGTATTTTGGATATTTGTTTTTCTTTTTTCTTTTAGCATATCTTCCTGTCATGATTTCATGATCTATGGGGACATTATTACTGTTTTCCTTATAAACATTCTGTTTGAATTTGAATTTGACACATTTCTGTTGCTCATTTTTATGGAAATTAAATTTTCTAGAACTGTTAGAAGGAGCCTTGATTCAGGTAGCTTCTCTAATTTCACAGAGCTTCCTCCTCTATTGTTTTTGGGTCATATTGAAAAAACAAAACCAAACAAAAGCCTATGGGGCTTGCTTTCTGAGATTTCAGGGTTCTGTTCTCTTCCACCACTTTGCTCTGAACTTCTCTTTCAGTTTCTTTATTGTGCTGTCCTGCTTGTTCTTCAACCCACACCCAGCAGTTCCTCCTCACATAAGATGGTATCCAGGATTCCTGCAATGGTCAGCTCCCCAGGTCCGGGGACTGCACTCCAGCCCCTACCTGCAGGCCTTGCTGCAGGCCGTTGCACCACCTGCCAGTAGAGTGTGTTTCAAACTACCCTCCTGTGCTTTCCATACAATAACTATTGGCTATTTTGTGGCTCTCCTGTTCTCAGGCCCACCAAATACTCTGTCCCTTTCCTCTGCCTTGATGCTGATACCTGTCCAGGTCTGTGGCTATAAGTAATTTGTTTCTATCCACTTCTATTTTGGGGTTCATAAGGATACTTCATCACCTAGTTTTGAGCTAAATGTTGTCCAAGGGTTTTCATTCTCATTCCATTTTTTATTTTTTATTTTTTATTTTTTAGGGGGATGGGAGCACACAGTGGTGCCTTCTTGAGTCACTGCATCCTTGACCTCCCAGGCTCAAGCAATCCTCCTGCCTCAACCTCCCAAGTAGTTGGGACTATAGGCACATGCCATCACACTTGGCTAATTTTTGTATTTTTTGTAGAGATGAGGCTTCACCATGTTTCCCAGGCTGGTCTCGAGATCCTGGGCTCAAATTATCCTTCTGCCACAGCCTCCCAAAGTGCTGGGATTACAGGCGTGAGCCATGGATCCCAACCTTGGTTCTCATTCTATTTTCTGTTTCTATGTGAGGATTCAGAAATATCCAAAAACTAGGCTAACACTGCTGTTGCCATCTTTCCAGAGTGATTCTTTCCAAAAATGTCAGATCATGCCGCTTCTCTGTTCAAAAATCTTGAAATGAATCCCCATTTCACTCAAAGTAGAAGCCAAACTACTTACAAAGGACTTACAAAGCACCATAGGATCAGTTAGTTCCTCAGTGCCCATCACCTCTCTGAAGCTTCTCCTACTTTTCTCCTCTTTGCTTCCTCTGCTCTAGCTACACTGGCTTCTGTGCTGTTCCTTGATGTAGCACACATCTTCCCATCCCTGGGCCTTTGCTTTAGCAGTTTCCCCTACCCTGATCTCTCTTCCCCCAGCTGTGAGCTTAGCTAAGTTAAACACTTCCTTCACATCTTTGCAGCTCTCTGGGTCAATGACGTCCAGATTGACCACCCTATTTAAAGTTGCAACCTCCCCATCCAGCACAGATTTCCTTTACTCTACTCTGCTTTCTCTTGTTTCCTTAACATTTAATGCCGTTTAACATATTAAACATTTTAGGCCGGGTGTGGTGGCTTATGCCTGTAATCCAAGAACTTTGGGATGCTGAGGCTGGTGGATCACTTGAGGTCAGGTGTTTGAGACCAGCCTGGCCAACATGGTGAAACCCCGTCTCTACTAAAAATACAAAAATTAGTCAGGTGCAGTGCCATGTGCCTGTAATCCCAGTTACTTGGGAGGTTGAGGCAAGAGAATCACTTGAACCCAGGAGGCAGAGGTTATGGTGAGCCGAGATCATACCACCGCACTCCAGCCTGGGCGACAGAGCAAGACTCTGTCTCGAAAAAAAAAAAGCAAAACAAAATTGTACTGATTTATTATGTCCATTTTTAATTATCTGCCTTCCCTTTGCTAGAATGTAAAATCGTTGAAAACAGAAATGTCTGTTTTGTTCTCTTGTGTATATCAAGCACCTAGAAGAATCTCTGATAGGTACAATTGCTTAATAAATGCATGAATGAATAAAAGAAGCAGCCAAGGGTGCAGTGTGCTCTAAACCAGCCACTGGGGGCTCTTTCCATGCAGTGTCACTGTTTTCCTCACCCTCCTGCTCCAGCCCCTCTGGATGCCATGGTTGGCAAGCCCATGGGTCTGAGTCAGTACAGAGCCAGGCAGGGTTTGTCCCTGGGCTTCATGGATTCTCAGAAGGCAAACAGTGTCAGAAACATTCTTTCTAGGACTTGTGAGTTCAGCCCAGGCCAGAAATAGCACCCAGCCATGTGCCTTCTAGTATTTCTGCACATCAGCTGCTCCTCCCACTGGAATGGCAAAGAGGAGCGTGGAAGGCTGAAAACAACAACTCCAGCCCTCGGGAAGAGCTTCAAAGGTAGGGCAGAAGATGAGAATGCACCGCTTTGTGTGTCAGTTTCCCTGCCTGGTGCCGGCCCAGGCCCAGCTGTGTGCTTACCTCATGGGAGGCCTGTAGCCTGAGTCAATTGTATCCTTGCCCCTTTGGAAGGCCTGCCTATTACTTACTTGGTGTTCCCAGTGAGGTCTCAGGGAACAGACGTCACATTGCCCATCTTCTAGCTGTTCCAGCATAACTAACCAAGACTGACTAAGCAAGCACAGGGCTTAACAGTTTTACCTTCTGAACAAACCTAGTGAATCGCAGGCAGGCAGGCCCCCTTCTTCCCTTCCCTCAGGACAAGGAAGGCTAAGGTGGAGGCTACTTTAAGGGGGGCCTTGCACCAAACATTTTCTTCTAAACTCTAATGAGTCTTGGAAAATGCTCCCTGAGCTTGGATGCCCAAATAATCATTGTCCAGTCAGGAGGTTGAAAGCATATTGCCAGTCCCTTGTCCCTCCCCCCACCCAAAAAAAACAGGAAAAAATTGAGGGCTTTTCCAGCCCTGAACTTAAGGTGCTTAGCTCTTTCCTTCAGTTCCTTTTTATTTGGGTGGAAATTGCAAACACAGCAACAAAGATTAGCTCCCATATTCTCCCAGGTTGTCACTGGGCAGGACTATGTCAGGGCTTTCTCCCCCACCACCCATCTTTAGGGTAGTCCAAGAAGCACATTTCAAAGCCCTTTCTTCTCTTCTTCCCACCTGTCCCCCTGCCCCTTATTGACATCTGTGGATAGATATTCCTTAGCCAGTCAGAATGAGTGGGGTCCATGTTGATCAACTGAGAGTAAGCCAAGAATCCTCAAATCAGAGGAATCTAAACCTCCAATCATCTCTCAGGGTTTTCAGAGTTTTCCTGAACCTGGACCAATATCCAATGATCCCCATCACCAACAGCACCTGCTGGGGTCCCCCATTCCATCTAAGAAAGGGACTGCTATGTACTAGACATGGTATATATTATATTTCATTTGCTCATTGTGAGCCCCTGAGATAAATACCACTATACCCATTTTATAGGTGAGGAAACTGAGTGCAGAGAGGTTGCATGGCTTATCCAAGGCTATCCAGCTTGGGAAAGGCCCCATTAATTTGTACTACCTTGTGAGGTCTGCCAGCCTGTTCAAAGGGCTCAGCGGGCCGGGTGCGGTGGCTCACGCCTGTAATCCCCACACTTTGGAAGGCCAAGGCAGGCAGATTGCTTGAGGTCAGGAGTTCGAGACTAGCCTGGTCAGCATGGCAAAACCCCATCTCTATTAGAAATACAAAAATTAGCTGCGCATGGTGGCACGTGCCTGTAATCCCAGCTACTCTGGAGGCTGAGGTATGAGAATCACTTGAACCCAGGAGGCAGAGGTTGCAGTGAGCTGAGATCGTGCCACCACATTCCAGCCTGGGCAACAGAGTGAGACTCCATCTCAAAACAAAACAAACAAACAAAACCCAAAGTGTCTCAGAGACATTCTCACTCTGGGCTTTTGAGAAACCATGAAAACAGGACTTTCAAATAGGGAGAACATATATCCTGGTCTCCCCAGGAAAGTTCTAGTTGCAATCTGATATCCCAGTGTAATTATTGGTAGTGCCCTCTTCTCGAAATTGTCTTAGTCACTATCCAATATATACTGGGAGCAAAAGAGTGGGAAAAAACTACACAATGAATTGCTCGAGAGGTCACTCAGCAGTCACCATGAGAAAGGTCTGGTTAGAGCTGTGACGTTCTCCAGGCTTGCCCCACTCCACATTCTCCTGCTGGCCTTGCCTCAAATGTTCCCTTCCTTGCACAATCCCAGAGATATGACCTACTGAACAGGAGGAAATGAGGTTGGACCATGCCAGAGAGTTCTTACTACCTCGGGCGACCCTTCTAAGGGGTCTCTGAATCACCACAAACACACTAATTTTCCAGGTGTGTCCTTCCAACCCTAGCAGGTAAAGCATTCTCTTCTGTACAGGAGAAATCTAAGCAACCACTAGGGGTTTGAATGCCTGTCAGGGAAGAAAATAAAAATGTCTTTGACCAAAGCTTTTACTCCACATTGGAGATTCCCCTGAGACTCCCCTGTATGACATACTGGGATGACACAGTGGAAAGAGTAAATATTTAGAAATTAGAGATCTGATTTTATATTCTAGTTTGCTTATTAATTGGTGACTTTGGGTAAGTTACTCAACCTCTCTGAGCTTCAGCTTTCTAATTCATCTGAGAAGTGGGTATAACAATGCCTGCTTTGCAATGTAATTGCAAAATATTGGATAAGATTATGTTAAAGTGTCTGGCACATAAAAGTTACTTATTAATAGTGATGATGATGATGGTCATGATGATGAAATTTATCTTTCACTGAATGTAACAAAGCAATGCTGATCTCTGGGCATGGAAGGAATATTCCAAAGACATGAACTCCAAAAGGAAGAAACAATAAATACTTCTAAAGCAGTCATAAGGTTTGAGAGGAGAAGGTTCAATGATTTAAACAATCCAAACTCAACAACATTTGTTTAGCAATTAGTATGTGCCAAGTGCCATCATAGGCACTGCAGATTCCAGGGATACATATAAAAAAGTTCATGACCATAAAGTGCTCACAGCCAAATGGAGGGGCCAGGTTAAAGGGGGACATGTGTCTCCACTTCAGCATGATGTCAGGCAGTTTTGAAACATTACCAGAAAGAAAGGATGAGACAGACTTGTTTTGCTTAGCAGGTTCAGGAACCTCATAGAAGAGCGGGCAAGTGAACTGGTCTTTGACAGCCAAGCAGTATTTCCAGGCATCTGACAGCATGTTTGTGTTCTAGGCTGGGAAATTCTGTTCTATTCTTCCCTCTGAAAAGAAGAACAAGTTGTGTCTCAAGAAGGAGGACAGAGGACACTCTTTCATACTTCTCTTCCACTTTCTCATCCAAAGCCAGTGGCCAACTCCAAAACTGAAAGCACGTTCTGAGAAACACTGAAAAGGAAACAGAACTTTTGATGCAGAAATTAATCAAGACTTGGATATAAATTTGTCACATATAAAAAAAGTTTCAACTTCAAGTTAACTTTGAGACATTTAATGGAAAACAAGGCATTGATTCACAACATACATAAATAAAATATGATTTATCAAAAGTAAAAAGACAAACAGTACTTGAGATATGTGACTGCGAAGAAATATCAACCAAAGTCACTGGCTGGAAAGAGAAATTCACAAATTTATTCATTATCCTTTGGCTTCCACCTCTATTCTCAAACCTTTTTTAAACTAGTAAGTTAGAGCTTCTTGGTTAGATAAACAAGTACTTGGCTCTGGAACGGAAAATGAAACAGAAGCATACTTCAGTCTAATAGTTCTTTCTGTTTGGATGCTAGCTAGTAGACTATGAGGTGTTTCTATTTTTCCTCCTTTTGCTCTAAGGCTGCAGCAGTATTTCTCAAGGTGGGGAGATTGCTTCCTAGAAAACACTTGGCAATGTCTGCAGACATATTTGATTATTAAAATGGAAGCTGGGGAGGCCTGGAACAGCGGCTCACATCTGTAATTCTAACACTTTGGGAGGCTGAGGCAGAAGGACTGCTTGAGCCCAGGAGTTCCAGGCCAACCTGGGCAACAAAGTGAGACCTCATCTCTACAAACAATCAAAAAATTAGTCAACCTTACCAAGCAGAGTCTCATATTTAGAATTAAACTTAAAAAGAGAAAAAGAAAATGTAAAAAGGTAAATACATTTTTTAAAAATTAGCTGACTTGAGCCCAGGAATCCAAGACCAGCTGGGCAACATAGTGGGACTCTGTCTCTACAAAAAGTAAAATAAAATAAAAAAAATAGCTAAGTGGGGTGGCATGCACCTGTCGTCCCAGCTACACAGGAAGCCAAGTCATGGGGGTCACTTGGACCCAGGAGGTCAAGGTTGCAGTGAGCCGTGTCCATGCCTTCATGTGGGGAGAGGAATGCTGTTGGCATCTAGTGGGTAAAGGCCAAGGATGCTGCTGAACATCCTACCATGCACAGGACAGCCCCAGAACCAAAAGTTATTCCCCAGTACGCCAATAGTGCTGGGGGTGCCAGGGAGTGAAGCCTGGGTAAGGTAAGAAAAATCTTGTAAAGTGAAAACCAAGGATAGGATTCAGAAAATTAATAGCTTTCTTAATCATGAAAATGTGAGAATATTAATATAAGCAGGTATTTAAAATCAAGAAAGTATATATTCAGGGAAACTTGAATCTATGCTCCCAGGAAAAAAACAATATTACAAAATAGATACATAAATAAAATCTACAGCAATTTGAGAAGACCCGAAGGAAAGAGGCCAGCACTGCTTCCCAGAGGGCAGCCTTCACCGTGCTGCTCAGGCCCTGCCTACAGTGATTAGATTTTATGAACTCCAAATTAAAACCATGGGGCCTGGACATAGTGGCTCATGCCTGTAATTCCAGCACTTTGGGGGGCCGAGGCTGGCTGAACATTTGAGGTCAGGAGTTCGAGACCAGCCTGGCCAACATAGTGAAACCCCATCTCTACTAAACAAACAAACAAACAAAAACCAAAAGTTAGCCGGACGTGGTGGTGGACACCTGTAATCCCAGCTACTTGGGAGGCCGAGGCAGGATAATTGCTTGAACCTAGGAGGCGGAGGTTGCAGTGAGCAGAGATTGTGCCACTGCACTCCAGCCTGCACTACAGAGTGAGACTTCATCTCACAAAAAAATTTTAAAAATTAAAAATTAGAAAAAATTAAAACCATGGGTTGTTTTTCTTATTAATGGATTTATTTCTATAAAATATTTAAATAACAAAAAAAGTAACGAGTATGTATATGTATGTTTACATCTTTATCTATATATACATACACTTATAGCAATTCCCACTTATCAAAAAGTTCCCACTTATCAAATTATACATATTATTCCCACTTACCAAATTATATATTATATATATAATTTAATATATATTATTTTTAATATGTAATATTAAAAATAATGGTGGGTGCAGTAGCTCATGCCTGTAATCCCAGCACTTTTGGAGGCTGAGGTAGACGGGTAGCCTGAGCTCAGTAATTCAAGCTAACAAAAAAGTTAGCCGGGCACGGTGGCCCATGTCTGTGGTCCCAGATATTTGGGAGGCTGAGGTAGGGGGATCTCTTAGGCCTGGGAGGTGGAGGTTGCAGTGAGCCTAGATCGCAATGCTGCATGCCAGACTGAGTGACAGAGACTCTGTCTCGAAAAAAAAAGAAGAAAATTTTTATGGAAATATTTATTGATGAAATGATAGGCTGTCAGGAATTTCCTTTAATAGAGAAGCTCTCTGTGTTTTCATGTGGAAATATCTTTGAGATATAATGTGAATTGAAAGAACCAAGGGGTAGAACACAGGTGGGGCTCAGCGGGTCTTAGAGAGGAGAGAGAAAAATGTCTTTTCATATGTACCAGTACTTGAATAAATTCTCAAATAACATTCAAGAAATTGATTAAAGTGGTTACCTGGGGCATGGGTAAAGGAGTTGGGAACCAAAAGGATGAGGGGTATGCATGGGAGTAAGACTTTTCAACATATACCTTTTGGTATTTTTAACCATGTGATTGTATTACGTATCCAAAAACCTCAAATAAGTAAAAGTGCATTACATAAAAAGTAATCTGTCCTTGGGCTGGGCACGGTGGCTCACACCTGTAATCCCAGCACTTTGGGAGGCCGAGGTGGGTGGATCACCTGAGGTCAGAAGTTCTAGACCAGCCTGGCCAACATGGTGAAACCCCATCTTTACTAAAAATACAAATAATTAGCCAGCATGGTGGTGGGCGCCTGTAATCCCAACTACTTGAGAGGCTGAGACAGGAGAATCACTTGAACCTGGGAGGCAGAGGTTGCAGTGAGCCGAGATCACGCCACTGCACTCCAGTCTGGGCAACAAGAGTGAAACTTCATCTTAAAAAAAAAAGAAAGAAAAGAAAGAGGGAAAGGAAGGAAAGAAGGAAGGAAGGAGAGAGAAAGAGAAAGAGAGAAAGAAAGAGAAAGAAAGAAAAAGAAAGAAAGAAAGAAAGAAAAAGAAAGGAAGAAAGGAAGAAAGAAAAGAAAGAAAGAAAGAAAGAAAAGAAAGAAAGAAGAAAGAAAGAAAGAAAGGAAGAAAGAAAGAAGAAAGAAAGAAAGAAAGAAAGAAAGAAAGAAAGAAAGAAAGAAAGAAAGAAAGAAAGAAAGAAAGAAAGAAAGAAAGAAAGAAAGAAAGAAAGAAAGAAAGAAGAAAGAAATCTGTCTTAAAAAACTAGGACATACTGGTGCTATATTTACATTCCAGCCTTGAACAGAACTGGATACTGCTTTCACAAAGATTATCTCCTTTATCTTCACAAAAACCTTGAAAAATTAAAAATGAGGGTAGTAGGGGAAGAGGTAGGAATTTCAGTCTGTTACAGGCTGGGCACATCATGTGAAATAGGAATTAGATTTGTTCTCCCCGACCTAAGAGGCAGAAAAGGACGAGAGTATACTGTTAGAGGGAGATAACATTAGACTCAACAGAATTTTCAAACACAGAAAACAGCCTAAGGAGACCTCAGGATGTATTATAGCAAATTCCGTATGTAATCACCAGACAAAATCTTGGTGGGGCATGCAATTTAACAAACATTTATTGAGCTTAGACTGCTAGACCCAAAGGTGTTCCTGAGTTAAAGATGAAAAAAACACTTTCTTAGATACAGCTATCTCTGGGTGAGAGGAGAAAATTATTTGGCAATATCTTTAAATATTTAAGATGCTCACATTCTGAAACCCAGACATTTCATTTTGTGGTATTTACATAGGCATCAGAGGCATATGTATACAGATATTCTTTGTGCAGTTATTTCACAATAGCATAAGTTGAAAATAATCTATTCGTCAATTAATAGGGAATTGGCTAAATAACCTATAGTATTATCCATACTAGGAAATACCAGAAAGCAGTCTGGGAAAAGTAAAGAAAACTTGGGAAACCACGTGTTTTTTACTTTTGCCATGGTTGCCAAGCTATATGGTTGATTTTTTTTTTAAATAGGGAGTTAAAGGATGATTCAAACAATGTGACACAAGTGACATTTTTTAAAACCTTCATGTCCGCAGAGGGGGTAAAAAAAAAAACGACTTATTTTCTGTGGGTATATATATATATGCATATTAAATACATAGGAAGTGGTCAGAAGGAAAAACAATAAATTGGTAACAATGTGTACTTCCAGGGGTTGGGAAAAGGGATAGTGAAGGGTAGGATTGTCAAAGAGGACTTTAGCCTTTTCTGTGATGTTTTAAATTTTTACAAGGCAGGTGAATTTATGTCTCACTTGTGTAGTTAAAAATATTTGCTTTCGATACTTAAAAGTGGAGGAGAGAAGTAGCAACCTTGGCTCAAGGAGCTCACAATCTTTTAAATGATATACGTTAAAATATAATTCAGTATGATCTGTACAGCAATTAAAAAATAGCTAATATTTTTTGAGTTCTTATTATATACCATGTGCTATATATCTATTAAATTGTTTAATCTTGACCACAACCATAGGAGGTAGGAATAATTATTATCCCCACTTTACAGGTGTGAAAACTGGGGCCTTGAGTGACTTGACCAAGCCCACAAAGCTAATGGGTGGTAGAATAGGGACTGGAACGCATTTCTGACTCCGGAGTCTAGACTTAACTATTATGCTGTATTGCCCAAATATAGAGAGAGCATGGATGATCTACGGGGTAGAGTCAGGGCTCGGAAATATTTGTGAACTTATTATGGGTACTGTGGAAAAAGTTCTATTTGGCCAGGCATGGTGGTTCACGCCTGTAATCTCAGCACTTTGGAAGACCAAGGCAGGCGGGATCACTTGAGGTCAGGAGTTCGAGACCAGCTTGGTCACCGTGGTGAAACCCCATCTCTACCAAAAATATAAAAAATTAGCCAGGTGTGGTGGCGGGTGCCTGTAATCCCAGCTACTTGGGAGGCTGAGGCAGGAGAATCACTTGAACCCGGAAGGTGGAGGTTGCAGTGAGCAGAGATCATGCCGCTGTACTCCAGCCTGGGTAACAGCGTGAGACTCTGTCTCAAAAAAAAAAAAAAAGAAAAAAGAAACAGTCCTATTTATGGCAGACAGGGCTAACTACCTACAAAATATCCATTTTCCCTTTCTTTTTCTCTAAGAGAACCCTGACTTGGTGTTCAGTGGCAAAGTCCCTAAGTCAAAACCCTCAGCCTCATTTGCATGTTAGGGGCAACCAGGTGAAAGTTCTGGCCAATGAGATGCAAACAGGGGCTGCATCCAGGAAAGGGCTTGTTAAAGGGGCAGAACCTTTCTGTAATTATAGAGGCAGAAGAACAAAAGCAACGGGGGTGGGGGGCAACCTCAGCTAGGAAGTGCCACCTGGCCTTTTGCCCTTTACCATTCATGCCTTTTTCTTGCCTAGATTATAGAAATGATGCTGGGAGATTCCAAAGGCCATCTATAGACCATAAGGAGAAGAGCCGCTTACTAAGGATGGTGAAGCAAAAACATATAAAGAGTTTGGAAAAAACAGTTCTGCTGAGCAATCCAGGGGGGAGAATTTAAAAAATTTAAAAAAAAGAAAAAAGTTTGGACATCATGACATCTGGGTGCTGTTGCACAGTCCTGGCAGCTACTCCTAACCTAGTTACCTATTTTTTGAGAAAAACATACCTGTTTTTTGTAAAGCGCACAGTCAGTTTTCATTCCATGGTGACAAATGCAATTTAATGAACTCACTGGGGTTTAGAGAGCCTCATCCTGAGGAAGGAATAGAGATACCTGAAAGGAGTTAGCCTGCCTAGCCTGGCTTTGAAAATAGGAAAGAATTGCTCTTCCATCCTGACTTACCCTAGGATCCCCTGAGGCCCAGGGCATGTGCCAGCCACCAGAAGGAGCCACAGCCCTCAAAGACAGAGGGAACCATGAAACGGAGCCAGGGGATTTATGGGGCTTCAGATTCCCCTAAGATCCCCCTAAGCAGGAGTAGGGCAGCAGAACGGCCTGCTAGAGGGTTGAGCATTGGCAACTTGACTCCAGTGTTTGGGGGTATAGATCCCATTCTATTTATAGCACCAGTAGGTGGGCCAGGAGGAGGCAGTGGTGCTTTTGGCAGCTGTTTGTTTTGAACCTGCCAAGGCAGCTCCCTGAACATTTGTTTAAAAAGCAGAAGAGGGAAGAGTAGAGTTGGGATGGGGATGCAGGAACAGAGCTTGGAAGAAAGAAGAAAAAGAATGGCACACGCCTCCGAAATGGAATTGTAGGGTCTAAACTCTATGAGGGTCACATTTCCCCAAGGCAATCTTGATGTTTTTGGATGGGCCAAATATCCCCCGACATGATTCCCTAAGCCTCACCATCCTTTGGGCCTGGGCTTGGCTAGACTAGAGTTAGAGGCTGTTTGAAAGTCAAAAGCAGTCAGAAGAGACAAGAGTGCCAGGTCACTGACACTAAGGGGAAGAATATTTTGAGAAGAAAACTGGGCCAAGCTTTTCAGAGAGGCAGGGACGTTGGGGGTGTGACCAGCTGGCTTGCCAGTGGAGGTGGCTGGGGTTGACCATTCTCTCTTAAAATCTAGCAGTGAACAGAAGAAAAAAAATATGGTAATAGCTTGATAAGTGATGGAGTCAAGGAAAAAAGGAAGATAAGCCTGTCCAGGCCAAAGAAGTATCTGATAAGACTGAAGGAGCAAGCTGAGTGAGAATTTTAGATTGTGACAGGCTACCGTCACGCTCCTCGGCCACCTCCCAGGGGACCTATTGCCTCTTTTTTGCTGTTAGTGTCCTTCCATCTTTTTTACTTTCAGGATCTCCCAGAGGATACAAACTTCACTGGACACTGTTTATGTTTGCTGTTGTTGTTGTTATTTATTTATTTTTTTTGTTTCTGTGAGACAAGAGTGCAGTGGCGCTATCATGGCTACTGCAGCCTCGAACTTCTGGGCTCAAGGGATCCTCCTGCTTCAGCCACCTAAGGAGCTAGGACCTCAGGTGCACATCGCCACACCCGGATAATTTTTTTATTGTAGTAGAGATGGGGTTTCCCTAGGCTTGCCCAGGCTGGTCTTGAACTCCTGGCTTTAAAGTGATCTGCCTGCCTTAGACTCCCAAAGTGCTGGGATTACAGGCGTAAGCCACCATGCCTGGCTTGGACACTCTTAAAAATGTGAAGCATTTGTAATATCCAAAAGCATAAAGTTATAATGGTAGATGCCAAGTGGCAAGAGCAATGTGGCCATTTAAACTACACTCCATAGGCAGCTGTCTATTCATAGAGCCAGCACTTGGATAGAAACTTGGGTGTATCTTCCAACGACTAAAAGGAGGTCAGGAGATTTGAACTTGAAAGTGAAAAAGAACTTATGTCCAAACCCCTTACTTTATCAATGAGAAAACTAAAGGTCAGAGAGAGGAAATAAGTGGCCCAAGTCACGCAGCTAGTTTAGGGATTATAAAAGTAAACATGGACTGCATATACCAGGAAATTTACCATTTATATCTTTAATTCATTTGATTTTTACATTAACCCTCTGAGGTAGATATTCTGACAGGCTAAATCATTCACCTATGGTCATATAGACACTCAGGGGCAGAGCTGAGACTTGAACTCACATAATCCTGCCTTCAGAGCGTCTGTGCTCTTCACCACTGCTTTTTCATCCCTTAGCACTTTGTCTCCATTGTCCCAAGCTACTTCCTCCCACCAACCCCTGACTCTCCTCTATCCCTGCCTCCGCCTCTCAGGGTCACCAGGTCGTCCTTGCCTTGCTCCTGCGCTCTGATAGGGGCAGATGAGAAGTTTAGTTTTTTTAGGGGTGAAAATAATGGCAGAGGAAGAACAAAAGGGAGACGCAGATTTCCGTGTGAACACCATGGGAACCAGGAAGGGGCTGAGCATGGGCCAAAGAGGGTCAAAGTCTACAGTGTCTGCTGAGTGCAAGAAAGAGGGGGAGGGGATGAAGTGGCCACATCTCCCTTTCTCTTAGTCTAAGCAGGAAGTATGATGTGGGATTCACAGATACTTGGTGAAGTGGGGACGATGAGCCCCAAGAAATGTTATGCAAAATTTTCATCATTTGCACGCCTGTCATCCCAGCTGCTCAGGAGGCTGAAGCAGGAGGATTGCTTGAGCCCAGGAGTCCAAGGCTTTAGTGTACTATGATCATGCTCGTGAATAGTCACTGCACTGCACTCCAGCCTCAGCAACAATGAGACCCCATATCTAAAACAACCAACCAACCAAACAAACAAACAAAACCATTTCTCTTTTTTGGAGAAATATATTTAAAAAAATGTTTTTAAGAAAATAATTTTGAACATGTGCATTTTTCTCCATCTTTCTCTGTCCAATATAAAAGCTAGTCTAGAAAGAACCATACCCTTGATGCCGCCCTCTCTCAGGTCTAGGATCCCATAAAATGCAGCCATTATGTAGAGGCAAGAGCACTGAGGCTGGAGTTAGAAAATCAGTGCTGAAATCCTGGCTCTGCCTCTTACCTGGCTGTGTGGCCTTGAGCAAATCACACTACTTCCTGGAGCCTCAGTTCCTTGTTACTTAAGTGAGGATAATCTACCTCTCATGCAGAGGAGTTGTGGGAATCCGATGAAATCCAGCTGAGGGTGAGTGCACCTTTAAATGTTTTCATTATAAAGTAATACATTCTCAGCTGGGCGTGGTGGCTGATGCCTGTAATCCCAACAGTATGGGAAGCCAAGGCTGGAGGACCTATTGAGCCCAGGAGTTTGAGACAAGGTTGGGCAACATTGTGCGACCCTGTCTCTACAGAATATTTAAAAATCAGATGGCTATGGTGGTGCATGCCTATAGTCCCAGCTACTCAGAAGGCTGAGGCAGGAGGATCGCTTGAGCCCAGGAGGTCAAGGCTGCAGTGAGCTGAGATTGCACCATTGCACTCATGCCTGGGTGACAGAGTAAGACCCTGTCCCTATAGAAAAGTAAATTCTCATTACTAAACATTTAGAAAATGTAAGAGGCTTCCTTTTTCTGGGAAGAAAAAAAATGGGAAAATCAGCCATAGTTCCACCATTTAATTTTAACATTTAATATACTTTTGCTAGCTTTTTCAATGCATGCTTCTTCTTTATTTTGACTTTGGTAAGATAATTGATAAAAATCATCTAATTAGGTTTTATTTGATCATAGGACAAAATTATACTCCCTGTATTAGTCAGGGTTCTTCAGAGAAACAGAACCAACAAGAGATTATCTATATCTATATCTGCGTAAATGGGTAAAATGAAAGAGAGAAAAAGAGAAACAAAGAAATTTATTTTAAGGCATTGGTTCATGCAGTCGTGGAAGTTTAAGGAGTCCAAAATCTGATGGGGTAGGCCAACAGGCTGGAGACTCAGGGAAGAGTTGCAGTTTGAGTCCCAAAGCATTCTGCAGGCAGAATTTCTTCTTGCTCAAGGGAGCAAATCGTTTGTTCTTTTTTTTTTTTTTTTTTGAGACGGAGTCTCACTCTGTTGCCCAGGCTGGAGTGCAGTGGCACAATCTCGGCTCACTGCAAGCTCCGCCTCCCAGGTTGACGCCATTCTCCTGCCTCAGCCTCTCCGAGTAGCTGGGACTACAGGCGCCCGCCACCACGCCCGGCTAATTTTTTTGTATTTTTAGTAGAGACAGGGTTTCACCTTGGTCTCGATCTCCTGACCTCGTGATCCGCCCGCCTTGGCCTCCCAAAGTGCTGGGATTACAAGCGTGAGCCACCGCGCCCAGCCCTTTGTTCTAAGTCTTTATTGTAAGTCTTTTGTTCTAAGACTTTCAACTGATTTTATGAGGCCCACTCACATTAGGGAGGGTAAATGCTTTGCTCAGAGTTCACTTATTTAAATGTTAATCTCATCTAAGACCACATCTCAGAAATATCCAGGGTAGGCTGTTGGGGTGGCTCACGCCTATAGTCCCAGCACTTTTGGAGGCTGAGGCAGGTGGAACACCTGAGGTCAGGAGTTCGAGGCCAGCCTGGCCAATGAGGCAAAACCCGTCTCTACTAAAAATATAAAAATTAGCTGGGTGTGGTGGCAGGTCCTTGTAATTCCAGCTACATGGGCTGAGGCAGGAGAATCGCTTGAACCTGGGAGGGGGATGTTGCATGGGCCAAGATCATGCCATTGCACTCCAGCCTGGGTGACAAGAGTGAAACTCCATTTCAAGAAAAAAAAAAAGAAAGGAAAGAAAGGAAGGGAGGGAGGGAGGGAGGGAAGGAAGGAAGATCCAGAGTAAAATTTGATCAAATATCTAACACTTTGTGAGAGCTTTTTATAAATAAAAGCTATGGAGCTCTGTGTGAGTTTTCTCATGCCAGAACAATATTTGCATAAAGCTCTGTAGAAAGCAGCTCAGATGTTCAACCTTGAGCAGGTTGAGCTTAACTCTAGGAGGCACTTGTTTTCCGGTAAGCCATGGTAGTCTATGTGGCATGAGTTTACTGTCTGGAGCTGCCAAGCACACTGTGCTGTTTAGATTGTATGATGGGGATGGGGGTGAGTGGAGCTGATGAAGATCATGATGGGGGTTAAAGTCCCCTAGACCGTCCCTTGGTGGTATCACTGGGCTTGAAGAAACCAGGTGGGACAATGATACACTGTCAGTGCCTCTTAAGGAGATATGTTCTTCTTTTTCTTTTTTTTTTTTTTTTTTTTTTGAGACAGAGTCTCACTCTGTCACCCAGGCTGGAGTACAGTGGGGCGATCTTGGCTCACTGCAACTTCCACCTCCTGAGTAGCTGGGACTACAGATATGCACCACCACGCCCGGCTTATTTTTGTATTTTTAGTAGAGACGGGGTTTTGCCATGTTGGCCAGGCTGATCTCTGGTGATCCACCTGCCTCTGCCTCCCAAAGTGCTAGGATTACAGGCGTGAGCCACCACACCCAGCAATGAAACATTCTTATCAGTTTCCCTATCCTGTCCTCTGGAAGGCCTGTCAGCCCAACCCTGCTCCTCTGACAAAGCTCTATTACCCTCAGGATAGAGCTTCAGGCAGCCAAGGCAATGAAGTAGAAGAAAGCTCTGACAGTGTTGGAGAGACTTCAGGCCAAGAAGAGGCAAGGACTTAGAGCCAAGAGCCCTGCTATTTCTATCTTCTCTGAGATTAACAGTCTCCAGGCAGGCATCTCTATCAAGAGAAAGTTGCAGAGTCTGTGAGCCAGTGGGTCATACGTATCTGATGAATGCGCAGTCCCACCCCTGCCCCACCTCCCAACACACCCCCAGCAACCTCTGTCATCAGTAACCTTAGTCACTGCCAGCCTAAGATAGAGGTGTCCTGGAGCCCTAAAAGGAAAGGTCAGCCGATTTAAATAGCTACAGCATCTACAGCAACTTTCCTGGCCTCAGAAAGGAAACCCAAGCCGTGAGAGATGACGTTCCACTGGCTCTACCGCCGCCAGCGGGGGGGACAAAAAGGGAGATGTTTGCTATGTTCCCTACAGTGTGCTTTGTCACGTAAATGCGGCAGCCTTACTTCATCCTGAGGGCTGTACCTCACTGTAACCACTTTATAGACAATGAAACTGAATCTCGGATTAACTGACTTGCCCAAAGGCAATAAGATCAGATACTGCTCCTTCACTGAAATCTTTCCATAAGATCTTATGATCTTATGAAAAGATCATAAATGCATGGTTTAAAAAAAAAAACTTTAAGCTTGGAGAAAAACAACAACACACAATTCTCTCCCAACCCTGCCTCCAGGTTCCTTTCCTAGAATAAGTCACTGATATCAGTAATTGTAGACTTTCCGGCGATAGTATATGCATCTGGAGTGTGTGTGTGTGCTTTTATATATACGCATATATACACACACACAAATGGTGGGATGCAATATGCTGTTTTGCACCTGTTTTTTTCACTGAACGGCATAGCTTCAATTTCCTTACCAATGCACATAGATCTGTTTCATTCTTGTTACCAACTGCATAATGTTTATATGTAGATGGGCCATATTATCTAATCAGTTGTTTCTTCCAGTAGTTTGCTAATATAAACAATGGGGCAATGAACTTTCCTATACATATGCCGTTGTGCACATGTGCAAGTACATCTATAGATAAATTCCTGGAAGGAGAGTTCCTGGGTCAAAATGACATGTCCATTGGAAATAATATTAAAATTGTAAAACTACGCTCCCCAAAAGATGTCTCAATTTACGTTAACCATATTTCAACCTGCCAGAAAGGTTTGGAGCTTTCTCTACCTAAATTGTGTCTAGCAGAACCAGTGCCCAGACCCAAACCTTGTTTTTTAATCTAGTGTTTGTTTATTTTTCCTTTTATGCAAAAGTTCCCTTCCACACATACATGATTTAAAGGAGCTGGGAGAAAGTTAGAATTTAAATGAAATAGAAGGAGTAGCGTCTTTACTCTTGGAGCTTAACTTCTAGGAGTAAAGAAAGCAAATTTTTCGGCCAGACACTGTGGCTCACACCTGTAATCCCAGCACTTTGGGAGGTCAAAGCAGACAGACTGCTTGAGTCCAGCAGTTTGAGACCAGCCTGGTCAACAAAATGAGATGCCCATCTCTACAAAAAATTGAAATTAGCCAGACATGGTGGTGCACACCTGTGCTCCCAGCTACTCAGGAGGCTGAGATGGGAGGATCACTTGAGCTTAGGAGGTTGAGGCTGCAGTGAGCCGTGATTGTGCCACTGCATAACAGCCTGGGTGACAGAGTGAGACCCTGTCTCAAGAAAAAAATAAAATAAAATAAAATAAAATAAAAAATTTTTTAAAAACAGAGAATTTTAAAAGAGATTTTAAAGATTTTAAAAAAAGAGAAATTTTAAAAAAAGAAAAGAAAGCACACTTTTGAATAAAAGTCACTAAGGAACCAAAACTCCAATGGCCAGTCTTATTTTGAACCTCCCAAGTCAGGAGTTTGCATGGAGCTGCTTTAAAATGCTACATCGACTGCACTGGATCTCCTGATGCTCTCCCTGAGCCTCACTGGGTTTTCACTATGTGGGTCAAGAAAGCTTTTTTGAGGCCGGGCACAGTGGCTCATACCTGTAATCCCAGCACTTTGGGAGGCTGAGGCGGGTAGATCACTTGAGGTCAGGAGTTTGAGACCAGCCTGGCCAACATGGTGAAACCGGACTCTACTAAAAATGAAAAAATTAGCTGGGCATGATGGCAGGTGCCTGTAATCCCAGCTACTAGGGAGGCTGAGATAGGAGAATCACTTGAACCCAGGAGGCAGAGGTTGCAGTGAGCCGAGATCGTACCACTGCACTCCA
Source organism: Hylobates moloch (assembly GCF_009828535.3). Lineage (NCBI taxonomy): Eukaryota > Metazoa > Chordata > Mammalia > Primates > Hylobatidae > Hylobates > Hylobates moloch. The sequence goes on along the minus strand of NW_026652293.1, from coordinate 31,115,881 downwards.
CCCTGGGCAACAGAGTGAGATCCTGTCTCAAAAAAAAAAAAAAAAAAAAAAGGAAGAAAGCTTTTTCTTCCTTTCTTGTCCATTCTACTAGTTTGCCCAGAACACTGAAGGTGCCCAGAGCATTTCTTCATTCATGCCATTATGTTGGGAAGGAAACTATAGCAAAAACATTCCATAAAGCGTTCTTAAATCATTCTTAAAATGACCTTATTGGGATGTAATTTTTTGAATGTGAACATCTTTAGAAATGCCGCACCCAGTGTTCAGTAGTAGGAAAAATTCTCTTTACCAATATTTCATAGATGTTATGTCATCAGTCCTAACAACAACCTTACAATTCTACATTAACCTTATTCTACTGATGAGAAAAGCAAGGCACAGAGAGAGTAAATTGCCAAGATCATGTAATAGATAATGACACCTAAAATTAATCTAGATTCCAAGTCCCAAACTCTTTCTAGTATATCATATTGGAAATAATAATTATTCTAAAGAATATAGATAACAAACACAGAAATGAATAAGAAGGATGATAACATTGTGCTAATTATAATACTTGTCCTCAAAGAAATCCTAAAGTTGGTGTGATAGAATCTAACAGAGGAAAGAGTAGAGGTGTTAGATGATGTGATGATAAAAGGCTTCTCTGAGACCTGTGAGAATCAGACAGCTCTTCTTGGAACTTCAGGATGATCCTCTTGGTCCTGAAGAAGCAGCAAATTCAAAAGTCATTGTCTTGGAGTGGCCTGAGAACTGAAAGCAGGACAGTGGAGCTGAACACAAGGAATAAGTGCACCCTGCTCTGACATGAAGCTGGAGAAGTGGGGAGGGTCCAGATCAGTACAGGGTCTAAGAGATGACAGAATGGAGTTTGAACTTCATTACAACAATGGCGGAGAGCCATTAGAAAGCTTGAGGAGGCTGGGCATGGTGGCTCACACCTGTAATCCCAGCACTTTGGGAGCCCAAGGCAGGTGGATCACTTGAGGCCAGGAGTTCAAGACCAGCCTGAACCAACATGGCGAAACTTCATCTTTACTAAAAATACAAAAATTAGCCAGGAGTAGTGGTGCATGCCTATAATCTCAGCTACTCAGGAGGCTGAGGCACGAGAATCGCTTCAATCTGGGAGGTGGAGGTTACAGTGAGCCAAGATCATGCCACTGCACTCCAGCCTGGGCAACAGAGCAAGACTCTGTCTCAAAAAAAAAAATTTTGAGAAAAGATGGGACATAATCTGATTTAGGTTTCTAGAAGATTACTCTGGTTGCTGTTGGGAAATTAATTAAAGATTAGAGTTGAAGAAGAAAGACCATTTATGACGTACAATATAAGTACGACTGAGAGATGATGGTAACTTGGACTAGAAATGTGATGGTAGAGAGGATAAAAATGGAAGGATTCAAAATATAATTGTCAATAAAATGTGCACTATTTGCTGATGGACAAGATGGGGAGAAAGCATGTCATAAGTGGAAAGGAGAAATCAAGGTTCACCACCAGGTTTAGGGTAACAATGGAAGGTGCTAGAGAGATAAGGAAGAAAAGTCTTAGAAAGAGGGTTTGAGGCCAAGTGTGGTGGCTGATACCTGAAATCCCAAGGCTGTGGGAGGCTGAGGCTGGAGGATTGCTTGAGTCTAGGAGTTTGAGATCAGCCTGGCCACATAGTAAGACTCTGTTGCCACAAAAGTTTAAAAATTGGCAGGGCATGGTGATACATGCCTGTGGTCCCAGCTACTCAAGAGGTTGAGGTAAGAGAATTGCTTGAGCCCAGGAGGTCAAGGCTGGCATGAGGCATGATTGCATCACTGCATGCACTCCAGCCTGGGTGACAGAGCAAGACCTTGCCTCAAAAACAGAGAAAGAGAGAGAGAGAGAAAGGAAGGGAGGGAGGGAGGAAGGAAGGAAGGGAGGAAGGAAGGAAGGAAGGAAGGAAGGAAGGAAGGAAGGAAGGAAGGAAAGGAAGGAAGGAAGGAAGGAAGGAAGGAAGGAAGGAAGGAAGGAAGGGGCGGGCTCTGAAATCAAGAGTTCCATATTGGACATATTCAAGTTTTAGATTCCTGTTAGAAATCCATTCAATGGTATGGTGTCATAAAAAAGGAAAAAAGGGAGAAATCCAAGTGGGGTTATCAAGTAGGTAGTGGGATGTACAAGTCGGAGCCCAAGAGAGAGATATGGACTGAAACTAAAGATTGGGACATGTAAACTGAGTGAGATTAATTATGGAGAGAAGTGCATTAAAAAGAGTCTAGAACAGAGCTCTGGAAAATCTCAAAAATTTAGAGGTTGGAGCCAGTCAAAGGAGGAGTAAAGCCAGGTAAAGAGATTGAAAAGGAAGGGCCAGATGTGGTGTGGAGGATGAGGAAGAGACAAGAACCCATGGAGATATCTGGGAAGCCAAGAGCTCTGGACTCATATGTCCAGCAGGCCGTGAAGGAAAGCCTTGTCTGTTAAGGCAATGAGATGGGGGGAATGTGCAGAGAATAAATTAGTACTTTAAACAAAGCCACAAACCAGGGGCCCCAGGGAGCAAGGTTAGAAGGGTGTGATATGGGGAAGAGAAGAGTACATTGGTCCACATTAAGGACTGTGTGGAGCAGTGTAGGTGTGAAGACCCTGTGATAAAATTTGAGGTCTGAAGCTCTGGCTGGATTCAGAAAAACAGGGAAGACTGGGTGTGGTGGCTCACACCTGTAATCCCAGCACTTTGGGAGGCCGAGGCAGGTGGATCACAAGGTCAGGAGTTTGAGACCAGCCCATCCAATATGGTGAAACCCCGTCTCTACTAAAAAATACAAAATTAGCTGGGCATGGTGGTGCACACCTGTAGTCCCAGCTACTCGGGAGGCTGAGGCAGGAGAATCACTTGAACCCGGGAGGCAGAGGTTGCAGTAAGCCGAGATTGTGCCACTGCACTCCAGCCTGGGCAACAAAGCGAGACTCCATCTCAAAAACCAAAACCAAAACAAAACAAAACAGAAAAACAGGGAAGGGGGCTTGATGGAATTGGTCTTGGGTAATCAGCTCAAAGTATGGTCCAGAATAGTCTTAATGTATGGAGGAGGGGACTAGGCTTTTAGCAACAAGCTCTCATCTGCAGTTTGGAGTATTATAATTCCCACTCTACAAGTATAAAAAAATTAATCTGGATGAATTTAAGTAAATCAGTGCCAGATGGAGAGTGACCATAGGTCCTTGGAGTCCAAAATCAAGGTTTTGCTCAGCACTCTAAAGCCGGCTGTTAGGTATTTCCTGAACTGAACTAATAAGAACCATTTGAGATGGTTCATAAAAATACATACTCCCTCTCTCCTTCCTCTGGAGTTAGGTCTAGAGTGATTTTGAAAGTTTACAATTATCTCATACTGCAGGTATAGAAAGGAAATGGTGCTAAGAACACAGAAGTCTTTGGCTTGGGTAGTTTGGAATTTCAGAGGACTGACTCTTCTATGGTTGTGATGTTTGAGGAAAAGGTGGAAGGAAGGTGAAAGGTTATTTCTAGCTTAGTCTAGTGTCTCCCTGACAGTTAAAAACAAATAGCATACAAATAAGTGCTTTGCCTTTTGAAAAGCAAAACGTATGTGGCCAAAGAATATACTCGCTGCATAGTAATTGCCACTTTCATATCTAGAAAGCATTTTAGAGACTTCAGGGACACCACCCTTAAATGCTGTGTTCCTTTCTTTACTCGAACCTCCCCTTCTACCCGCCTTATAGGGATATCCTGAAGCTGCGACAGGTTTGCTATCCCCTAGTACTTAGATGGAGGGAGCCCAGTGAACAGCGAGAATCATAGGGGAAAATTCAAGCTGTTTGTGTTCCCTCACATCTATTTATTTTATCTCCCATTGCAGTTCTTTAAAAATATATTAGAGCCAGCTTTGTTATGCTTAAGTCTTTTCAGATCACAAAGGAAAGCAAAAAGGATATGACATATTTCCTTCAGGATCTTCTCTCGTTCTCTCCCTTCTCTCCCAGCAGAAAGTCACCTTCCAGTCAGTGTTCATTAAAAACTGGGCGGTTCTACTTTGCAAGGGAGAAGACAGAACACAGAGGCATCAAGAAGTCAAACTTCCCTGAGTTATAAATGTGCCTTTTCTGTGACATGAAAGCAAAGGAGCACAAACAAAGAATACAGTTTCTTTTTTGTTGTTCTTCTTTTTGAGTCACAGTCTCACTCTTGCTTAGGCTGAAGTGACATGATCAAAGTTCACTACAGCCCAAACTCCTGAGCTCAAGTGATTCTCCCACCCCAGCCTCCTGAATAGCTGGGATGACAAATGTGCACCACCATACCTGGCTATTTATTTGTTTATTAGACATGGGGTCTTGCTATGTTGCCCAGGCTGGTCTCAAACTCCTGGGCTCAAGGGATCCTCCCACTTCAGCCTCCCAAAGTGCTGAAATTACAGGCATGAGTCATGTTGTCTGGCAGAAGAATATGGTTTCTAAGATAATACGGTGCCACGTCACAAAAAGTTAAAACAGAAAGGGATCCATAACTCTTGCAACCAAAATAAACACACGTTGTTGTCACATTCATACAATGGTATACATAGGGCAGTTCTCACTGCCATTTTAAGGATGAGAAAAAAAGACTCTGAGTCCTAGCAAACTGTAGGGCTACACTACCTGGGATCAGATCCTGACTGCTTCTTACCAGTATTTGGTCATTGGCAAGTCATTTAACCTTTAAGTACCTCAATTTTCTTCTCTATAAAATGAAGATAGTAAGGCCAAGCACAGTGGCTCATGCCTGTAATCCCAGCACTTTGGGAGGCTGAGGCAGGCAGATCACTTGAGGTCAGGAGTTCACGACCAGCCTGGCCAACATGGTGAAACCCCATGTCTACCAAAAATACAAAAATTAGCCGGGTGTGGTGGCGGGTGCCTATAATCCCAGATACTCAGGAGGCTGAGGCAGGAGAATCACTTGAACCTGGGAGGCAGAAGTTGCAGTGAACAGAGATGGTGCCACTGCACTCAAGGGCAATAGAGTGGGACTCAGTCTCAAACACACACACACACACACACACACACACACACACACACACACACATAATAATAATAATAATAATAATAATAATAATAATAATAATAAAATAGGGATAGTAATAGTAACACTACCTCATAGAGTTATTGTGCAATTAAATGAGTCAACACAACTTAGCATGCAGCAACTACAATGCAGGGGAAAAAAAAACAACAGACCTTTTTTTGGGTGAGGGGCGGGGGACAGGATCTCACTCTGATTGCCCAGGTTGGAGTGCAGTGGCACAATTTTGGCTCACTGTAGCTTCAACCTCCTGGATTCAGGTGATTGTCCCACCTCAGCCTCTCCAGTAGCTAGGACCACAGGCTCATGCCACCACGCCTGGCTAATTTTTGTACCCGCCTCGGCCTCCTAAAGTGCTGGGATTACAAGCATGAAACACCATGCCCGGCCAACAATAGACTTTTCAGATAAAGTCTTTAATCATATAGAATTTTGTAGAGCTTATAATTTTTTAAAGCACAAGCTCAAAAGATAGAGGAATACAAGCAAATAGCTTAGATCCCTAAGAATTCATCCACTCCTTCAACAACATTTACTGATTATCTTCTAGGAACTTGGCTAGACACCAGGAGCAGATGCCAGTAACAGGTTAGAGGGTTCTGAATTTGCACCCACACCATGTCACTTTATTTCCTTTGCTTTAATCAAATTAAATCTGAAGCCAATAATAGTGGTGCTGAGACATGGCCTGGTGGCTTTAATAATACCATTAGAATCCCTACCCAGCCATTCCAAATAGATTTACAAACTGAGTAAAAATAGTGTCCCTGCTATGCAAATGCAGCTCCCTGATATGTCTTCTAGCTGCTCTCACACCCAAAGGGCTGCCCTGTGTCTCTCTTTTTAAAAATGAAGCTCTCACTTAACTCTGAGCCTTCATCCGGTCAGCCTGGCAGGAAATTCTGCAGTGTTGCTGGGGTCCCTATCCCTGCCCAGACTTGGAAATAAATTCAAGAGAATTACCTAGTGCCCAGAAAGCAAGGGAAAAGTAGCAAGGGGCTGCAGCTATATGGTTAAAGATCCTGTGGTCTCTTGGAAGCAGGTGGCCTGCTCAGTTCTTTGAACCAGCCTCTTCAGGTCCTATAGTCCATCCCATTTTTCTAAAAAGTTCTCTCACCTTCCCAGCATCCTCTCATCTCCCACAAGCAATGTCAATGTCTTTTCTGTCTTGCGGAATATTTCCTTGAAGGATTCACAGGGGATCCCTTTCTTGGGTAGCACATTTCCCATTCCCCATAAGATTCAGCATTTGAGCTTTCACTAAGGACTATTGGAGAAGCGGCCTTGCAGCAGCTTTGCATTTCCACCCGGTAACCCAATCCTCCCTTGAGGCAAAGAAGCAAAAATCCTGCTAATCTCTGGTCCAGGGAGTGAGGCCCTCCAGACTAGGGAAAAGGAGAAATACCTGCTAATGAGATCCTGGAACCATTCTCATTAAACACGCAGAAACATTCAGAACAGAAGTATACCGTACACTGGGTGAACGTTGCCCACATTTCTTTCCTTCTTTCTTTCCTTTCTTTCTTTCTCTTTCTTTCTTTCTTTTCTTTTTCTTTTCTTTTCTTTTTTTTTTGAGACCAAGTCTCACTCTGTCACCCAGGCTAGAGTTCCATGGCACGATCTTGGCTCACTGCAGCCTCCGCCTCCTGGGTTCAAGTGGTCCTCACGCCTCAGCCTCCTGAGTAGCTGGGACTACAGGCACACCACCATGCCTGGCTAATTTTTGTATTTTTTAGTAGAGTTGGGGTTTCACCATGTTACCCAGGCTGGTCTCGAGTTCCTGGGCTCAAGTGATCCACCCACCTCCACCTCCTAAAGTGCTGGGATTACAGATGTGAGCCACCACACCCAGCCTACATTTCTTAAAATACAATTTTGATAATGAGACTGACAAGTTTTGTAATACTGGCAAAATTATAGAAAAATTATTACAGCAAAGTTTCAAGTGGTGATCAGAAACAAAAATTGTGATCATGATGAACAAATAGGCTAATGAAGAGAAAGGTATGACAGCTCAGATTTTCTTTTTCTTTTTTCAAATAATGTCTCTAGACTAACAGATAAGGACAATATTTTATTTTGACATAATGCATCAATTTCAGTAAGACATTTGAAATAAAACCTCTTATGAGCAAACTAAACAAGCTAAAAAAATGAACTGGATAAAGGAAGTTACAAAGATGGTATCTGGTGAAGCAATCACTATTCGTAGAACATTGATTCCAACCTGAAAGGAAGACTTTTGAAGTTTTGCAACGGAATGTTCTATTGACCTGTGCCCCCGTTCAGCTTTTTGTCATTTACTTGATTTAATAATTTATAATAATGCAGTTAATAATCTATCAGTAACTCAAAGAGAGAGAACAAGGTAAATTCAAAAAGATCACAATGGCCTGAAAACGATGTACAAAATTAGCAGGATAAAATTTAATGAGGATAAACTTTAGATCCTTATGATGTCCCAAAAATCAACAGTGCAAGTGGATAGATGCTGGGTTTAAGAGCAATGTATCCTTTCTTTCAGTATTTTAATAGGACTACAACGGAACAGGTGTGATAAGACTTCCAATAAGTCAGTGACATTTTTATGTTGATTAGAAATTTGGTGTCTTCTGAATAGGCATCTGCTTCTTCTGATGTCTATTCAGAAAAGACCCTGTCTCAACAACAGCAAAAAGGACCTTTCACCAGCCAGCTCAGCTCTCATTCCTGTAGATATTTTTTGGATTATCAATCCAGAGAATAGTTCCCTAAGACTGGTCTTACGGGTGTAACTTCTGAATAGACATCTGCTTAGCCTTAGAGAACTGGCCTTTTAAAGAACTGGGTTGACAATCCGGAGAATATCTAGAGGAATGAGAGCTGAGCTGGCAGGTGAAATATCTTTTTTTGTTGTTATTGAGACAGGGTCTCACTCTGTCACCCTGGTTGGTGCAATCATGGCTTGCTGCAACCTCAATCTCCTGAGCTCAAGCGATCCTCCCACCTCAGCCTCCTGAGTAGCCGAGACTACAGGTGTGCACCGCTTCACCTGGTTAATTTTATTTTTTTATGGAGATGAGGTCTTACTATGTTGCTCAGGCTGGTCTCCTCCTGCTTCAGCCTCCCAAAATGCTGGGATTACAAGAATGAGCTACTGTTCCCAGTGAAGGTGAAAGATCTTGAAGTCATGATGAAACAAGTAACTGAGAACGTTTAATCTGAAAAAACAAAAAGGACTCAGTGGAGATGTGAGTCCTCTCTTCAACTCTCTCAAGGATTGTCACATGAAAGAAGCATCAGCCTTGGTCTGTATAGTTTCAGAGGGCAAAATAAGGACAATGGCAAATGCTACATAGAGACACATATGACCTCATCATAAAGAAAATCATAAAGCAGTTCATAAATGGAAAGGGCTTCCTTATTATATATTGACCGCCCTGCCTTAGAGGGTTTGAGCATATATTGGATGATCACCTAATAGTGCAGCACCGTACAGCAAAAGATTCTTTACAAAAGATTCCTAAACAAACAGAGTGACCTGGAGACGAGGGATTCTTAACCCCAATCCCTGGTTGAGCTTCAGGGAGACTTTAAACACACTGAAATTATATTTAAAGCATATTTTCGACAGAGAATATTTGTGACTGTTTTGTTTTAACCAGCGTATCAAAGAGGAGAATAACCCAAAATAAGTTTAGGGTGACTGACCTAGGATGACTTTCAATTCTGAGATTCTAGGATTAAAATTCATACACCAGGCCGGGCATGGTGGCTGATGTCTGTAATTCCAGCACTTTGGGAGGCCGAGGCAGGTGGATCACCTGAGGTCAGGAGTTTGAGACCAGCCTGGCCAAGATGGTGAAACCCCATCTCTACTAAAAATACAAAAATTTGTTGGGCGTGGTGACACGTGCCTGTAATCCCAGCTACTCGGGAGGCTGAGGCAGGAGAATCGCTTGAACCCGGGAGGCGGAGGTTGCAGTGAGCCAAGATTGCGCCACTGCACTCCAGCCTGGGCGATAAGAGCAAAACTCCGTCCAAAAAAAAAACTTAACACACCAACATCTTTGAGCACCAATAGCCAATGAAATTTCCATTGAGCATGCACTGGTGGGAAAAGAAGATGCTTTATATGCTTGGAACATTAAATAGTGGGTTATGTTCTTCTGAAATACAGAATAGGAGAAAGGCCTCAGGTCTCCAGACTCTTTCATGCTTCCCCATTCACCAGCCTCCAGACTCATATAGTCAGCATGGAGTTGTGATGAAGGCTGGGCGGATGGAGGCAATGTCATTCTTGTCTGTTTGCCTTCCACCAAGAACTATCAGTGCCACACCATGCCAGGCAGCTGCTGCCTCCAATAGGGATTCCTGCAGGATGCTGGCACTCAGCTAGCTCCCCCCAGTAGTGTGAGCTGAAGACCTGATGCCCAGCTAAAATGAGAGAAGAAGAATTTTTCAGGTAGCATATCCTGTCCACTAGAGCCCAAGAACATAGGAACAGGCAGTAGAAATTACATAATCTCACTCTGTCTCCAGTCTCGCCTCCATTTTTTTCTCTTTCCCTTCCACTTCTCTGGTCTTTCTGTCCGCTTCCTAATTCTCTGTTTCTTTGTTTTCCTCCCCATTCCCCTCCCCTTCTGCTGTGACCTCTAAGTTGGCTCAGCATCATTGTTCAAGATGTTAGTTATATAACACGGCTTATGAAAGCAAAAGCAAAATAATATGCTGCCTGCCATGCCAGGTGAAACCCAGCATGAAAAGAAAATACTGGTATGCGGCACTTCTGGGATTTTTTGGGCTATGAGGAGGATCAGCTGAAGAGGGCTTAGATGTTCCATGTGCACCAAACTTCAGATCTCTCTTGAGACTAACCACCCAGATTTGGGAGCATTTCAATTTTTTTTTTTTTTTTTTTGAGACAGACTCTCACTCTGTCGCCCAGGCTGGAGTGCAGTGGCACGATCTCGGCTCACTGCAACCTCCACTTCCTGGGTTCAAGTGATTCTCCTGCCTCAGCCTCCTGAGTAGCTGGGATTGAAGGCACCCACCACCACACCTGGCTAATTTTTGTATTTCTAGTAGAGATGAGGTTTCACCATGTTGGCCAGGCTGGTCTCAAACTCCTGACCTAAGGTGATCCACCTGCCTCGGCCTCCCAAAGTGCTGGGATTACAGGTGTGAGCTACCACACCCACCCATTTTTTTTTTTTTTTGAGACACAGTCTCACTCTGTTGCCCAGACTGTCGTACAGTGGTGGGATTACAGCTCACTGAAGCCTCCATCTCCCAGGCTGAAGCCATCCTCCTGCCTCAGCCTCCTAAGTAGCTGGGATTGCCATGCTCGGCCCATTTTTAATTTTTGTAGAGATGGGGTCTCACTATGTTGCCCAGGCTGGTCTCAAACTCCTGGGCTCAAGTGATCCTCTCACCTTGTCCTCCCAAAGTGCTGGGATTACAGACATGAACTACCACACCCAGCCAAGAGGATATTATTAAAGGACTTATGATATTAAAGGAATCAAAGGAAACCAAAACCTTTCTCCCTGGGGTAACACTTTAACTTTGACTATTTTCTCGGGGTCAAACTGCTCCTTGTGGTAGATTTAAAGATAGTTCCACAAATTCTTCGATACTTCTTCCTTCAAGAAATGGAGCTTTCCCTTCCCCTTGAATGTGGATGAAATTTAGTGATTCACTTTTAGCAAATGAAGTATGGTAAAAGTAATGGGATGTCCCTTCCAAGATTAGCTTATAAAGGAACTGAGGCTTCTCTCTCTCATTTTTTTCTTTGGATCACTCACTCTGGAAAAAGACATGGCATGGGCAGCACTATGAAGAGGCCCACATGGCAAGGAACTGAACCCAGTCAGATCTTCAGAGACTGCAGCCCTCACAGTTTGACTGCAACCTGCTAAGAAACCTCAATGCAAAAGCACTCGGCTAAGTCACTCCCAGATTCCTGATCCTTCGAAATTGTATAAGATAATACATACTTCTTATTTTAAGCTGCTACATTTTGGGGTAATTTGTTATGCAGCAACAGATAGTACACTCGTGATGCTTTTATTTATTTATCTATTTATTTATTTATTTATTTATTTATTTATTTATTTATTTTTGAGGTGGAGTTTCACTCTTGTTGCCCAGGCTGGAGTGCAATGGCGCGATCTTGGGTCACTGCAACCTCGCCTCCTGGGTTCAAGCGATTCTCCTGCCTCAGCCTCCTGAGTAGCTGGGATTACAGGCATGGGCCACCACGCCTGGCTAATTTTGTAGTTTTAGTAGACACGGGGTTTCTCCATGTCGGTCAGGCTGGTCTCGAACTCCCGACCTCAGATGATCTGCCTGCCTCGGCCTCCCAAAGTGCTGGGATTACAGGCGTGAGCCACCGCGCCCGGCCGATGCTTTTAAATGCTATATAAACCCTCAGGGATAGAGAGTGCTGGGCTGAGTTACCTGAGGATGATGGTTATATAGCTTTAGGACTCCTAAAGTACAGAAGCCAGAGCCCTGGAACAGAGAGAAATGGTTCTTCCTAACCTGAAATAAATGTATGCTAAATCATTTTATGATTACATATTCCTATCACTACTAATATAAAATGCTGCCTCATATGCCCCTCCCTACCCCTCCATGAAACCAAAATGCTGTGTTAAAATATGGCCAGGCATGGTGACTCACGCCTGTAATCCCAGCATTTTGGGAGGCTGAGGTGGGCAGATCACCTGAGGTCAGGAGATCAAGACCAGCCTGGCCAACATAGTGAAACCCCGTCTCTACTAAAAATGCAAAAATTAGTTGAGTGTGGTGGTGCACACCTGTAATCCCAGCTACTTGGGAAGCTAAGGCAAGAGAATCCCTTGAACCCAGGAGGCAGAGATTACAGTGAGCCAAGATCACGACACTGCACTCCAGCCTGGGCGACAGAGCAATACTCTGCCTCAAAACAAAACAAAACAGCTTTTTCATCTTTTTCGAACTTCTCCAACACTTAATTCAGCTGTGAACCTTGATGACAAATAACCAATCATAGGTTGGAGGAGCTCTTTTATCCTCTAAGATAGCACATTTCACCAAAAACTGCTTAACTTCAATGTTGGGTGTGATGGTTCACAGCATAAAATTCCAAATTTGGAAGGAATTTTGGGGATGTCATAGCTTATCTCAGGCTGATTTTGTAAAGAATGGTGTCAATTCCTGGAGGAGTGAATCATTTAATGACACAGATAATCTAAGTATATTCCCAACCATCCTCTTCCAAGAGAAGGGAAGAACCTGGAAACTCAGCAGCTTCCAGGACATAGCATTTCAGATGACCACCCCAAAGACCCTGCATTTGGCATCAGGGAGAGGAGGATATTTCTGAACTAAGTAATTTGGAATTTACTGCAGGAGTGAGGCAGCTCATACACAAATCATTAATACCTATGATTAATGCTATGATTAATAGGCCTCACACCCCAGCCTTCTATCTACTTTCTTTAGCCAGTGACATAGTAGTGACCTTTCTCTGATAATGTAACTCAGCAAACATTTATTGAAAGCTTCCTTGGCTAAGTGCTATGCCATAGCGATATTTATATAAAAATGTTAATAGATTGGTACTTTCTGGATCTTAGGCCCACCTAGGAATGAGCCTGGTGGTAGATTGTTTGGAGAGATGGATCCTCTCTTGCAAAGGAAGCTCTGGAAAAGTGCATTCTCTTACGGTACTGTCTCTCTAAATTTAGCTAATGAGATCACAGGTTCCTTCCCAGAGTCCAGGCAAGTGTTCGCTTCTTCCAAAAGACGAAAAAAGGAATCCTTTTCCCTCTCCTCCCACAATGTGATACTATATTTCATTCTGTGTAGCCTTATTTAAACAGTTACCAAAACAGCTCACAAAATCATTTGAGAATCAATTGGGATACATAGCAATGGGCCCAGGAGTCCCCTTCCTTTTGGTGCTGCCAGTGACAACCTTTAGCTATAAGTGGAGGGTCATAAAGGAGACTTGACCATTCACTTGACCACCCCTCATTCATATGCTTTCCCCAACACACCAAAATAGTGCCTATTTGACCCCCATTTCACTTGATTATTAATTTTTTCATATCTTAAACGCCAATTCAATGTAGTGTCAATAGAGGAGTAAAACAGAGTCACAAAGAAGGAGTTATTCTAAACCTTTGTTGAAAGGCAAATGCAGAAAGGCTTCAGCACAGAGGATAGATTTAGTGACTGAGGGCCCACTGGAGTTTAACTAATAGATCTGCTGACTACGCCGTATAGTGGGGGAGACAGGCTGCAATCTCAAGACAATGCAGGTAAGTCAATCTGAAATCCATCAAAAAGAGGACAACTTGCTCAGGTACAAGGCCCCTGAAAAGTAACTCATCAAATGACAATAGGAACTGTGTGGACACTCCCTCTGTAACATGGACTAGGATATCACTCTCCTATGTTAGAGGAGCTCCAAGCAGTGTATCATGCTCAAGTATTTATTGACAGTGCCTGACAACCTCCTGTCCATAAAGCATGGTAGAGTGGGTAATTAATTGGAAAGCGTTGGCAGTAGAACTTTAAGAACAATTATACCTTCTACATCTTACCACTCCCCATTCCTAGTGACAACTTTCTCATCTCAGCGAATTCTCTTGTGTACTGTTTCTGGAACATATATTCCTAAATTCCTGTCTCCTTTACAAAATGCTGTATCTTGGGCAAAAGGCATATGTATTGTGCTTGTAATGTGTATCTAATGTGTACAGATATGCATATTCTCACAAATATGGTATACATTTATATTATGCATGTGTATGGACATATATCTGCATATTGTAAAATGAAATAGAATTTTTTTTTCTTGAGATGGGGTCACACTCTGTTGCCTAGGCTGGAGTGCAATGGTGCAAGCTTGGCTCACTGCAACCTCTGGCTCTTGGGCTCAAGCGATTCTCCTGCCTCAGCCTGCCACTAGGCAGGGTGGGATTACAGGTGCCCACCACCAAGCCCAGCTAATTTTTGTATTTTTAGTAGAGACAGGGTTTCACTTTGGTGGCCAGGCTGGTCTCAAACTTCTGACCTCAAGTGATCTGCCCACTTTGGCCTCCCACAGTGATGGGATTACAGGCTTGAGCCACCATGCCCGGCCTGAAGTAGAATTTTTTTTAATTAATGGTCAGAGATCGAGCTAAAGGCTATAAAATGGCAGGGCTCTAATCAGCTCAGTTTACAGTAGAAATGTACACAAAGTCTTTGGAGTTAAATGATGAACTGCCACTTTATTTATTTATTTATTTATTTATTTATTTATTTATTTTTATTTTTATTTTTTGAGATGGAGTCTCGCTCTTTTGCCCAGGCTGGAGTGAAAGTGGAGTGATCTTTGCTTACTGTAACTTCTGCCTCCCTGGCTCCAGGGATCCTCCTGCCTCAGCCTCCTGAGTAGCTGGGATTATAGGCACCCACCACCACATCCTGCTAATTTTGGTATTTTTAGTAGAGACAAGGTTTCACCATGTTGGCCACACTGGTCTCGAACTCCTGAACTCAGGTGATCCACCTGCCTTGGCCTCCCAAAGTGCTGGGATTACAGGCTTGAGCCACCACACCCAGCCTAAACTGCCAGTTTATATCAGTTATAATTTTTTTGGTTTTTTTTGAGACAGGGTCTCACTTTGTTGCCCAGGCTGGAGTGCAGTGGCACAACCATAGCTCACTGCAGCTTCAAGTAATCTTCCCACCTCAGCTTCCCAGGTAGCTAGGACTACAGGTGCATGCCACCACGCCCAGCTAATTTTTCGTATTTTTTGTAGAGATGGGGTTTTGTCATGTTGCCCAGGCTGGTCTCGAACTTCTGAGCTCAAGTGATCTACCTGCCTCGGCTTTTCAAAGTGCTGGGATTACAGGTATGAGCCACCATGCCCGGCCTCAGTTATAACTTTTTTTTTTTTTTTTTGAGATGGAGTTTCCCTCTTGTTGCCCAGGCTGGCTGGAGTACAATGTTGCAATCTCGGCTCACTGCAACCTCCACCCTCCAGGTTCAAGCAATTCTCCTGCCTCAGTCTCCCAAGCAGTTGGGATTACAGGCATGTGCCACCACACCTGGCTAATTTTTTGTATTTAGTAGAGACAGGGTTTGTTTCACCACATTGGTCCGGCTGGTCTCGAACTCCTGACCTCAGGTGATCCACCTGCTTCGGCCTCTCAAGGTGCTGGGATTACAGGCATGAGCCACTGTGCCTGGCAGTTGTAACTCTTAAAGCAACACAAGGCTCTTGGTAGCCTGATTACAACGAGAATTAATTAAGTACACTATTTTCCACAGTACACTCCCACGAAGTTTTTAGTCCTGCCATAATGTTTGTAGTAAAAAGAATCAACATTTTCAATTTTTGGGGGGGGGTTTTGTTTTGTTTTGTTTAGGCAAGGTCTTGATCTGTCAGCCAGGCTGGAGTGCAGTGGTGCAATCACAGTTCACTGCAGCTTCAATTTCCTGGGCTCAAGCGATCCTCCCATCTCAGCCTCCTGATAGCTGAGACTAGAGGCGGGCAATTTAAAAAAAGTTTTTTTTGTAGAGTCTGGACTTCACTACGTTGCCTAGGATGGTCTCAAACTCCTGGGCTCAAGAGATCCTCCCACTGCAGCCTCACAAAGTGTTGGGATCACAGGCGTAAGCCACTTCACCTGGCCTTGATTCTTTTTAAGCTCAATAAAAATGGAACTTTGTCTTGCTTTCATGGCCAGAGTTAAAATACAGTCAAACAACAAAGACCTCATAGAGTTAAAGCTCACAAAACTGATACTTAAAAATAATTTATTAAATAAGTATTGCAGGCACTACAACAGGTCTCAAGATACAGTGGTGAGCAAGAAAAACAGGATCTCTTGCTTTCATGAAGTTCAATTAGAAAGTCCTATCGAATGATGAGACATCTTTCTTTGGGGCAGCAAGTTGCTTTCACTTAGTGGTAAAAGGGCCAGGAATAGTTCAGGAACTTCTCATCCATTTGTCTACCCTTCTACACAGCAGCACAGATCTGGCTTTTTAAATGGCCCTAGGCCGGGCGTGGTGGCTCATGCCTGTAATCTCAGCACTTTGGGAGACAGAGGAGTTCAAGACCAGTTCGAGACCTCACTTTGGGAGGTCAGGAGTTCAAGACTAGCCTGGCCAACATGGTGAAACCCCATCTGTACTAAAAATACAAAGATTAGCTGGGCATGGTGGTACACACCTGTAGTACCAGCTACTTGGGAGGCTGAGGTAGGAGAATCGCTTGAATCTGGGAGGCAGAGGTTGCAGTGAGCCAAGATTGCACCACACTATACTCTAGCCTGGGCGAGAGTGAGACCCCGTCTCAAAATCAACAAAAGGCCCTAGACAGCACCCATCCATGGAATTCTTTCAAATTCCCTACAGCTTGTGCTATCACTTAGTTGTTATCTAGTACCTGGCAAGATGATATTAGGGGAACTCATATTTAAGGAGTTCATGGAGACCTCCTTTTGTAAATACTGGCCTAACTCCTTAAGGTTGAAAGCTTGGTCATTATTCTGTTTAATCTATCACTGATAAAAGTTACCACATAACCCATTGTCTGCATATGAACTATAAAAAACACCTTAGAAATACAAGGGGATTGCACTGTGACCTGTAGGTCAAAGCTAATTCTAGGTGAGAGGGTGAAGAAACAAATATGCTGGTTGTTTTCACCTAAATTCTGATCCTATGAATTTAAAATTCCTTCTCATGCAATCATTTTGTCAGGCAATTGATTACAATGAACAAAATCCAAAGTGCTCAGGTCACTGCCTCTTCAGTTTAGTGCTTATACTGTGTAGGATACACCATCCAAGAGGCTGTAAGGGTGACCAAGCAAAGGGAAGACAACTTCAGTTGGGGAGGTGGAAGTAGAGATTGAATGGAAATAAGGGTATACATCATTTAATGACAAAATCAAGAAAATGCTAAGGATGAAAGAGGGTACTCAACAATCATGCTGAAACAACAGGCGTAAACTAGGACCGCACCAGCAAGCTAATAGGTAGATGACTCTACTTTGAATATTAAATCATATTAGGAGCCAACTTTCTTAAGAAAAACCGTGGATACCTAGGATTACTTGACTAGTGTAAAATACATAGTTGCCTGAAGAACTTGTGTTATCTCTAAAGACTATCACAGGCCCCAGCTACCTCACACTGATAGAGTATACTGCCTTTTAAAAACAATCAGTACTGCCCACATTATTAGTAGTATTAGTGCTATTAATAATATTGCACGCCAATGTGTCCAATAATTGCTTTTTGCTAGGTATATGCACAGCATCATGGGAGCTGGAGGGAGCTTTTACCCAACCTCATGAGGAATGAATGAAGGTAGGAATTGGCCAGGATAAGGTGGAAGAACTCCCAGATATACGGACCAAGATAGAGCAAGAGGCAAGGGCACAGGTGACAACACAGAGCTTTTGAGAATCACAATCGGTCCACTGGTGCTCCTGCAAGGCAAGATACACCCAAGGACGAGCCCATGCCTAGGGCATAGCCAGCCTTGAAAGGCTTCAACCAGGGTAGCAGGGTAGCTAATATTTGTTATTTAAATGAATCACTGACAGCAGAGAGTAGAAATTGTAAAGCCAGTTAATCATACATTAAGTATGTTAGGCTATTCTATTAGGCCAGGAATGGTCAAAACAATGTTATGCTAAGCCAAAACCAAACTCGGGGGAGCACAGGAAGGGGGAGGAGTGGGGCTTGTACCCTGCTACAAAACTCTAGGCTAGGAAATGCCAAGATTGTGTGTTACTAAGACTAGGTGAAAAACTTAATCCCTGAAGTCCCAAATACCCAACTTAGAGAGGTACAGGAAAGGGCTGGTCAGCAACATCACTCCAGTGTTTTAAAAACTCATATATAAACTTGAGCTTATTTTGCCTGTGTTAGGAAATAAAGGAATATAATGGCACATAGGGATTTGAAAGAATCACAAACACATGAGAGAGATCTTATGTTAGGCTGATTTATAAGTGCTGCTTTGGGCAGTTACAGTTTGTTTACAATGAGGAGTTATTTGACTTTGAACATACTGTACATGGCAATTAGAAGTTGTCATGGCAAAAGAAAACCACAGCTGGGCTGCCACAGCCAACACAAGAACCAGAAAACGGTAGATGAAATGAAGGAATAAAGGTGGGGTTTATTTCTTATTATAAAAGAAAAAAAATAATTCCTCAGCAGTCTTAACAAAGACATCAGGATACAAAATTACAAGTGTTTTGACTCCAGCCCTGTCCCCATCTCCTCCAAGAGCAGAAGTAGGAGACAGTTGAAGCAAACACGCAATTCTGTAAAAATTACCTAGAAACCCTACAAATTTGATTAAAATCTAAACTTCTATAATTTTGCTTTTTAAAAAATTTAATATCAAAAGGCCTGCTTTAGTGACATGCTATTCCTACCAGAAAATAACCCCAATACCCCCTCTGTCAGTAACATGCTCAAGTTGACCAGCCAACTCTTATCTCTAAATCCATGTGGACAAGTGTGTCTTTTAAACCAAAGCCACGGAGATCAAGTGACTGCTAGTAACGTGTCATCTGTTAACTAATCCAGTGCCCACCTTCTCCAGAGGGTGGGCAGGGCAGAAACCCAAAAGGGTCATGAGGGCCTAACCCCAGATCACCATCTTTCTAAGAACCACCTCCCTCGCTCCCTACTCTAAATGAGATGCTTTATTTCTAATCCGACTATTTGTCTCAAATTTGGTGCTCCGTGACCTGGATGGTTTTTTCCTTTAGCAAAACACACATAATCCACAAAACCATACATATAGTTTTTTGTCTTTACATTTAAATATAAAAATACTATTCTGCTTTGTGTGATAAATCAAGGACCAAGCAATAAGAACCTTTTCTTCTTTCAAGGTAGGGATATCCATCAGTTTATACTGAGCTTTGTGTTCAGAGCAGGGCATTTAGTCCCAAGCCAGGCTAGTCCCACAAGCAAGAGACCAAAGCCATTCTCTCTGATTCCCAACCCCTACCTTCTCTCCTAATTCCCACTTTTAATAGAAAAGTTGGTTATAACTTCTTAAAAGTTTCCACCACGAGGGCAAATCCTAACCTAACCAGAGTAGTCAGGTCTTCCCCTTTCAGCTACCTGGAAGAAAAGTCCTCCTCCTGCAGACGTGGTCTGTCCGGATAGCTATGCCTATTGGACAGGTGCACCCCATTAAATGGAAGCAGTGGTTATGTTTCCCCACCCTCCTCCCCACTAATGCACTAAAAAGCCTCAGTGATAGGGAAAAAGGGAGGGTAGGTGTGAAGAAATTAATAACTTGACCCCTCTATCCCAGCCAAACAAAGAAAGCAAGATTAACTGGGCACATGGAATGAAAAAAAACGACCTTGATATTCCACCCTTTGAGTTACAATCGGGACAACTGGGAGAGGGGGAAGAGTTGGAGTGGGATGAAGAACTAGGAGGGGCTCAACAGCTGGAGGTCTAGTCCACTTAATTTTTGTACTGGAAGGGCTCATCGCCGGTTTCATTGAGAAGACACGTGCGGATGAGAGCTTCTGTCACCGAAAATGGGTCGCAGTTGGCAGACGGGCGACGGTCTTCAAAGTAACCCTTCTTCTCCTGGCCAACAGTCCGGGGAATGCGTATGCTGGCGCTACGATTGGCTACACCAGCAGAAAAGTCGTTGATGTTGGAGGTTTCATGGAATCCAGTTAGACGTCGGGCATTGTCCAGGCCTCCCTTGGGATCATAGGCACGGATGTGGTACTGGTGCCGCTTGCTTAGTTTCTCAATGGCCTCCTCGATGTACCTAGAGGAAACAGAAAAGATGGCGGTCCAACCTTGTCTCCAGGTATGGAGCCAAGAATGAAGTGCACCAAAATACTATACCAGTAGAACAAATACTTCATGAGGGCAGTGGCTGCGTCTTCTTACCTGTGTGTCTCGGTGGTCAGAACAGTGCCCGACAAGCAGTAGAAAGTTACTATTTGTTGAAAAGACTAATCATCTGAAACTTTCTCCCCCTCATAAGCATTAAGCTTATCCACATGCCTGTATTGTTACTAATTTAGTTCTAAAAGGTTTTCAAATGCATGAATTTGTCAGCTTTTCCTTGTCACCATGACATATGTCACAAATACATATATCGATATATATTTATATAATGATATATGACTAATATATATTATATAAATTATAACAAATATTTATCACTGTGAATCAGAAGTATTATTTGGTATTTTTCAAATAGGAACAAAATGAGAGAATTTGAAGGCAAGTGTCAACAGCTAAAATACGTCCAGACTGAGAAGTCAAGTTTACTCATCTTTAGCAAATATTTGCAAGTCATCCTGCAAAGGAGACTTTGCTGAGAGATTGCTAAGTCTCCTCCCAAGTTTTCTGCCACAAGAGATTAAAGATGGCCCCGGCAGAAGGTACTCACTTCAGACCATTCTCCTCCCGCATGGCCTTGGTGCTGAAGTTGGTGTGGCAGCCTGCACCATTCCAGTTCCCAGGAATGGGCTTAGGATCAAAGGTTGCTATCACTCCAAAGTCTTCACACACACGATGCAAGATGAAACGGGCCACCCAGAGATGATCTCCCATGCTGATTCCTTCACAAGGTCCAATTTGAAATTCCCACTAGAAACGAGAAGCTTGGCCATTAAAACAAAGCCAACTGCTCACTCCAACCCAGAAGCTCCTAAACCTGTTCTCTTCTCACCTGTACTCCAACCTGTTCTTAGATTTTGGGTTAGTGAGTGGTGTATCAGCAGCCCTTACTAGCAAAAGTCCTATGTGCGCCTACCTACCCTTCTTGATGGATTGGAGCTATATTTACCTGGGCAGGCATGACCTCGGCATTAGTCCCCGCAATCTTGACTCCAGCATACAAGCAGGCCCGGTAATGGGCCTCCACGATGTCCCTGCCATAGGCTCTGTCTGCTCCCACACCACAGTAATATGGACCTACAGAAGCATCAAGACAAAACGCTAAGAGTCAAGAAATCCAGAGAATCCCAAAGTCAGAGATCAGAAGGCCCTTAAGCCTTGCCCTCTTGAATCATTATCCTTGCCTTCATCTGCAGGTGCAGGGCAGGGGAGGGGCAATAGGGGAGTTCCTCTTCACTACAGCTTCAGTGGGGCCAAAGTTTCCCCCTAAAACCTTACTTTATATATTTATATCCATTTTTGGACTTTGGTGATGTGAGGACTGTTTCGCCTTTACTGTATTATTTTGCTTCTTGATTCAGAAAGTCACTCCCATCCCTGGGAAGGGGCATTCCTGAACAGTTAGACACTTCTGAGAATTTCACCGCTAACCCAAGAAGACTTACCCTGGGGGCCTGGGAAGCCGTTGGAAGGCCAACCAAAGGGGTGCCCATCTGTCCCCATGAGGGTATATTCCTGCTCCATGCCAAACCAGGGGTGCTGGTTGCTCACCATGTCCATTATCCGTTTACAGGTGTGCCTCAAATTGGTCTCTAGAAAAAAAGAGTCAATAATACGCCATCAGGGATCTAAAGACATAGATGCTGAATACCGATGCTGATGGGAGAATAGTCCTTGAATTCTATACAACTGAGGTGTGCACTATGGTACGAACTGAGCCAGTACAGGCGTTCTTGGGATCACTGAGTCAGAAAAATGAGAGAAGCTGTTAATTGTACATCTGTAGGAAGACTCTGAAAGACTTCAGTTTTAACTAAACTCAGTTACAACCAAGTCATATGGGAGTGGATTTAGAACAGGGCAACTTTCACTTTATCTGCATTCTGGCCACCTCCCAAGCACCAAATGCCAGGCACTTAACCCTCTATTCACCAGACAGCTGCTTCTGGTTGTCAGATTTATTCTTCATTTCTCAGGCACTTGGAGCCATTCTCTAATTTTTGAGAAACATTTGTCCATTGGTTTACATTTGTCCTGGCCTACATTCCAGGCAGGAAGGCTGTTACTGGGGACTCCAAGACCGGCAAACAGATCTGGACAAATTCAATGCTATTTTATGCCACCAACAGAGAAGACCATAGAAAGATGGGCCATATTATCTCTTCCTCAAAGCAGAAGTTCAGGGAAGAGAATCACTCAGATTCTTAAAATAGTCCTGAAATAGCCTAGTCTTCCCAATACTGATTTCAGAATGTCTTCTCCCTCCCCTTCACAGCATTCACAGATTGAGGAGGGGCATCCATAGCTGTGCTATACACACCTGCAGGCCTTCGATTGTACTTGAAAACTTCACATAACACCAGCTTGTTAGGGTCCTTACGGAAGGGGTCCCGAAACATGGCAGCAGGCACGAGATACATGTCACTGTTGGAACCCTCAGACTGTAAAGTACTAGAGCCATCGAAATTCCACTCAGGCAACTCTGGGGCAAAAAGAGGGAAAATTACATTTAAAACATACAGGAGCTTTCCAAGCAATGCAAATACAGCCACCCCTTCACTCACCTTCCCATCTCTAAAGATCTCTTTTCCAGGAATTCATTAAGGCATAAATGCCATCATTAATATGTATACTCTGGCACCTGTACCTGGATCCTATAGCCCTTCCTATCTGAGTTCCAAAGTAAGACCATTGTACCAATTCCTTAAAAGAAATATACCAGATACTCCCTTCCCAGATGTCTTCCAGGAGACAAACTGAAGCATTCTGTTATCACTACCATCCTATCAGTCACTTAAAATATTGAGATAGTGAAGGATTCTGATTCTTCCTTTAGGTAATGTGTCGCTTCCTTCTTCTCATGCCCCCAGTGTATTCTGGCAAGTTATGTCCTTATTTTATAGATGAAGGAACAGACAACTAGCAGGATGACTTACTCAAGGATGCTCCCTTATCACCTATCCACCTTTCCCACTGTTTTAAAGGCTGCTTTGTCTCTCTAGCTGACTGAGTTCTCTGAAGGAAGAGACCAGACTCTCACTTTATATCTTCAGTGTCTGTGCACTATCTGCCACATAACAAGTACACAATATAGACTTTGTATTATGATCATTCACTTACTCAAAAAGGAAAAGTAAGCTATCCTAAACTAGGTAGGAGGTGATACTTTCTTATGGCCCCTTTCCAGAAGAGGGAAGACTATGGCTTGTTCTAGACTGAAAAATGAAGGTCACAACTATAATCTAACTGTAGCTCCTAGAGGGATAAGCAATTAGTTTAAGAATTTCCAAAAGTGGCATCAACTAAAAATTAGTCGTATTTAAAAACCATCATAGAGCATTTGCTTCACATCTAGAAGCCAGTGATATGAGTATTAAACACAGTTTTCTAAGAGTTTGTAAACTAGATGGTATTCTCAGGTTAGAGCAGTGGTTTTCTGAGGGTGCCTTAGAGCCAGGTAAGTGGGGATGTCCAGGTCGGCAATCTCTAAGCCCCATGCCAACTCTCCATAAACCAGACTTAGTTTTTCTTCAATACACTGGCCTACATGCACAATTCCATTGAAACCAAGGGTTCCACTGTCGCTCTGCTTTGAGGCAGTGTAGGAGCTTAATGTTGACTGAATGAAGTCTGAAAAGCCCTGCCTTAGGAAACCTTTACAAACAGAAGAAAGAGGCCTAATCCAGAGGCTGAGTCAAAGGCTGCTGCCCACCCCTCTGCAGATCCCACCCAGTGTGTGCCCCACTCCACATTGCTCTCTCACCTTCCACACACTTGGGCTCACTGTCCAGGGTCCGGGTCTTGCAGCGCAGTCCTTCTCCAGTACCATCGATCCAGATATACATGGCCTGGACTTTCTCACCCTGAGGCAGGGACATGTACACCTGCTTGATGCCTTTATTTAAGTGGGAACTTGCTGAGGTGGTCATGGTGGAAGGTGTTCTGGAGAGAAAAAAAAAAATAACATTGTTAACGCCCACTCCAAACTGATCCCCTGCAAAAATGGCTCAAGAGGGATGACTGAATCAAAAGTCAGAGTGTAAGTGCCAACTCCTTCCCCTGTGGAAGTCAACACACAAAAAGTTACGTTTACTCACTCTTTCAGGGGGATTAGTTTTATAGTAGGCAAAAATCTCCTTTATAATAGGCTGTAAAACTGATCACCACCTTTCAAAACAATTAACACAGATGCCTGCTAAAGAAAAGATCAGGCCCTTGGTAGTAACTCAATGCCTCTGCATCCCTGAGCTCAGAGGCTTAAGTTCCACAGCTACTGCAGAACCCAGGCTTCCAAGCTAGAATTTATACTTGTGAGGACTAAGGTCTATTCCCGCAGTGTAGCTGAGGTAACACTAAACTATCCAAATACTAAGCTATCAGAGGAAGCAAACCAAAACCAATATACAAATTTACAAAACATAGAACTTCTTCCAATACAAGTAAAATCCAGCCACAGAACAGGCTTGGCTTCCACAGTTTCTGTTTTTCTCTTTGCCTTTCATCCTAGCTGTGGTCTTAAACTCAAACCCACCGCCCCTCCCCACCAAAAGAAAGCTTACTACACATTTAGATTCAAGGATGAAACAAGGTTACAATATATTTTTTAAAAAGGCTAGCAGTTTCCTACAACAAAAGCTGATTCAAGCCAGATTCTAAGGGGCATGCTGCCATAATTTCCATAGGTCTAATGCAAAGTCTCACTTAAGATGGTAAGAATCACAACATTATGGAATTCTACAAGAAGACTTCAAGTAATTAGGAAATTTCCACTTCTAAATCAAAAAAGTCTGGAAATTTAAAAGCCATGAGGCATACTAATAACTGCCAGCCACTACCACAAAACCTCTGAAAGAAGCCACAACAGCCGAAGAGGAAACGTTCTCTCCCTCCCTCCTCCCTCCGTGGCCCAGGATGGCTAGAAAGGGAACACATTGTTCTCCTCCAACGACTAGGGCAACGTTCTGAAGTACAGTGGTAAAGTTTCTATGGGCAACCGTCCATGTTTGCCCAGCTGAAAACATAACTGCTCCTCCCTGACAGCCTCACCACCCTTCCCCTTGGGGAAGACCAACACCCCAATATTGCCTCTAGAAGACTCGGCTGGCCAAATCCTACTTCCCACCTCCATCCCAGAGCCCTTTAGCTCCTGCTAAAAGCTACAACCCACGAAGCGGGCGGATCACCTGAGGTACGAAGTTCGAGACCAGCCTGGCCAACATGGTGAAACCCCGTCTCTACTAAAAATACAAAAATTAGCCGGGCGTGGTTGTGCACGCCTGTAATCCCAGCTACTCGGGAGGCTGACACAGGAGAATCGCCTGAACCACAAAGGTAGAGGTTACAGTGAGCTGGAAGATTGCACCCCTGCACTCCAACCTGGGCAACAGATCGAGACTCTGTTGAAAAAAAAAAAGCTACAACCCAATTTCTCGGCTGTCCTCTCCAACATGTTACACCACCAATATCATGCACACTTTGTCCTAAGCCTCAGTTTCGGATCTCTTGCTCTTTTCCGTGAGCCGAGTTGGATGCCAGCAGCCTAGTGCCACTCTATCAACTGCTGCTGCCGCGGTGCCAAGTTTATGTGGGGGGAATGGATTCTGAAGTTTTCAGCCGTTTCTGCAGCTCCCACCAACTCCGAGGTCGTCCTCCCTGCCCCCTCACTCACCCCAGCCACAGAAAGTCAAGCGTATTGTTAGGGATGCCCTCTTTAACCCTTCTCTTTTTGGAGCGGCGTTCGCGCCTCTCCTCTTTCTCAGACTCTAGCTGCTGCAAGCACCGGAGCTTTCTGGGAGAGGGCGATGGAGAAGGGGACAGACAGCGGCCGGCCCGGGGGGTGTCGGAACAGGCAGGTTGGTGGGTTAAGGTCTTAATCTTGACTCGAGATTTCTCCCCGGAGTTCACGGAGTAGGCGACAAAGCCGAAGCAGCTGGAGCGCGACCCCGAGGAGTCCGACTTCTCGTCGTCTTCATCATTTTCATTCGTTGCTTTCTTCGTGGACTTGCGGCTGGGGGAGGATCCCCGCTTCCCGCCCCCGAGGGAGTTATAATTATCCACTTTGAAAGCAGCCCCTTCTCACTGAAATGTCCCTAAAGTGGGCGCCCCGCCCCTCGGGCCCCCGTCCGAATCTCAGGGCCTCACGGAGGTGGCCATACCCCGCCGCCGAGGGGTTGGGGGGTCCGGGGGAGGGTGGGGGCGCAGTCCGGAGGGACTGCGCGCTGCTGCTGCTGCCTCGGCTCGGCCCGGCTTCTCCACTGACTGCGCCGAGGCCCGGGCTCTCCATTGTTCGGTCACATTGGAAGGCCCCCGGGACCCCGAGGCGGGAGCCGGCCGCGCAAACAACGCTCACCGTTACACGCCGCAATCGTGGCGTCTCAACCATCGCCAGAACCACGACGATTGCTCCGAACGCCCCACCACGAGGAAGGCAGCGAGGCGCCCGCGCCAACCAAGCGCCTTGTTTGCGCTCCACTGGGGACCGCACCGCCACTCCATCCACAGCACAAACACCACTGCGAGCCCCAGGGCGCGGGCCGGCCCAACGGCCTCCAGGGGCGGCGCTTCAGCCGCAAGTAGTGAAAAGAAGATCAAAACAACTCACCCCGCCCTTCCCAGAGCCTGGCCAAGGGCGCGCCCCACCAGCGCCGGCCCCGACGGGTCCAAGCCACCGGCGGCGGAAGCACGCGGGAGAAGCACTCGTGCCGGACCTCAGGCCCGGGCGGGAGAGGCCGCAGCGTAGGGCTGGGACTGGAGGGGCAGGCGGCAGAAAAAAGAGAATGGGCGGCGCGCCTCGCGGGGTAGCAGGGGCGGCGCGCATCGCTTGGGTGCCACCGGGCCGTCCGGGGACTTACCTGGGCGCCGAGCAGGCGGGCGGGTAAAGGAAGGCCGCGAGAGCGAGGTTAGGAGAGGAGAGGAGGCCGCAGTACCGCTCACACGCTCCGCTCTTCTCCCACTCTCGACTCTGCAGGGCCGCCAGCAGCCCCGCACCCTTTATCCGCGGCCCGGGGCCGCCCCCGGTGCCCTGATTGGCTCCCAGCGGCCAGGAGCCCGGGCCGATCAGCTGATGCGTTCCCGGGCCCCGCGGCCATTGGGCGAGGAGCCCGGCGGGCGCCACTGGGGTGGGGGCAAGCGAGCTCGGAAAGAAAGAAAGAGAAAGGGGCGTGGGGGAGGGGCAGGGCGGCGTGGGGGAGGGGAGCGGAGCCGGGAGGGCTGAGGGCGGAGGGGCGAGTTGCTGCCAGGCCGGGAAGCCTCCGCTCGCCGCCCGCCCGCTTGCAAGGTGCCGCCCCACGGCCCCCAGCCCGGGGTCCCGAGGCTCCCAGCAAAGCGCCCTGGACCTCTGCCCTGCAGCCTTCACGGGGAATAGTTTTACGAGGAGAGCTCCCTGGGGAAATGAGGAACCAGGGAAACCGAATTTAGCCTTTTGTTGCGAGGGAGCCTCCGAGCCCCGCTTCCTGCGGACAGGGGTTAGCTTGAGAGGGAGCGCGGGGCGCGGGACCCGAGGGAACCTTGGGCGGGCCTGGGCTAGGGCGGGTGCCGCTCGGGCCTGGGGACAGGCCCAGGTTCCCAAGGCCTGGAAGAGCCGCCCGCTCCGGCTCTCTTGAGTCTGGGGAAATAAACAGAACTCTGCCATTTCACATTTGAAATCAACGTGCTGTTTCTCTTATTTCACAGAGAGGATTCTGGAGGGCGGTAGAAACTAAGTCTGGAGACCTGTCTCATGCCGCTGGCCAGACCCTAGGCAGGTCTTTCAGGGCCCAAGTTTCCTCATCTGCAAAATAAAGTGGTCGTCGAAAATGACCTGTGGAGCCGCCCACTAGATTTGAAATTCTGTGTGCAAACTGCCCCCGGAGCAGCTGAAAGGAAATCGAGGTGTTCACTTGCCCTTTTTGAAGTCCAGGGATTGTCAAGAAATTCCTTAAACGAATTCTCCCTGGTTTTGCTTAATCAAGTGCGGCTTCTTGTTAATCTGGAAAATGGGAATACATACCTCTCCTCTCAGCTTGCCGTGATGGTTGGGAAAATGTGTATGTGAACACAATCTTGAAATGTACCTAGAGACACAACATAGGTAGATAGGTAGGTAGGTAGATATTGCTACCCGTACTATTACTCGATCATTCTGTTTTTAGTGCCTGAAATCCACCTGATGGTGTCCAGCTTTTATTGGTTCTTTCAGTTTAAAGAGCAAGAATTTATGCTTCCAGTGCCTTTGGAAGAGGAAGGGAAGAAGTTTGTTCTGGTTATGTTTTGTACCGCAAATGTGGAAAAGAAATGTTGCCTGCGACCACACACACATAACTTAGCTTCTTCGGTCAACATCCCTTTCCTTTAAGAGTGTATAACACTGTAGTGCTTTTACATGACAGATGCAGCATTCATCTCAAACAGGGGTTTTTGGGATGTTTCAGACTGGTGACATTTTGGATTGTGTAAGGTGCCTTACAAATTCCTTGTTAAATTTCAGTGCTGCCCCTTGAAGCATTACATTGTGGTGGCTAAAGGCACGGCTGCAGGTCAGGCAAACCTGGGTTCAAATCTGGGCTTTCCCTTCATACCAGCTTTGTGTTGGCCAAATCACTTAGCCACATGAAGCCTGTTTCTTTGTCTATAATAAAAGAGGGATAATCATTTTTACCTTATCAAAGGATTAATTGTGATAGCACATGCAGAAGAGATTGAGTAGTCCCTGGTGCATCGTAAATGTTTAGAAAACAGCAATTATAATTATCTTAGGCCAAGTTCTATAATCTGAGGTGATTGGATTCTTTCTTTCCCCATAGTGACTTTTGAATACAACTTTTCTGACTCAGTGTAATGCTTTACCATTCATTATATCAAACTGGACTTAACCTTGGTAACACAGTGAGCTGTCTTCATTTCTTTCTGTAAAGGTTTGAGTTTAAATGGTCGAAGAAGGGGAGCAAAGGAGGAGAAAAGTGATGTTTTTATTTTAAAAGATGTTATTAATCATTTCCAGATACCAAACTACCGAACCATAAGCCAGAGCCTCTGCTGCACACACCACCAGCACCTGAGGTGGGGATGGCAAACATAACAGAGGATGGAATGGTAAGGTGCGAGTGTGGTTCTGCAGGCTTATAGTATTTCTGCCATTTGAGTGCCTGCTTCCCTTGCTAGATGTCTTGACCTCATTGAGCAGTTTATTCATTGTCATATCCCCCAGTAGTGTCCAGGGTGAGTGTTCAATAAATGATATTTGTTAACCACGCAGAAGTGACATGGGCACCATCAAGAGAACATGTGCTTTGAGCTGCTTTTCCGAGAATGGAAATGGATTTGCTTTGATCCATTCATGTGACCAGGGGCACGCTTTGTGAGGGTTAGGAACATAATGCATGACCACTGACTCTTTCAGGAGTGAACGAGAGGCCTTGTCCTCCTTGGCCAGCCCCACATTTACTTAAAATGATGAAATTAGGGCCCAGATGAGTCCAAGAACTGACCAGGGAGGCTTGAGCATAGGCAAGAAGTAAAAGCAGAAGAAAACCCTTAACTGGTTCACCCCCAGAAACCCAGACGGTACTTTTAGAGAAGTTAAAAGTAAAACAGCCTGTTTCATCCAGTTTGACTTTGCTGTGTCTGCTGCCCTTTCTTCTCCTTCCCCTTCTTTTCTAAATTGCCACCTGCCCCCATTCTTCACCCCCACCATAAAAAGAGCATTAGAATGCTTGAACCCATGAACTTTTCTGTTTCTTGGTACACACCATATCAGTGCTGACAAGGGGTTCCATTGCATGTGTTTTGAAGTCATGTTTTTCTCTCTTAGAGTAGAATTGCCATGTCCAAGGGGTGGGTGGAGTGGGAGAGCAATTACAGGGAAAGATTTTGTTCCAAATCTGCAGAAATAGACTGAGATTAAAAGTATTTCTTCAATATTGTTCTGCTGCCTTAAATAAAAGCTTTGTATTAAGATTTTGCTCTACCCCCAAATCTTATCTCTATTAGGAAACAACTTTTCTTTTTTTTCTTTTTTCTTTTTTTTTGAGACGGAGTCTTACTCTGTTGCTCAGGCTCAATGCAGTGGCACAATCTCGGCTCACTGCAGCCTCCACTCACTGTAACCTCTGCCTCCCGGGTTCAAGCAATTCTCCTGCCTCAGCCTCCCAAGGAGCTGGGATTACAGGTGTGTGCCACCACACCCAGCTAATTTTTTGGTATTTTTAGTAGAGACGGGGTTTCACCCTATTGGCCAGACTTGTCTTGAACTCCTGACCTGATCCGCCTGCCTCGGCCTCCCAGAGTGCTGAGATTACAGGTGTGAGCCACTGTGCCCGGCCCTTTATCTGTCTTTTAAAGGATCCATTCTCCCTCTGCAAGTATGAAGTCCTTTACCTGGGGATCTGGAGTGCCTTCCCAGGGCCTGTGTGGTTGCCGTATACACATTAGACACAAAATTTAGGGTAGGGCTCACATTGACCCTGTGTATGAATGATTCAACCGGCATTCAGTGAGACCTTTAAATCATGTTAAAGAGATACAATTGAGACTCAGGGTTGGGGAACACCCTGGAAACCCAACCCAGAATTGTAAAATATTCTTTTAAAAATTATTGTTATGTAATAAACCAACATCAATTCTTTCCAAAAGAATGGACCATAGTAGAATCTTAAACCAAATCAAAATAATAATAATAAAAATGAAGAAGAAAAGAAACAGCTCTGGAAGTCGATAGCATTATTCTTAAACCATAATTTAGGGAAAAGCTGTAGTTGGCCAAGCTTTCAAATTTCACTTTATACAATTAGAGAAGGAAAGACTACATTTACATTATACTTCAGTTCAGTAACTAGCACTGAGAATGGAGGAATTGTTCTTTATAGTTTTTGATTGTTTGATATTTTTCAGTTCAAGACAGGAAATTGGAAATTCACGTCTCAGCCATATCTGTAGCCTGATTTGAGTTTTGTAGGATGCGTGCTGAAATCAGTCAAATACAAGGAACACTTCATTTCCCCAACTGCATGTTATGATGGAAGGTTTGGGTCTGTTTGAGCTCTACCCTGAATCATGTCTCTAGCAGGAAACTACGTGGAAAGTTGGGAAGAATGAAGTTCATCTTAGTTAACAACCTGGGGAAATATGTCCTATTGAGAAAATTAAAGCCATACAATTCTAGAATTAGATCTTCACATCATTCTATCTTAAAGATGAGGAACTGAGTCTTAGATAACTCATAGTAACTTGATGAAGTCACATTAGGTTAGTATTTTAGAGCCTAATGAGCTTTCGAGGTGCTGTTCTTTTTCTGTTCCCTTTCCTTTAGTCTCTTTGGTCTGTGGGTGATCTGTTCCGGGGCCACCATCTCTAAAATACTGAAATTCCTGCAGTCTGTGTGTGATCTGTTCCAGGGCCACCATCTTTAAAATACCGTAATTCCTACAGTCTGTGTGTGATCTGTTCCAGGGCCACCATCTTTAAAATACCGTAATTCCTACAGTCTGTGTGTGATCTGTTCCAGGGCCACCATCTTTAAAATACCGTAATTCCTACAGTCCTCACTGAGGGAGGTGCAGAGGACAGGGAGCGACCGTTTACCTCTCAATCCTGGGTATGCTTACCCAGTGACTTCTGTATAGCAGACACTCAGTATATATTTTCTTTGTGAATAACTAGATTAGCAGAAAAAAACAACACCGTAGGACAGATTCTCTTTGAAGGACTCTTTGGAGATCATTTTTCACATCTGATAATCTGCCTCCAGTTTCATTGTTTTGTGAATCTGGGGTTTTTGTAGATACATTTTGTCCTTTATTCTCAATTTACACTGTACAGATCTTTGTTCTGTAGATTGATTGGAACATTATTGAAGCTAATTAGAAAATTTAGAGAATTTGGCATTCTGATCAAAAAATTATTTAGATCAAAGTATGTGCTTTAGTTGGTACCATTCCCAAAGAAATCCTCAATGGGATCCACAGCCCTTCCTCCCTCCCCTCCCACCTCATTAGTTAATTTGGATCCCTGTTTATTTCACATTCACTCGCCAAATTTTAACGGGAAACAAACAGCCCTAGGGTATGTTTTCTGGATGCTTGGGCAATTCTTAGTCTGGTTCTGGATTTTTCCTGTCCGTTCTCCTCTCCCACTTCTTTTAAACCCGTTCTCCGGAGACTTGTTTACTGGGGTTGGAGAATCAGAAGCTTGGCCGGGGTGGTGTGAACCTAGTGCCCTCTGGTGGAATTTTGTGAGAATGACAAACTTCTCCCCAAAAGTTTGAGTGTTTTGAGTTTTTTCTTGGGTAGCCTTTAGTGGGAGGACCTTTCTGTTACATCTTAAATCTAGTAAGTTAATAACATGCAGGCTTATTGCCTACACTGAATATTTGAAAGCTATTATGTTGGGGGGTATCACTTGATTACCAGAGGTTTATTGTTATAGAATTAGGCCTCATTACAGGAAACAGGCAGCTAAGTGTTTGTGCTTTTTCATCACCTCCCATTAACGTGTAAGAGAGGTAAAGAGAAAAGGAAGGCTCCCAAAGAAAAGTAATTGAAAAAAGGCTAGGAACCAAGAGTAAAGGGGAAATGGCAAACATTAGAAGCCTTGGTCACAAACAAGTCTTATCCCCAGCCCTTGCTTTGGATTTGAGCCCAGCAGTGTAAGATCCAGCCAGAAGTTGAGAGTCTGCCAGATTCTCACCCCCTGGGGGTGATGGGGGTCAGGGTAGGGGACAGAAAGTGTTGCATAAACACACTCCTAAGGGAGGTCTAGGGTGTTTACACTGTGCTGTTTGCTTTACCTGGGCTTTCTGGCTTGCTTTCTTTTCTTTCTCCTTTCTTTTCTTTTTCTTTCTTTCCTTCCTTCCTTCCTTCCCTCCTTCCTTCCTTCTTTCCTTCCTTTCTTTTTTTCTTTTTTTTTTTTAGACATAGTCTCACTCTGTCACCCAGGCTAGGGTGCAGTGGTGCAATCTCAGCTCACTGCAGCCTCCGCCTCCCAGGTTCAAGTGATTCTCCTGCCTTAGCCTCCCGAGTATCTGGGGGTTATAGGTGCAGGCCACCACGCCTAGCTAATTTTTGTGTATTTAGTAGAGACAGGGTTTCACCATGTTGACCAAGCTGGTCTCGAACTCCTGACCTCAAGGGATCCGCCCCCCTTGGCCTCACAAAGTGCTGGGATTATAGGCGTGAGCCACAGCGGCCAGCCATCTTTCTTCTTTCTTTCACAATTTCATTTTTTTCATTTTGAGATAACTCGCTTCTCCATTGCCATTAGCAAAGTCATTGTGGCCCAGAGGACACAGTCACAGTTGCGTCAGACACACCTGCACTTAAATTCCTGTGTTGCCTCATACCAGCTGTGAGACTTGGGCAAGTCAACCTGCTGGAGTCTCAGTTTTCTAGAGACTCCTTATAGAAACATTTGTGAGGATTAAAAACAATAACAGAGTCAACTTCAGAAACAAGTTACTGGATTTTATTATACCCCAAAACAAGGAAGAGAGTGGGCGCATTACTAAGGCAATGACTCAGTGTTCAGGACTGTTGTTGTCACCCAGAGAGATTCAGAAAGCCTCCAACCTGTCCAGCAACGCATTTAGAAGAAACAGGATTAGGGAAGACTCTGGAAGCAAAGAAGCCTTTATTAAACATAACCATGATCCATAGCTGGAGTATACATAGGAAATTTGGTAACTTGGGTAAGGCAAAGTCTTTTCCCTTTAGGAGCCTGTACTTTAGTGGGTGAGGAAGAATCTTCTGAAAGAAAATAATTTCAGCAGCAGTATAAAAGAAAGTGTGTCACCTGTATGAGCAAACTAACAAGGCAGATTTAATGTAAGTGCCCAAGAGTTCCAAAACAAGGGAATCAATAAGAGTTCTGGAGAAGGCCACCTTGGGGATACTTGGTGCGATGGGGGGTAGATGTAGGTTTATTCTGGGAATCGAATAACGTGGTAAATATGTGACTGTAGGATGACTGGCTGTGATATGCAAGGAAAAGAAATTTGCAAAGACCCAAGAATGGTATCTGCTAAATTGCATGTGCAAGGGTGGTCATGGTGAAATAGGAAAGTTTGGGCTAGAGTAAGAGTAATAAAATGAGAAGTCAGGAAAGTACCAAGCATTTGAATTCTATAAAAATGCTGTAGCATTTGAATTCTATACAAATTTAAATTATGGAAATTTGAAATGTTATTAAGTATTTAAAAAGTCTCACTTTATGTGTAAAGTTTGAAATGAAGCCGATTCTTGAAAGCTGCGGGGAGAGAAGGAGGCAAAAACGAGCATAATTTCAGCCTGTATGAATTAATTATAAATTCTATCATGCTATTTCCACATGGTGGCACCACTTTGGTGAGCACATAAAGTACCCACTTTTCTTTATCAAGATGAGATTTGAATGGGTCCAGTTTTGAGTTGTGAGAAGTCTTTATTCCCTCAGGTAAAAGGCAATCCCTTGTGCTGACGAAGAAGCTAGTGACAGCATAACTGCTAGACTCTGTTCTCCTCCCTTCCCAGCTCTTCCTTTTGTTGCATTCTCTTCCCCCAGTGGCTTTTCTTGCACACTAAGAAAAGGTGTTCTCCTGGTCCTTTTCCCTCCCTCCTGCAAATCCCATCAGTGTCTCTTTTTCAATCCCTCTCCCCTTATCTTCTCAGTAATTAGAGGCTCAGGGACAGAAAATGCACCAGCACGGGCATGGTGGCAGGCTCCTGTAATTGCAGCTACTCGGGAGGCTGAGGCAGGAGAATCACTTGAACTTGGGAGGCGGAGGTTGCACTGAGCTGAGATTGTGCCTTGCACTCCAGCCTGGGCAACAGAGTGAGATTCTGTCTAAAAAAAAAAAAAGAAAAGAAAAGAAAAAAGAAAAGAAGAAAAGAAAAGAAAAGAAAATGAACCAGCAGACGGGACCAATTGCTAGCCTTCAAGGCCATTACCTTCACCAAGGAGAGTAGCATGCTCGTGGCTGAGGAGCCCACAGGAGGAAGATGAGGTGGACGATGTGCCAGCCACTGTAGGCCCCGTCTCAGGGGGAGCTCTTTGGAAGGAGGAGAGCCTGGTCCTCTTTCTCTGACTGCTCCACTTCCTGTAGCAACTCGTAGAGGGGTCTTGGAGTGCTTGCGTAATACGGAGCTTCTTTGGGCCCAGTCAGCTTCAAGCTGGGTCTGAAACAATGATACCAAAAGGAAGAGAAGCCATAGATTCCCAACAGGAATGAGGCATCGATCATCACATGCCAGCAGAAGAAGGTGGTGACAAACATGATGTCACTGATGTCATCGTCCTGCCATGGATAGCCAGAGACAGGTCTGTATAGAATAAAGCCTGCCTGCATCAGCCAGGAGCCCATCATCAGGATCAGGAAGGTCTCCAGCAGCTGGAGATGACACATGTTGGGAGCCCACAGCTCTGCAGTCAACACCAGCAACAGCAGGAACACCACCAAGATGAGCAGAGAATGAACGTGCAGCTCCACCCCTTCTGAATCTTGAACATGTGACACCATCAGCAGCAGGAGCTCGTAGATGATCAGGACCAGGGTACCTTTTTCTAGGCCCACACACCTCTGAGGCAGCATGTTCTTGCTCATGAAGTCCACACAGCCATTGAGAGTCAGGAGGATGAACATGGTAAGGTGCTGCCACTCTTTGGGGTACATGAACCTTGGTGGCAGCTCCCTGTTCATCAATATCAACCCTCCTTTAATGCAGCTGACCTCATAAACTGTCAATAGGGAGCCAGTCGCCACCTTCAACAAACCTCCATAGGATATTTTCCACAGCCTAGCACATCTTCCCTTATTCCTGGGAGGGGACGAACGATACAGGAGAGAGTCAGTGAATATTATAGCTTTGGAGATTACTACTGCCTGATACAGTCCATATAAGAACAGAAACAGCCCTGGATACACATGACCAATAAAGTTTCCCATGGAACCATCAATCTGTCCACTGAAGGAGAGAAGCGCGATACTCAGGCACAGCCTTACTTTATGCAGCCACTTCAAGTGCTGGGCTTTGGAAAGAACTGCCTTCCACCTACTTTTATCGTCTCACCGCACCCACTGCTCCCCCACAAAGAGGAAATGTTTCTCAAGACAAGCCTACACATTCGGTGGAATATGGCCTATCATTCCATTCCATTCCATTCCGGTACATTGGGAATGCACTAGCTTCTGCCAAAGTAGTTGGTGAATGGGCTTTCAGAGGACCCTCTTACAGCCCTTGAGGTGCTTCTGGTTACACTCATCCCTATGTCCCATGGCTTCCTTCCTCTTGTCCTGCTGAGAGCTTGGAGGAGAAAAGGAGAGGAAAATGGAGTGGGTTGCCATGACGGTATCTAGCACAACATGGACACTCAGAAACTCTTGAGTATGCTTCAGTCCTTCTTACACATTATTTTGGTCCAATTGTAAAGTCAGACATTTTCTTTAGGGATACATACTTTTGAACATTTGGATATATAGTATATTTAGCACCCATCTGGCTTTTCTACTTATCTGTGATAGACACATCTTGAAGACCTCCAAGAAAACCCCCTTCAGCATCCCCCCGTTACCCGCTCACATTCTGCCAACCACCACCACTTCAAAATTTCTACTGGCCAGGAGATGAATCTGAAAAGCCACCCCTGGGTATTGATTGTAGGGGCTGTGGTGATTTTGTAGTAGTGTCAGCATGACTGAGCTTGAAACCCGGAATCTCCTTCCCAATGTGGTTCCAAATTAGGTATGTCTACAGGTGGAATTTACATGAGAATCTGAAGGCGGAAGTGAAGCAGCAACCTAAGAATACTCTGAAGGCGTAGGATGCTGGGTACTGCTGTAGCTCATGCATTGTGTCACTGTTCTGCGGGCTCACCTCCCAGATGAGCAGCAGCCAGGCCTAGAGCTGCCCCGAGCTATTTCTGCAGGTTGCCTGCCATTGAGGTATGAGATAGGGAGAGGAGGACGTGGTCTCCAGTTTGTCCTGGTAGGTTCTGGTTTTGGTTTGTCTTTGGTCTTCCCTCGTTCATATAATATGGCTCTTGCTGACTGCTGCCACCTCAACCTGAAATGACTTCAGGTCCCCCACACAGCAGAGAGAAAACAGCTTTCCGTAGATGTTGTCACCAGATCCCATGTGTAGTCTAGTTTCTATCAGGCATCCATATCCCATTGCTCTGCTTCCATCAGCCATCCCTAACTGATACAAGGAAGTAAGATGAGTCCTGAAAATGGAGATACCACTGAGAGGAATCACCCTAGTGAGCTGGTATTGGCCACTGATATTTTAATGTGAAATAGCCACCAGCTTCCTTTCTCAGTGATTACTTGATGAATGTCTAATACATCTAGGAGGACAGAGTTCTAGGTATTAGGTAACAGCCCTCTGAGCCTGAGAAAGGGGAATGGTGGAGAACAAGGTACAGGGAATGCGAAGCATCCCCAGGCACACAAGTGGTTCTGGGTTTATTGCAGAGGGTCCCTGCAGCAGGAGTTTCTCTGAGGGCAAATAGGTGTGCTGAGGCGAGCGGAAGTTCATCGCAGATGATGAACCTTGCTGACTTAGTCCTCTGCGTAATCATCCATGCTCACACTACAAGCAATGCTATAAAGCAGAGGCAACACCTGTGTGCTGATGGCGCCCCCAGTGCGGAGGAGGAGAGTTTACACACAGGGCACAGTGCTGCCTCTGAGCCCACTCTCCCATCCAAATGCCTACCTTACACTTTCTCAAGCCCACTTTATGCCAGAAAAATTAGATATCTCTCTCTCTGCAGTTGAGCGTGGCAATAATTCATACTTCTTGCAGTTGTGAGATCTGGTGTGGCTGGGGAGTGGAATGTGAAGGTAGGCTATAAAAACAAAACTTAATTCTGCTTTCTGAAGTAATTTACTTTGCTTAAACTTTAATTTTTAGATGTTCTTATAGAATTAATAGAGAGTCATTGTAGAAGAATCAGGTTTTTTTCTTCTTTTTTTCTTTTTAAAGACAGATTCTTACTTTGTTGCCCAGGTTGGTCTTGAACTCCTGGGCTCAAGTGATCCTCCTGCCTTGCCTCCCAAACTGCTGGGATTGCAGGTATGAGCCACTGTGCCAGCCTTTTTTCCCTCCCTCCCTCCCTTCCTGCCTACCTGCCTGCCTTTCTTTCTTTCTTTCTTTCTCTTTCTTTCTTTCTTTCTTTCTTTCTTTCTTTCTCTCTCTTTCTTTCTTCTTTCTCTCTTTCTTTCTCTTTCTTTCTCTCCCTTCCTTCCTTCTTCTTTCTTTTATTTTCCTTCCTTCCTTCCTTTCTTCCTTTCTTTCTTTCTCTCTCTCTCTTTCTTTCTTTCTTTCTTTCTTCCTCTCTCTCTCCCTCCCTCCCTCCCTCCCTCCCTCCCTCCCTTCTTTCTTTCTTTCTTTCTTTCTTTCTTTCTTTCTTTCTTTCTTTTTTCTTTCTTTTTCTTTCTCTCCGTTTTGTTTCTTTCCACATCCCGTCAATACAACATAAATTATATAAGCAAAAAGAACATTAAAAATCACCTGTAAGGCCAGGTGTGGTGGCCCACACCTGTAATCCCAGCACTTTGGGAGGCCAAGGTGGGTGGATCACTTGAGGTCAGCAGTTCAAGACCAGCCTGACCAACATGATGAAACCTCGTGTCTACTAAAAATACAAAATTAACCGGGCATGGCGGCACATGCCTGTAATCCCAGCTACTTGGGAGGCTGAGGCAGGAGAATTGCTTGAACCCGGGAGATGGAAGTTGCAGTGAGCTGAGATCGTGCCATTGTACTCCAGGCTGGGCAACAAAAGTGAAACTCCATCTCAAAAGAATAAAAAATCTGTAATCCCACAACCTGGAGGTGACCATTGTCACCAGTGAGGTGTAGAGACAGTCTTCAGAAGGCAGCATGAGGAAGCAGAAAATACATTGATGTGAAGTCAGAATCTGGGTTCTAGTTCTAGTTTTCTCTTGATTTCCTGAGTTTCATACCCTTATCTATTTTCCTACAGTGAAAATAAAAAGGCATAGATGTTGTGACACAGAGGTGAGCATGTTTGTCTCCTGTCTCCTTCTCCCTTTTGGTGAACTATCAAAATACATGGAAGCACTATAGACCTGAATACTCAGAGGAAGGAGATTCAAAGAGAAAATCTAAGAGCAGTACTTCTGAATGAATCACAAAGAAGAGAATCTCAGGGACTCTCCTTGGTTCTTGGATTTGTCCTGGGAGAAGCAGGCAGTCATGGTGTTCAGGCCTCAAGAATAAATGCATTTGGTCACTCTTTTTTGGTGATGTGGTGGGGGGGGGGTGCAGTATATGGCATCTATCACAATGGTTACTCTTAATATTGCTTCTTGAATCTCAGGTTTGTGGTCCACACAAGGTGGAAGTAGCAGAGCTTATTCCGGCTCTCACACTCATTTCTATAGCTGCTCCTGGCAGCTGAGAGCTGGGCACCAGTGGTCAGAAGAGGAGGGAGAACAGCAGCACTGACTCAACAGCAATGGGAGGTTGAATGTGGCATGAATGCAGGACATGCAGCCCCACTTACGTTCCTGTCTGGGATGTTCAGTCCTCTGCCTTGGCCAGACATCAAGGCTGCACATAGTTCATTAAAACATGAACATCCTGATTCCAGGACTTTGAAGATAGGAATCGCCCATTCCAAACCAGACACTGCCCACAAGCAGCTGAGCAAGGAGCCAAAGGTGGTGAATGATTAGCAGAACTGCCAGACAGCTCCAGAGTCTGTGGACACGAAGTACCTGGAAAGCTGTTTCATGGGTGTGATATTATGATTATATACATGTTGGTTTTTGTCCATGGCTCCTAGCTCATATCTCCCTTAACCCTGATACAGTCTTTTGTCTTAATATTGGGAGCATTTTAGGCTTCAGAAGCAGACCTCAGGAAAAAGACTCTCTCTCTCTGACCTTCTCCTCCTCTCTTTTCACTTGCCCAAGGCAGGACCCTAATCTGATTGCAGGTCATAAGACCTTCATTCCAGAGAGGGTCGTGCCCCATACTCTGGAGGAAGGAATGCTGCATGGAGAGACCAAGAAGAATCTGAACAGACAGGCCTTCCTGGATTTCCATCATACCCTTTTTGTCCAATCACATTTTGACATAGTTGTCCATGCATCATTCATGGACAATCAATGAAGTCTCCTTAAAAGGCCCAAAGGGCTGGGAGTGGTGGCTCACGTCTGTAATACCAGCACTTTGGGAGGCCAAGGTGGGTAGATCACTTGAGGTTAGGAGTTCGAGTCCAGCCTGGACATATGGTAAAACCCCGTCTCTACTAAAGATACAAAAATTAGCTGGGCGAGGTGGTGCATGCCTGTAATCCCAGCTACTCAGGAGGCTAAGGCAGGAGAATTGCTTGAACCTGGAAGTGTAGGTTCCAGTGAGCTGAGATCATGCCACTGCACTCCAGCCTGGGCGACAGAGTGAGACTCCATCTCAAAAAAAAAAAAAACAAAACTCAAAAGCCAAAGAAGTGTTGGGAGAGCTTCCAGGTAGCTGAACAGGTGGAGGTTCCTAGAGAATGGCACACCTATGGAGGGCATGGACGCTCTGTGCCCCTTCCCCCATACCTCACGCTACACATTTCTTCATCTGTATTCTTTGCAATATCCTTTATAGTAACTTGGCAAATGTGTTTCTTTGAGTTCTGTGAGCTGCTCTTGCAAATTAATCAAATCCAAAGAGAGGGTTATGGGAACCCCAACTTAAAGTTGGTCGTCAGAAGTTCTGAAAGCCAGTACTTGCAACTGCTGTTGGAGGGGGCAGTTTTGGGGATTGAACCCTCACTCTGTGGGATCTGACGCTATCTCCAGGTAAATAGTATTGGAATTTAATTACCAACACCCTGCTGGTGTCTGCCAGTTGATATGTGTGAAGGAAAACCCCCAAATTTGCTTACAGAAGTCTTTCGTGTTGAATT
Source organism: Hylobates moloch (assembly GCF_009828535.3). NCBI lineage: Eukaryota > Metazoa > Chordata > Mammalia > Primates > Hylobatidae > Hylobates > Hylobates moloch. The sequence continues at coordinate 31,075,071 of NW_026652293.1, read as the reverse complement.
CTGTGGTGTGAGAGTAGAGGAAAAACACAGTTTAAAAGTTTTTCCTAAACAATGGGAAACTGAGTTTCCAAAAAGTTGCTTGACCATGGGCGTCCAGGAGGTCCCTCCTTGCCCAGTTGCTCCACGGCGAGACTCCCCCCAGACCTGCCTCCCCACTTGCCGCCCCACATTCCTGAGGGACCCCAGGTACAACCACTGCCTTTTGTCTGGCATCATGAAATGCCAGAGTACTCAAGAATGTCCTCAGGAACCCAGTAAACATTGGATTTCCTAACTGCTGTGGACCCTTCTGAGTCTGCAGGGCTTATAAAGGAGTATAAAGACAAATTATTTCCATCTAGGAGCTTACTGTTTAGTTAAAGGCACAACACCTCTACACACACATGCACACACACACACACACACACACACACACATTAGGGAACTATTTAGACTACTTTTTAGGCTACTTCTGTTTCATAGAAATCAAACGTCACATGTAAATTTAAATTTTCCAACCCCCACATTCAATAAGTATAAAAAAGGTGAAAATGATTTTAATGAGATTTGACCCAATATATCAAAAATACTATTTCAAAATGTAATTAATATAAAAGTTACGAATTACTTTTTTTTTTTTTTTTTTTTGAGGCAGAGTCTTGTTGTGCCACCCAGGCTGGAGTACAATGACACAATCTCAGCTCACTGCAACCTCCATCTCCCAGGTTCAAGCAATTCTTGTGCCTCAGCCTCCCAACTCCTGGGATTAGGTATGTGCCACCACGCCTAGCTAATTTTTGTATTTTTAGTAGAGATGGGGTTTCACCATGGTGGCCAGGCTGGTCTCGAACTCCTGGCCTCCAGCGATCCACCCACCTTGGCCTCTCAAAGCACTGGAATTACAGGCATGAGTCACAAGTTGTTTTATTTTGTTTTGTTTTGAAGAGACAGGGTCTTACTCTGTCACCCAAGCTGGAGTGCAGGGGTGCGAACACAGCTCACTGAAGCCTCAAACTCCTGTGCTGAAGCTATTCAAGAGCCTCAGCCTCTTGTATAGCTAGGACTACAGTTACACACCACCACACCAGCCAATTTTTAAAATTTTGTGCAGAGACAGGGTCTCCTTATGTTACCCAGGCTGGTCTCAAATTCCTGGCCTCCAGTGATCTACCCACCTTGGCCTCCCAAAGTGCTGGGATTACAGGCATAAGCCACCATGCCCAGCCTAAATGAAGTATTTTGTATTTCTTATTTCATACAGAATCTTCAAACTCCAGTGTGTACTTCACTCTTACAGCCCATGTCAATTTAGACAAGTTCTCAATATTATTATTATTATCATCTTAATATTATTATTATTCTCAATATTATTCCAGGTTCTCAATAGCCACGTGTGATTAATGACTACCATGTTGGATTACACAGATATTGGATGGGATCGAATGACCTATTGAGGGAAATATCCATTTTAAAGTTTCAGTGAAAGAAGCAGTTCATTGAAGAGGTAGAAGTTTGATCAGAAATGGCATCTAGAGCACTATACTATAAACTTCTTAATGACCTTGGGATTTTTCCCACAGACTATGATGTTTTTCAAAGGCATATTTTAATTTAACTCTGTTTAGGAGGGGCATCGTCGGCAAAGCCAAGTACACCTTAGGAAGACAAGGTCAGAAGGCTGGAGGCTTGAGAGGGTCATACATAGAGTGGGTCCAGGGAAATCAGAACAAGGTCAGAGATAGCTCATCTGCTCATGTTTCAAACTTTCATCTTGTTTCAAGTAAGGGTTACTAAGCCTTGGGATTTGTCACTGACTTACCAAAACAAGGCTTGTAAGAGCTGGAAAACTTGCTGCTGCCTGCGCCTGCACCACTGGCCCGGGCACTCAGGTGGAGGCACAGCAAAAAAATTAAATCAGAAAAGAAAAAGAAAAGACAAAGAGAAAAAAATAAAAGATATGGAAAGCAACATTCTAATTTTTTAGTTCAAGAGTCATATATCCTTTGGCTGGGCACGGTGGCTCACACCTGGGAGGCCAAGGCGGGTAGATCACCTGAGGTCAGGAGTTTGAGACCAGCCTGGCCAACATGGCAAAACCCCGTCTCTACTAAAAATACAAAACATTAGCTGGGCGTGGTGGTGGGTGCCTGTAATCCCAGCTACTTGGGAGGCCGAGGCAGGAGAATTGCTTGAACCTGGGAGGTGGAGATTGCAGTGAGCTGAGATCGTGCCATTGCACTCCAGCCTGGGCGACAGAGTGAGACTCTGTAAAAAAAAAAAAAAAAAAAAAGAGTCATATATCCTTGATTTCACCTGGCACACTAGCTCATAATTTTTCTCTTCAAAATTGTGTATAATGTGAGCTTTATACCTCCATTGCATAACCACGACTTCGTTTTCATCATTTGTATAATTGGTTTCAGGTGCTTTTCAACAATTGCATTTCAATAGCTGCAAACTTCTTTTTTTATGGAAACTTTTGGCAAGATGGAAGCACATACTCACCTTACCTCTGTTATTCCTTTTTTTTTTGGTTTGAGATGGAGTCTCACTCTGTTGCCCAGGCTGGAGTGCAGTGGTGCAATCTCGGCTTACTGCTACCTACGCTTCCTGGATTCAAGCAATTCTCCTGCCTCAGCTTCCCAAGTAGCTGGGACTACAGGTATGTGTTACCACACCAGCTAATTTTTGTGTTTTTAGTAGAGACAGGGTTTCACTGTGTTGGCCAGGCTAGTCTTGAATTCCTGACCTCAAGTGATCTGCACCCCATTGCCCTCCCAAAGTGCTGGGTTTATAGGTGTGAGCCACTGCACTTGACCCCTACCTCTGTTATTCCTATGTCTTCTCTTATGACCATGCTATGGACTCATAACCCGTGGCTGAGGACAGAACTCAAGCTCCCTGAATCTGTTTTTCCAAGATCATTTTTCTTTCAAACCAGAATATGCATCCCCTAGTTAGGAGTTAACCTTTACTTCCTTTTGTTCAGGATTCTTCATTCTGCAGTTTGGGAATCCCCCTAAACTTCAAGTTTCATGTGGAAAACACAGCTATGTGACCACCAAAAAGTCTCACTCCCTTCCACAGGTAGAGCGGTGGAAGGGGGCTGCCCAGGCAGGGACTACATTTCCCAGCCTCTCAGAGACTGAGCTTGAGCCAATGGAATGTGTGTAGAAGTGCTGTATTTCACTTCAAGGAATGGCCCATGGAGGCCTCCCTCCTGATCCCCATTTCTTCTTTCATATCTGTTGGCTGAACATAGAGAACTGGGGGGCTCTGCAGAAGGGCAAAGACACAGGATGGGTCTTTGAAAGACTTCTGAAAGACTATGTGGAAGGCTCTCTGCCAACTAGGAATGCTGGCATTCAACTTTATGTATAGGGATTAATAACCTTCTATTGTGTTAAGCCAATAAGATGGAAAGGTTTATCTCTTTAAATCAGTTAGTTAATACATGCTGTCTACCGTTTCTCTAAGAGGACCACGGGAAGCTCGTATAAATGCAACTCCTGGCCATCAATTATGACCAACTACCTGAAGGGTTAAGCTAATTATTCCCACCCAATCCTCTCCTCTGCCTTCACTATCTCAGGTCTACAATATTTATGTGCCCTGTCTAAGTCATCTGCTTTCTGGGGCCCAGGAACCTAAGTTCACAAAGGCTTCCTCATGACTATAGACCCAGAGCACAAGAAGTAAATGGCTGTGAAGCTGCTGCTTCTCAACAGTATCTGCTTCATTTTATTATTTTTCTTTAAATTTTAGATTCAGGGGTACTTGTTTGTTATATCAGACAAGGGTATTACATGCATCATGGTGGGGGTTGAGCTTCTAGTGTACCCATCACCTAATATTGGACATCATACCCAGGAGGTAATTTTTAAACCCTATCTCCCTACCCCCCATCTCTTGGAGTCCCCAGAGTCTATTTTCTCTCTCTTTATGTCCGTGAGTATCATTTGTTTAATAACAATGGTACTCATGGACATAAAGATGGAGAAAACTCCCACCTGTAATTGAGAACATGCAATATTTTATTTTCTGCTTCTGTGTCAGTTCACTTAGGATAATGGCCTCCAACTCCAACTATGTTGCTGGAAAGGACATGATTTTGTTCTTTTTTATGGCTGCATAGTATCCCATGGTGTATATATACCACATTTTCTGATAAACTGTTGGTAGACATTTAGGTTGGATCCACTACTTTGCTTTTTGTAAATAGTGCTTCAATAAACACGAGTGCAGGTGTCTTTTTATATAATGCTTTCTTTTCCTTGGGTAGATAGCCCGTAGTGGGATTGCTGGGTTGAATGGTAGTTCTGTTTTCAGTTCTTTGAAATATCTCCATAGTGTTTTCCATAGAAGTCAAACTAATTTACATTCCCACCAGCAGTGTACAAGTGTTCCCTTTTCTCCGCATCCTCACCAATATCTGTTATTTCTTGGACAGGCGAGGTAACTCACACTTGTAATCCCAGCATTTTGGAAAGCCAAGGTGAAAGGATAGTTTAAGCATAGGATTCGAAACTGGCTGTGGGCAACAAGGCAAGACCTCACCTCTACAAAAAATAAAAAATAAAAAATACCCTTGTGTGTTGATGCTCACTTGTGGTCCCAGCTACTAGGAAGACTGAGGCAAGGAAGATCACTTAAGCCCAGGAGTTCTAGGCTACAGTGAGCTGTATTCATATCACTGCACTCCAGGGTGAGACCCTGTCTCAAAACTAATAATAATAAAAACATAAATAAAAGAAAAGGAAACATCTGGGTTTTGTTTTTTTTTTGATGTTTTAATGAAAGCCATTCTGACTGCTGAGAGTTGGTATCTCGGTTAGGTTTTAATTTGTATTTCTCTGATGATTATTGATGTTGATCATTTTTTCGGGTGTTTGTTGATCACTTGTATTTCTTCTTTTGAGAAATGTCTGTTCATGTCCTTGGCCTCGTTTTTAATGGAATTGTTCATTTTTTTCTTCTTGAATTGAGTTTCTTGTAGATTCTGGATATTAGTCCTTTGTTGGAGGCAAAATTTGTAAATATTTTCTCCCGTTATGTAGGTTGTCTGTTTATCTTGTTGATTTCTTTTGCTGTGCAAAAACATCTCAGTTTAAGTCCCATTGTCTATTTTTATTTTTATTGCATAAATGCTTTTGGAGTCTTTATCATAAATTTTTTGGCTAGGCTGATTTCCAGAAGAGTTTTTTTTTTTAGGTGTCCTTCTAGGTTTTTTTTTTTTATAGTTTCAGGTCTTACATTTAAGTATTTAATCCATTTCCTTTTAATTTTTGTATATAGTGAGAGATAGGGGTCCAGTTTCATTCTTCTGCATATAGCTAGCCAGTTTACCCAGCACTATTTAGGGTCTCTTTCCCCCATTCTTTATTTTTCTCCACTTTATCAATAAAGATCAATTGGTTGTTGCTATGTGGCTTTATTTTTGTACCATGATCTATGCATCTATTTTTGTACCAATGCCTTGCTGTTTTCGTTACTTTAGCTTTGTAGTATAATTTGAATTCTAGCAATGTAATGCCTCTGGCTTTGTTCATTTTGCTTAGGAGTGTTTTGGCTATTTAGGCTTTTCTTTAGAGCCATATGAACTTTAGGATTGCTTTTCTAATTCTGTGAAAAATAATGTTGGTAATTTGATAAGAATTGCATTGAATCTGTAGATTGCTTTGGGTAATATGGTCATTTTAACCATATTGATTCTTCCAGTATATGAGTATGGGATGTTGGGATGTTTCTCCATTTATTTGTGTCTTCTACAGTTTATTTTGTCAGTGTTTTGTAGTTTTCTTTGTAGAGATCTTTCACCTCTTTGATCAAATGTATTTCTAGTTTTTATTTTTTTGTGTGGCTATAGTAAATGACACTGAATTCTTCTTTTTATTTTTTTTAGACGGAATCTTGCTCTGTCACCCAGGCTGGAGTGCAGTGGCATGATCTCAGCTCACTGCAACCTCCACCTTCCAGGTTCAAGCAGTTCTCCTGCCTCAGCCTCTAAAGGAGCTGGGATTACAGGCACCCACCACCACGCCTAGCTAATTGTTTTATATTTTTAGTAGAGACAGGGTTTCACCATGTTGGCCAGGCTGGTTCCAAACTCCTGACATCAAGTGATCTACCTGCCTCGGCCTCCAAAATTGCTGGGATTACAGGCATGAGCCACCGCGCCCAGCCAGAATTGAATTCTTAATTTGATTTTCAGCTTGAATATTTTTAAGGTATAGAAATGCTACTGATTTTTGTACATTGATTTTGTATCCTGACACTACTGAGGTTATTAATCAGATCTAGGAGTCTTTAGAGTTTTCTAGGTCTACAATCATGAGTCGGCGAACAGAGATAATTGGACTTTCTCTTTTCCAATTTGGATGCGTTTTATTTCTTTCTCTTGCCCGATAGCTAGGACTTCCAGTATTTGTTGAATAGTAGTAGTGAGAGTGGACATCCTTGTCTTCTTCCGCTTCTTAGGGGGAAATGCTTTTAGCTTCTCTCTATTTGTTATGATGTTAGCTGTGGGTTTGTCTTAAATGGCTCTTACTATTTTTACATGTGTTCTGTCCATGTTTAGATTTTGTTTGTTTGTTTTTGTTTTGAGTCAGGGTCTCACTCTGTTGGAGTCATGAGGCTGGAGTGCAATGATGCGATCTTGGCTCACTGCAACCTCCACCTCCCAGGTTCAAGCAATTCTCATGCCTCAGCCTACTGAGCAGCTGGGATTACAGGCATGTAATCCCACACCTGGCTAATTTTTATAGTAGAGATGGGGTTTCACCATGTTGGCCAGGCTGGTCTTGAACTCCCAACCTCAGGTGATCTGCCCACCTCAGCCTCCCAAAGTGCTAGGATTACAGGCATGAGTCACTGTACCCAGCCATTTTTTTAAGGGTTTTTTTTTTTTAAATCGTGAGTCGATGTTGGATTTTATCAAATGCTTTTTCTGCATCTATTGAGATAATCATATGGTTTCTGTTCTTAGTTCTGTTTACGTGGTGGATCACATTTATTGATTCGTGTATGTTAAACCACACTTGCATCCCTGGAATAAAGCCCAATTTAATACAGTGAATTAACTTTTTGATGTGCTGTTGTATCTGGTTTGCTAGTATTTTGTTGAGGATTTTTGCATCTGTGTTCATCAGGGATATTGGCCTGTAATTTTCTTTTTGTTTTTGTTGTATCCTTGCCTGATTTTGGTTATTAGGGTACTACTGGATTTGTAGAATGAGTTAGGAAGGGATCCCTCCGCTTACAGTTTTTGGAAGAGTTTCAGTAAGAATAGTACTAGCTCTTCTTTGTACACCTACTTCATTTTGGATATAATCTCTCAGTTACAGGGCCGCAAGTCTCAGTATGATACAGTGTTTTCTACGCTCACAGTGCTGGATAAACCTTTACTAAAATTTAACACCACCTTTACTAGTTTCCTATTGCTTTGTAACAAATTAACACAAATTTAGGAACATACACAATGAAAACTTACCATTTCAAAGTTTGCACGGGTCAGGAATCCAACAGGAGTGAACTGAGTCTTCTGCTCTAGAGGTTGCTCTTGGTTCTTGGCACATGGCTTTCATAGGCAAATCACGACATGGCTGTGAGTTTTCTTCCATGCCAGCAGGAGTGAATCCTTGATGATTCACCTTCTTCTAATGGGCTCATTAATATATTTAGGAATCCTAAATATATTAGGGATGGGTCAGACTCATCCAGGACAATCTTCCTCCTGATTAATTCAAAGTCAATTGATTAGTAACTAAGCTTAGATTTGATATTTCCTTACATGAACTGGTCCCAGCAACACTCAAGGGAAGGGGATTAACCTGAATATGTATACCAAAAGCAGGAATCTTGGGGACCATCTTAGAATTCTGCTTACCAAACCATCTAATTATCCTTTTCATCCATTACCATAGTTACAATATAATTATGTATATTGTTATTTGCATTTTCTCATTATTTTATTGTCAATCCTTGCATAGTTCCTTGAAAATAGTAGCTCTTTAGGATTCCTAAATATATTAATTAATCCCTTGGTCATTTTGATTGGAGGTGAAAAATCTTCTCCATTAATTAACCACATGTTTACAAATAAGTGTCCTTCATTGGATCTTCACTTTTGTGAAATTCAGTAGTGAAAGTTTTCTTTTTTCACTCTTCCCAACGTCTGAGGGTGAACTCTTCCTAAGGTTTCAGCCTGCGGTGTAATTCCTCTACTGGTGTTTCAGGTAGGGTTTCAATTAGAAATAAATGGAAACCCAAATTGGGATAGTTCAAAGAGGGTTTAATAAAGGTACTTCTGGGCTGGGCGCGGTGGCTCACACCTGTAATCCCAGCACTTTGGGAGGCCAAGGTGGGTGAATCACCTGAGGTCAAGAGTTCGAGACCAGCCTGGCCAACATGGTGAAACCCCATCTCAATTAAAAATACAAAAAAGACTAGCGTGGTGTGGTGGCAGGCGCCTGTAATCCCAGCTACTCAGGAGGCTGAGGCAGGGGAATTGCTTGAACCCAGGAGGTAGAAGTTGCAACAAGCTGAGATTGCACCATTGCACTATAGCCTGGGTGACAGAAAGAGAATCTGTCCCAAAAATAAATAAATAAAATACATAAATAAAGGTATTTCTTTTACAGATGTGGACAGAGTATAAGGAAACCATAAGGGATACTTGAGTAATAGTTGGAGCTGTTAACTGCCTCTAGGCCCCAAACGGAGGTAGGACATGGGACATGAGACTTCTTTATATATGAAAGGATAGTGAATTGAATGGTGGCACCCAGAAAAATAGGTCCAAGTCCTAACTGCTAGAACCTGTGAATGTGATCTTATTTGGAAAAGAGTATTTGCAGATATAATTAAGTTAAGGACCTCAAGATGAGCTCACCTTGGATTTGGGGTGGGCCCTAAAGCCAATGGCATGTGTCCTTATGAGAGAAAAGCAGAAGGAGATTAAAGGCACGGAGATACACACAGGAGAAGACAATGTGAAGATGGAGGCATATACGGGAGTGATGCAGGTATAAGCCAAGGAATGCCAAAGATTACCTGCAGTCAGTGGAAGCTAGGAGGGAGATGCACAGCATATTTTATATCAGAGCATCTACAAGGAACAAACCCTGCCTATACCTTGAAACAAAGTTGTTGTTTTTACAAATAAAAAGCCAGTTATTCCTCACATTAATTGAAGAAACCATTCATAATATGTATTTAATTCTCACATTCCATATTTTTGTTTCTGGAGCCTCTATTAAGCTATACCATGTTCATTTATGGACCTATGTTACTTGCTTGCTCCTATACCACACTGTTTTAATTCTTGAATTAATTTCACAATGGACTATGAAACCTGGCAAAGCAATTTTCTCCCTCATTTTTTTCTTCTGGGAAAAAAAAGGCTTGAGTTGTCTCAGTGTTTCTTTCTCGGGTATATTTTACAATAGGTTTGCTGAATTTTGTTAAACTTATATTGGGAATGTTTTTGGAGGGGAGTACACTCAATTTAAATATGTTTCTACAAATGCAGGTATATTAGTTGCAAGACATATTTTATGAGGTATTATGTTGGGAGAAATTCACTAATTATCAGAGATTTGCTTAGCAGTTTAGAACTAGGATATGAATGACTTGATAAGATCAATAAGGAAGTGTTTTCTGGGTTTCTTCATTATTTACCATGACTGTATTCAAGAATGGCAATAAGGCTGGGCGTGGTGGCTCATGCCTGTAATCCCAGCACTTTGGGAGGCCAAGGCAGGCAGATCACCTGAGGTCAGGAGTTCAAGACCAGCCTGGCCAACATGGTGAAACCCAGTCTCTACTAAAAATGCAAAAACTAGCCAGGCATGGTGGCACATGTCTGTAGTCCCAGCTACTTGGGAGGCTGAGGCAGGAGAATCGCTTGAACCCGGGAGGCGGAGGTTGCAGTGAGCTGAGATCACACCACTGTACTCCAGCCTTGATGACAGAGCATGACTCCGTCTCAAAAAAAAAAAAAAAAAAAGCAATAAAAAATGAGAGCTCAGATGATAAATAATGAAAAAGAGCCCAGTAATTAGACATAACCCAAGAAACAAGAATGATTAGAAGCATCTTGTGTCAGGCTCCAGTCTGACCTGTACCCAAAACATTAGCCCTGCCAGGGGTATGGAAGCCCAGCATCCTCTGCACACCCAGGGCAGCCTAGGATGGAGACAGAAAGTATGACGTGCACATACTCTTTAGGAGGCCTGAGGATCATTGCAGTGTTCTATTCATGCACAGTGGGGCTTCTTGCCCCCTGCTTTCTACCCATCTTATTTTCCACATCAGTCACACTCCTCCACCTTTCTCTGCAGAGAAGTCATTTGAGCCCAGACAACAGAAGCAGGGGCTTGACTTTCAGAGTGTATGCTCCTATCCTGTCTCGGGCCAGCCATGAGTCTTTGGGCACAGACACCCATGGAAGTCTTCAGTTTTTTATATGTAAAATGGAGACATCTGGGAAGCCAACAGGGCATACCTCATAGAGGTCCAGTAAAGGATGATACGCAGAGTAAACTGATCTCCTAAACAGGTCAGTGGAATTTGTTTTATACACAGACCCACTGCTATGTGATGCAGTCTTAGCCTGTGGCTGCCTCTCCGAGAGTTCACATAGCAGACACTACATTTAGAAGAGACAGGAAAGGGAGGTGCTTGAAGCAAATGAGACTTTATTAAGCATCAATTGTGTGGAGGACAATGTTATATTCTTCTGGAACATGCAGCGGAAATGGGTAACTAGGACATGATAAATTCCCTGCTGTTCAGGAGCCTGCCTTGTAGTTGGTGGGGCAAAACTTCCTGGAGAGGAGCAATATGAGATATAGAACAAAGGAGAGTGTATCAGCAGCACGGGCAAATAGCAACGCAGATTTACACGAGTTGCTGAAGATCTCCAGACCCAAGGAGTCTATGAGAATTTTTCTGGAGGAGGACTTTTTGGTGGAAGTGGTGCAGGAAATTTATGGCTGAGTGTAGAATGACACTGTGTAGTAAAAATGTGACTGCCAATGGGTTTTGTAGAGAGTGTTATTTCGAAAGGCTCAAGTGTAGGATATAGTAAATCTGGATCTAGTAAACTGCTGCTGGGGCTAGTGGTGGTTAAACAAGTAGAAAAACACTTTGCTTTGTCTAGATTAGAGGTCAGGAGTAAGAGATGTGGTGGCATTTAGTGAAAGTTTGGTTTATAGAGACTTGAAAAACTATGATGTAAACAGTTTTAATTTTCACTTTATGTGCAGAATTTGAAACTATGCTAATCCACCCAAGTTAAAAATGCATGTGAGCTTCTTATTTCAATCAGGTGAGTTAAGTGAATGGTACTCCATCTGTTTACATTGTTTCACCTTAGCTGGCCAACAGAAATACCCATCACTGCAATCTTGATTTGTGAGAAGTCTTTATTCCTTAGGTAAAAACCGGGCCAGGCAGCTGGTGAGGGCATCACTGCTGGGCTCCACCCTCCTCCTTTCAGAGGCCTCCCTTTGATTGTTTTCTTCCCGCTATGGATATTTCTTGGCCACATTCCTACCCCTTTGGGCCTCTTCCTCCTCTCCCACTTAACTCCATCTGTGCCCCCTCTTCAGGTTTCTCTCTCCCTATCTACTCAGCAATCTGAGGCCCACCTACAGGGACAACAGTCGGGGCCAATTACTGTCCTTCAGGGCCATTCCCTTCACTGGGGACCAAAGAGGGTGCCATGTTCGTGGCTAAGGACCCCACAGGAGGAAGATGAGGTGGATGATGTGCCAGCCACTGTAGGCGCTGTCTCAGGGGGAGCTCTTTGGAAGGAGGAGAGCCTGGTCCTCTTTCTCTGACTGCTCCACTTCCTGTAGCAACTTGTAGAGGGGTCCTGGAGTGCTTGCGTAATACGGAGCTTCTTTGGGCCCAGTCAGCTTCAAGCTGGGTCTGAAACAATGATACCAAAAGAAAGAGAAGCCATAGATTCCCAACAGGAATGAGGCATCGATCATCACATGCCAGCAGAAGAAGGTGGTGACAAACATGATGTCACTGATGTCATCGTCCTGCCATGGATAGCCAGAGACAGGTCTGTATAGAATAAAGCCTGCCTGCATCAGCCAGGAGCCCATCATCAGGATCAGAAAGGTCTCCATCAGCTGGAGATGACACATGTTGGGAGCCCACAGCTCTGCAGTCAACACCAGCAACAGCAGGAACACCACCAAGATGAGCAGAGATTGAACGTGCAGCTGCACCCCTTCTGAGTCTTTAACATGTGACACTATCAGCAGCAGGAGCTTGTAGATGATCAGGACCAGGGCACCTTTCTCTAGGCCCACACACCTCTGAGGCAGCATGTTCTTGCTCATGAAGTCCACACAGCCATTGAGAGTCAGGAGGATGAACACGGTGAGTGCTGCCACTCTTTGGGGTACATGAACCTTGATGGCACCTGCTTGCTCATTAGCACCATCCCGCCATCAAGACAGAAGACCACATAAAATGTTAAGAGGGAGCCAGTCACTATCTTTAGTAATCCTCCATAGGCTATTTTCCACAGCCTGGCACATCTTTGCTTATTCCTGGGAGGGCACAAAGGATACAGGAGACAACCTTTGAGTATCATGCCCTTGGAGACCACTGTGGCCTGATATAGTCTATAAGAGAAAAGAAATAGCCCCAGGTAAAAATGACCAATGAACTTTCCCATGGAATAGAGGCCTGTCTGACTGAGGCATGAACAACAATACTCAGGACCTCTCTGCTCTCCTCTCCCTCACAGGCCTTTTGAGTTTTGGGTCTATATATACCTACTTTTATCATCTCCTTCTGCGCACTGCTCTCTCACAGAATGGAAAGTTCTGGGCAGGAGCCTAGGTTTTTAGTGAGGTGGGTCTCATTGTTCCATTTCATTCCAGTACACTGGGAACTAATCGAGTTCTGCCAAAGTAGAAACATAAATATTTTTTAGTATGCACTTGTGGGAATTTGTGCTCTCAGGAGCTCTGCTTTTGGGCCCCTGAGGACCTTCTGGTCACACTTGTCCCTCTCTCTCATGGCTTGCTTCCTTCTGCCCCGTTCAATGCTCAGAGTAGGAAAAGAGAGGTGCCTGAGCACGGAGATTATCCAGAGAAGACCTGGGTTACTCACAAACCTTAATGCATCCTTTAAGACTCCTTACTCGGACAGGCATGGTGACTCAAGCCTGTAATCCCAGCACTTTGGGAGGCCAAGGCAGATCTCAAGGTCAGGAGTTAGAGATCAGCCTGGCCAACATGGTGAAATCCCATCTCCACTAAAAATACAAAAACTAGTTGGGCATGGTAAAGAGTGCCTGTAATCCCAGCTACTCGGAAGGCTGAGGTAGGAGAATTACTTGAACTCGGGAGGCGGAGGTTGCAGTGAGCCAAGATCATGTCACTACACTCCAGCCTGGGTGACAGAGCGAGACTGTCTCAAAAACAAAAAAAGACTCCTTACTCATATGTTGGGTCATATACTAAGAGCAAATACATTCTTCCCAGACATAAAAGTTTATAAACATTTGGATGTGTGCTCATATATATAGATACTGAGCTCTTGTCCTCTTCATTCTTCTGTAACAGTTTTTGGGGATCACAAAGAAAGCCACTCAATTGCCCCAAATTATCTTTCCACAGAACAGTAGATGAACGTAAAATGTCACCTTTTGAGATCAACTTTGGAATGTTAAGGTGTAATTTTTTATTAAAATGCAGATATGTTGAGATAAGTAGATCCAACAAGCTGCTTATATTTTAATGTGAATTAGATCCTCAACTTTATTCTCTCTTTAATTATCATTTACTATGTGTCTAACACATATAGGCAGAAAGAGTTCTAGGCACTAGGTAGCAGCCAGATGCATATGAGGGGTTGCATCCAAGGCAAGAGTCTTCATTTATTTATTTTTATTTTATTTTTATTTTTATTTTTAGACAGTGTCTCGCTCTCTTGCCCAGGTTGCAGTGCAGTGGCTTGATGACGGCTCACAGCAGCCTCAACCTCCTGAGCTCAATCAACCCTCCTGCCTCAGCTGCTGAGTAGCTGGGACAACAGACATGAGCCACCACATCCAGCTATTTTTTGTAGAGATGAGGTCTCACTATGTTGTCCAGGCTGGGTCTCAAACTCCTGGGCTCAAGTGATCCACCCACCTCAGCCTCCCAAAGTGCTGGAATTACAGGCGTGAGCCACCGTACCTGGCCCCATTTATTTATTTATTCATTATTTTTTATTTTTTTTAAATGGAAGCACATTTATTAAGAAAGCAAAGGAATAAAAGACTGGCTACTCCATAGGCAAAGCAGCCCTCATTCATTTTTTTTAATAAAAATTAATGTCTATATAGCCCCTCCTTACCCATGGGTGATACTTTCTAAGACTCCCAGTGGATGCCTGAAACCTGGGATAGGTTAGTACTAAACCCTGCATATACTGGTTTCCCCATACATATATACATACCTATAATAAAGTTTAGTTTACAAATTAGGCACAGCAAGAGATTAGTAATAATAACTCAAAATAAAATAGAACAATTATAAAATGATGCTGAAATAAAAGTTGTGTGAATGTAATTTCTCTCTCTCTCTCTCAAAATACTATAATCTTTTCAGACTGCAGTTAACTGTGAGTAACTGAAACCTAAGAACATGAAACTGCAGGTAAGGGGGGACTACTGTATTTAAAGTGTACTACATTTTTTTTTGTTTTGTTTTTTGTTTTGAGACTGAGTCTCTTTCTGTTGCCCAGGCTGGAGTGCTTTGGCACAATCTCAGCTCACTGCAACCTCTGCCTGCCGGGTTCAAGCAATTCTCCTGACTCAGCATCCCGAATAGTTGGGACTACAGGTGCATGCCACCACACCGCTTAAATTTTCTATACTTTAGTAGAGACGGGGTTTCACTATATTGGTCAGGTCGGTCTCAAACTCCTGACCTAAAGCCATCTACCCGTTGGCCTCTCAAAGTGCTGGGATTACAACCATGAGCCACCGCGCCGGCTGAGGTTCATCCATATTGTTGCAAGCAGCAGGACCTCCTTCTTTTTTAAGGCTGAATGATATACCATTATATATATGTTTCTTCACTTATCCATCTGTTGGTGGATCCATCTGGGCTCAAGTGATCCACCCGCCTCAGCCTCCCAAAGTACTGTGATTACAGGCATGAGCCACCGTACCTGGCCCCAACTGAGGTTGTTTCTGTATCTTGATTATTGTAACATAAGAGTGCAGATACCTCTTTGAGATACTGATTTCATTTAATTTGGATATATACCAAGGAGTGGGATTGCTGGATCATATGATAGTCCTTTTTTAATTTTTTGAGAAACTTCCATACTGTTTTTCATAATGGCTGAACCAATTTACATTTCCACCATATTGTACAAGGGTTACCTTTTCTCCACATCTTCAGAAATACTCATTATCTTGTGTCTTTTTTATTATAGCTCTTCTAAGATGTGAAGTGATATCTCTTTGTGATTTTTGTTTGCATTTTTCTGTGATTGGTGATGTTGAGCACCTTTTAACATACCCACTGGCCATTTTTATGTCTTCTTTGGAAAAATGTCCAGAAATGCAGGTTCTTTACTCATTTTTATTTTTTTATTTTTATTTTATTTTTTTTTATTTGAGACGGAGTCTGGCTCTGTCCCCCAGGCTGGAGTGCAGTGGCGCGATCTCGGCTCACTGCAAGCTCTGCCTCCCGGGTTCATGCCATTCTCCTGCCTCAGCCCCCCGAGTAGCTGGGACTACAGGCGCCCGCCACCACGCCCGGCTAAGTTTTTTTGTATTTTTAGTAAAGACGGGGTTTCACCGTGTTAGCCAGGATGGTCTCGATCTCCTGACCTCATGATCCGCCCACCCAAACCTCCCAAAGTGCTGGGATTACAGGCGTGAGCCACCGTGCCCGGCTCTTTACTCATTTTTAAACTGGGTTATTTGTTTTGATGTTTTGAGTTGGGACTACATTTAACCAAGAAGGCGAAAGATCTGTATGCTGAAAACTATAAAACATTGAAGAAAGAAATAGAAGAAAACACAAATAAATGGAAAAATATCCCATACTCGTGGATTGGAAGAATTAAAATGTTTAATATGTCTATACCACTCAAACCAATCTATAGATTCTACACAATCTCTATCAAAATTCCAGTGGCATTTTTCACAGAAGTAGAGTAAGTAATTCTAAAATTCAAATGGAAACACAAAATATCCCAAATAGACAAATCAATCTTGAGAAAGAAGAACACAGTTGGAGGCATCACACTTCTGATTTCAAATTATATTCCAACTCTATAGTAATCAAAACATTTTATGTCTCACATAAAAACAGACACATAGACCAATGGAACAGAATAGAGAGCCCAGAAAGTAAACCTATGCATATATGTTCAACTGATCTTCAACAAGAGAACCAAGAATACTCAGTGGGGAAAGGATAGCCTTTTTTTTTTTTTTTTGAGACGGAGTCTCACTCTGTCGCCCAGGCTGGAGTGCAGTGGAACAATCTCGGCTCACTGCAAGCTCTGCCTCTCAGGTTCATGCCATTCTGCTGCCTCAGCCTCTCCGAGTAGCTGGGACTACAGGTGCCCGCCACCACGCCCAGCTAATTTTGTATTTTTAGTAGAGATGGAGTTTCACCGTGGTCTCGATCTCCTGACCTCGTTATCTGCCCACCTCGGCCTCCCAAAGTGCTGGGATTACAAGCGTGAGCCACCACGCCCAGCAAGGATAGTCTTTTCAATAAATGTCTTAGGGAAAACTGGAAGTTCACATGTAAAAAAATGAAATTGGACCCTCATCTTATACCATATACAAAAATTAATTCAAAATGGTTTAAAAACTGAAATGTAAGACCTGAAACCATAACCCCTATAAGAAACATAGTGGGTGGTCATGTGTGGTGGCTCATACCTGTAATCCCAGCACTTTGGGAGGCTGAGGCAGGTGATCACTTGAGGTCCAGAGTTCGAGACTAGGCTGGCCAACATAGTGAAGACTGTCTCTACTAAAAATACAAAAAATTAGCCAGGCGTGGTGGCACATGCCTGTAGTCCCAGTTACTTGGGAGGCTGAGGCAAGAGAATTGCTTGAACCTGGGAGGCAGAGGTTGCAGTGGGCCGAGATTGTGCCACTGCACTCCAGCCTGGGTGACAGAGTGAGACTCTGTCTCAAAAAAAAAAAAAAAAAAAAAAAAAAAAAGAGGACGTGTGACCTGAGCTATCACACACAGCTGCCTCATTATTTGATGCCCTGTGCTGTCTCAGGACTCCTCAGGGAGTCCTCACCAACAAGAAGACACTCACCAGATGCAGACCCTTGTTGTTGGACTTCCCAGTCTTCATAACTATAAGAAATAAATTCTTTTTCAGTTTCAGGTATTCTGTTACAAGCAACAAGAAATGGACTAAGGTGCCATATATTTGGTAAGAGGCAAATTTCCAAAATATATGAAAGTCTTCATTTAGAGAGTGTGGAGAACAAGGTACGGGGAATGTGAGGCATCCCTAGGCACACAAGTATTTCTGGGTTTATTACAGAGGGTACATGGAATAGGAATTTCTCTGAGGGTGATAAGTGTGCTTAGGGGAGAGGAAGTTCATCACAGAACATGAACCATGCTGACTTTGATCCTCCACATCTTGTATCATCTGTCCTCAGGATACAAGCAATGCTGTAGGGCAAAGAGACAGCATCTCTGTGCTGACACCCCCAGTGGAGACAAGGAGAGTTTACACCTAGGTCACAGCGCTGCCTCTGAGCTCTCTCTCCCATCCAAGTATGTGCCCACTTAATCCCATCTCATCCAAATATTTCTCACACTTACTTAATAAAATTATGTGCTGCATAATGATGATGGACCACATATTCAACCATGGTCCCATAAGATTATAATGGACCTGAAAAATTTCTGTCATGTATTGACATCATAGCTGTCCAACATCATAGCTTAACGCATTACTCACGTGTTTGTGGTGATGAAACCATCCATATAAATTTTATAAATTTAATCAGGGAAGAAGGAAGGGGGAGAAATAAAAATAAACCAAGCTTGCAGCACATTCAGCATTAATCATTAGGTGAGCTTGCTCTCTGACCTGCTTCCTCATAGTTTTTTGCTGTCTATTGCCCCAGAATCATGCAGAGCCTAGATTGTAGTTCTCCTTAACTGCTCTACAAGCAACAACTTGAGCATTGTGAAACATTACTTTTTTCATTTGAGATATTCTTTCAGGTCCTATATATCAGTGAAACTACTGACGTCAGCTAGTCCAAAAGACCCCACAAAGAACCGACTCACTAAAGAATTCAGTCTCTACATCCTGATGGTTTCATCACCTTTACCCCAACCAATCAATTACCTCAATTTTCCAGCCTCTTGCCCTCCATGATCTCCTTAAAACTTCAGCCCAAAATTCCTCAGGAAGATAGATTTGAGGGTTTCTCTTATCTCCTCACTCAGCTGCCCTGCAATCCTTAAACTCTTTCTCTGCTACAAACCCTGCTGTCTTGGCATATTGATCTGTTGCTGCACAGTGGGCAAATGAACCTGTTGGTCCTGTAACAGTAATGCTGGCATAAACAAACCTATTGCACTGCCAGTCCTATAAAAGCATACAGTAATGTCCTAGGCCTTCACATTCACTCACCACTCACTGACTCACCCAGAACAACTTCCAGTCCTGCAAGCACCATTCATGGTAAGTGCCTTATACAAGTATACTATTTTTCTTAATCTTTTATACCATATTTTTACTGTATATTTTCTATGTTTAGGTATGTTTAAATACATAAATACTTAGCATGTTTTACAATTGCTCACAGTATTCAGCACAGTAACACGCTGTACAGGTTTGTAGATTAGGAGCAATAGGCTATTCCTTTTAGCCTAGGTGTGTAGGAGGCTATACCATCTAGGCTTATATAAGTACTCTCTAAGATGTTTGCACAATGATGAAGTCACCTAATGACACATTTCTCAGCACATATCCCCATCATTAAGTGACACATGATTGTATCAGGAAAATCCAATCTCTCTATACCCTGGTGGGTGGAGGCCACTTTTTGCCAGTGGGAGAATGGAGATTTGCATGTGAAAATACCGTAGGGAAGAGAGCGTAAGGTTGCTTTCCAGAGGGACTTGACTTCCTTATTCCATTTTAACTTCAACCTTTTTTTAATCTATATACAAGTGTGGCATATACTGACTAGCAATTCATAGAATTTGTTTCTTTTTCTTCTTTTGTTTGCCATCCTTCCTTGCAGTTAGATGCAGGCTTGTAACTGAGTCCTAGCCAATGAAGTGTGAAGGAAGTGATATATATTACTTTCTGTTCTTATCCATAAAATCCTCCCTCACATACTTTTCTATGCTACTTTTCTTTCTTCTGGCTTAATACAGAATATCCCAGCCTAGTTAAAAGTCATATTTTGTTGAGGATGGAGGAGCTCCAAGACGTAAGGGACAGATTTCCTGGATTACTCATTGTAGGAGGCTTATACACAGATCATGAACACTCATTGTGGACTATGCATGAATATAAAAATAAATTAACTTTTTTAAAATTAAGGAATGGAAATTATTGCATTTGTTTGTTAGTGCAGCTAGTTCATCCAAGCTAATGCAAAGCTAATGCAAAGCTAATGCATAACCCTTATAGAAAAATCTGGAAAAATACAGAAGCCAAAACTGAGAGAAAAAGAAACACTTTGCAATCCCATAACCTGATGATAACCGCTGTTGACATTTTGTTGTAGAAACCCAGCTTTAGGAAGACAGGGTGATGAAATGGAAAAAAAAGATTGACTGGAAATTAGGAGATCAGGGTTTTGATCCCAGTTTTCTCTTAATTAGCAAAGCCTTTTTTCTATTAGAGGAAGGAACGGCTTTGAAATGTGTTTTCTAAATTGAGAGAGAGAACAGGGTTGTTGCATAAAAAGAGAGTATTTATTACCCCACAATTGTCTTCTTTTAGCTAGTGGTCAAAACATCCAGAAAACTTCAAAGAGCTGCATGCTTAGGGAGAGGAGGTACAAGGGAAGCTGTGGGTGTGACTTTGTGATGGAGCAGACCAGGGAGGAGAAATGGTTGGGATTCTCTTTGATTCTTGCCTTTGCTCTGGGAAATCACTGAACTGCCCTGAGGAAAAGTGGCCCCTGGTGCAGTGAACTCCAATGCTCCCATAAGTGTTTACCATCAGCAAAGAACCAGTGCCTGCTTCTGAGTAACCTAGTTCTACCTAGAATGGACTGCAGGCATGCAAGTGGGCTGAATTTGTTCACTAGTAATATTACTTCTACTGCCTTTGGGACAGTGGGTCTAGGGACGCAGTAGATGTGGGGGACAAACAAATACCATTCATCTTCTGGCTACCCTATTTAACTCCTGACAACTGGAACAGGCGTGTCGACAGTCAGAGGAGGAGAAGGGCAGAAGTGTGCACCGGAACACCAGATGTTTGAGGCTGAAAATGATATGGATGCAGAATGAATAGCCCCAAAATAACCTTCTATCTGTAGTGTCCAGTCCCCCTCCTTGGCCAGGCATCAAAGCTACGTGTTGTTCATTTAAAACATGAACATCCTGATCCCAGGACTTTGAAGATAGGAATCACCCATCCCAAACCAGACACACTGCCCACAGTAGCTGAGAAAGAAGCCAAAGGTGGTGAATGATTAGCAGAACTGCCAGACAGCTCCAGAATCTGGACACAGAGTACCAGGAAAGCTG
The DNA here is from genome assembly GCF_009828535.3 of Hylobates moloch. Lineage (NCBI taxonomy): Eukaryota > Metazoa > Chordata > Mammalia > Primates > Hylobatidae > Hylobates > Hylobates moloch. The sequence continues at coordinate 31,054,348 of NW_026652293.1, read as the reverse complement.
TTTTGTGGGGGAAACTCAGACTGACCAAAAGAGCCGAGGAGGTCCTTTGTGGCCTATCTACTCCATGGTGAGACTCCCCCAAAGCCTGTCTCCCCGATGCACCATCCCACAGTCCCAAGGGGCCCCAGGCACAGCCTTTACCACTGTGTCTAGCATCATGAAATGCTCCAGTGAGCAAGAACGCCCTCAGGAATCCAGTAAATATGAATTTACTAATTGTGGTGACGTAATCTTGTCCTCACAGCACTTACAATATTGCTAAAAGTGTAGCACACATACTCACACACTACATATACAAACCTGTATTAAAGAATTATTTAGAATTACAGAGTATCATGCTGAGTGATGTGTAGAATGCATTTTAGAGGATTTCAATAACAAGATTTTTTTGTGGGGTAGGTACAAGGAATCATCTCTAGACATGTCATAGAAAACTGCCTGTTACTATGTTTTACTATAAGATTCTTTCAAAATCACCTTTTTAATTTGTCCCACTTTGGTTGCTTAAGTTTTCCTCACTGTGTTTGTCATCATTAATGTTTATAACTCATTTGATTTCATTAGGAAATAGCTCCAGGAGAGGGAAGACCAGCTGCCTTCATCAGGAACTCACAGGTGGCATTTCTGTGGGGAATCAGCACAAGGTCAGAGTCCAGGCCTCATCTGTCCAGACTTTTTTCTTAATAGTTCAAACATGGGTGAGCTACTGTAGTAGCACAAACAGAGAAATGTTTTGTTTGCTACTCTAGAACCACCCTCCACCCTTACCCACCCTCTATGCCTCTGGAGGCTGTACTTTATGGATGGCAATAACAACCTTCTTCACATTCTGGCCTCTGGTTGGTTTGTTAAAGGAAGGCACAGGAAGGCGGAAGGAGGGTGGTGAGCAGGAGGAGAGTGGGTCTGATGTATCCATTCCCAGGTAGCCTTTCTGCTGAGTGCAGAGATTGTTTGCATCACCTACAGAGGGCCCCAGCTCCAGCAGGAGGCCAGCTTCTATAGCTAGAGCTACCCCTCAGGTCTGGTCAGCTGCTTCCCTGTGCCTAGGTGTGGTTAGTGCCTCTTCACTGTCGCTAACCCTTGGGTATGTTAGCTTTCCTGCCAACACTGTTTTAAATGACTCCTTTAGTTAACACTTAACAGTTTTACCCCATTTGAGTGTGCAATTCTAGATCAATGATTGATAGAGTAACAGATATCAAGAGTGGCCCTGAAGATAGAATTCTGGGGCTAGGTTGCTCTCACACTTGAGAAATGCATGGATAACCTCCTTGCCAGGGAAAAGGAGACATTTCATTTCTAAGTTATGGTGGCATCGCAATTACACCATTATTGCATGGACTGAAGTGCAAGTGGAGGACAAGGGGTTGGGAGAGGAAGTGGCTTTGGCAAATTGGTAAGACGATGACAATAATGATTATAAAAATTTTGGGTCACCTAACTCCTTTTGGTGCCCTAGAGCTGCGCTGTCCACTCTGGTAGCCACTAACTGCATGTGGCTATTTACATTAAAATTAAGATTAATTAAAATTAAATAAAATTTAAAATTCAGTTCTTCAGTCACGCTAGCCACATTTCAAGTGCTCAAAAACTGCATGTGTCTAGTGACTGCTATATTATAGGGCAGCACAGGTAGAGAACACTTTTATCCCTGCAGAAGGTTGTATTGGACAGTGCTGCCCAAGAGAGTGTACAGAGTGAAAAGAAAAATTGAAGGCCTTAAATACTCAATTCAGAAGATGGGTGGGAAATGAAAGCACTTTTATGCCAACTTTAAAGGAATCCCTAATTTCTTCTAGTTTCATGGCAGATATGGCAAAGATGACATCAAGTGCTGTGTTGTATGGCTTGTACAGTGGCAGAGCCAATTAAATGCTTGCCCCTGCCAGTCTCTAAGACTAACTTAAGGGCATTGGTGGGAGAAGGAGTGAGATCCTGAGATATGAGAGGGGGAAAAGGTGAGGCTGAAAACTTTGGTTTTTTAGTTTTGTTTTGTTTTGCTTTTTTGAGACAGGGTCTCACTGTCACCCAGGCTGGAGTGCAGTGGCACAATCTCAGTTCACTGCAACCTCCACCTCCCAGGCTCAAGTGATCCTCCCACCTCAGCCTCCCGAGTAGCTGGGACTACAGGCCCACACCACCACGCCTAGCTAATTTTTGTATTTTTAGTAGAGACGGGGTTTCACCATGTTGGCCAGGCTGGTCTCGAACTCCTGACCTCAAGCAATCTGCCTGCCTCAGCCTCCCAAAATGCTAGGATTATAGGTGTGAGCCACTGCGCCTGGGCAGGCTGAAAACTTTGAACTCCCCAATTCCATATGACCTCCTTTTTGATTGAGGAAACCCATCTTCCCACCAGAGAGGGCACCTTTCTCTGAATAAACACCTTTCAATGACTGCACCTGGGAGAATGCCATCCCAGTGGGATGCTGACCTCTGTAGGATCCACTCCCACTTCTCTAAGTACCTCCAGGACCATAACAAGAGTAGGTCCAAGGTAACGATGTACAAGACCTAGTCTGAGATGGGAGAGGAAACTGATACACTACAATAATTATGAGACTTTACCAATCAGTTTTGGCCAGAGTTTGGGGAGCATGGCTATGAATGAATCCTAAAGCTATTTGACTATCTAAGGTAAAATTGAAGAGCTGACTTAACCACATTTCTTGATATGAGTTTACTTCCCTGAGATTCTGAATTTAATATATTGGCTTGAGCAAATAGAAGTAGTACATACAATCTGCTAGGTTGGCCAGTTGAAACCTGGACTCGGTGGTGGCCTACAGTCAGTGGAATTGACATTTTGGAATGTCCCTGGCAAACATTAGAGAAGCACTGCCAAACAGAACTTTCTATTTCTATGATGGAATGTTCTGTAGCTTGTGCTGTCCAGCACAATAACTTCCAGCCACCTGTGGCTATTGAGTACTTAAAATGTGGCCAGAACAGCTAAAACACTGAATTTTAAATTTTATTGTTACTTTGATTAATTTAAATTTAGCACTTGGGGCTAGCGGCTACTGTATTGGATAGTGCCACTCTAGTTTAAGAAGTCTGAAGGCTCAGGGGAATTGGCAATGTGGGATGAACCTATAAGGGGCAACTAGCTCAGCCACCCCTTAATCATAATCCCTGGATGGTTTGGAGGAGACTTCCTTTTTCTTCTGATGCTACTCTGGCTGCAGTCTAGAGTCTCTGATACATGGAGTTACCATTCACTTCTTAGTAGTTTTTCCATTTTTATTTTTATTTTCTCATTAACACAAAAGTTACCTAGAAGAATGTCTTAATTTCCAAATAAATTGTTTTGTTTCCTTTATACCATTCTTTTTATGTTGATGTTATTTCTGTTTTGAGCAGGGTGGGGGGGAGCAAGGGGATGTATTTTTTTCTTAATAAATGTTCCTTGTGCAGTATTCAAATCTTCAAAATAATTCAAATCTTCAAAATTAATTCAAAAATAATTTTTATTAATTTTATATATGATATGATTATTTCTGAAATGAATGTATTATGTTCTTTGACCATGGCTCTGTATTATTTCTCTTTATTTCCATCAGCATTTATTTAATGCATATATTTATATATACAAAAATATAATGCCACATTGTCAATGCATTAAGATTCGTAACTGTTATATCTTCTTGGTGAATTGAATACAATTGAAAGAAAAATATCTTTGTCCCTCTTAAATGTTAATGCTTCTCATTTCATTTTCTTTTGTCAGATATTAGCATTATAGCATGTGCTTTCTTTTATTATTTATCTAGTATACTTTAATGCCTATTTTTCAGCCTTTCTGTCCCCCCTTAGTTTAAGAATATGTCTTTTCAATATTTTTAAATATTATATAGTTTAACACTATAGTTTAGAGTATTCAGAAAATCTGTGTTACTTTGACAAAGGAATTTAAGATACTTAAATTTATTGTGATCATTCATGTATTTAGACTTACTAATATATTTTGGACCCCAGTTCTTCCTTTAAAAAGAATTCCATAGGAACGAGTAACTTACACTTACTAGAATTAAAATTTCCCCTAAAACAAAGATAAGTATGTTAGAATGGAAGATTAGAGAAGTCTGAGATTGAGGACAATTTACCATGTCTCTGTGTTCTCCAGCTTTCCTCACTCCTCCAGCTCCAGCTTTGTCAAACTTTACAAACAATCCATTGGATCTTAAGAATCTTGACATGCCATAGAGGCATGTCACAGGCAAAGATGTCCTTGGTTTCTCATAGCACCAATAGTTTGTGTGAAGCCCCTACTTTTTTGTTCCTTAAATAAATGAATTTTATATATGAGATTTAATTAACATCAAGGCCTCACCTCACTGGTACCTCACTCAGAGCAGCACCATCTAATGCAGCAGTTATTGGCTAATGTCTTTTCTTCCTGTTAAGAAGGACAAGGTGCAATCCTAGCACTTTGGGAGGCCGAGGCGGGCGGATCACGAGGTCAGGAGATCGAGACCATCCTGGCTAACACAGTGAAACCCCGCCTCTACTAAAAATATAAAAGATTAGCCTGTAGTCCCAGCTACTCGGGAGGCTGAGGCAGGAGAATGGCGTGAACCTGGGAGGCAGAGCTTGCAGTGAGCGGAGGCCGTGCCACTGTATTCCAGCCTGGGCGACAGAGTGAGACTCTGTCTCAAAAGAAAAAAAAAAAAAAAAGCAAAAAGACAAGGACATTTTGAGATACCCTAACAAGCAACACAATGAGGCGTTTAGTGGTACGGACTCTAGGACTACTCCTGCTGTGGTTGGAGCCTCACCTTTGTCATGTTTTCTGCCATTCAGTAGTTATAAGAGCTCAGGCCAATAGCTTAACTTCTCTCACTTCAGAGGGTTACTGTTATTGTATGGATTAGAAGACATAATTTATGTAAAAATACTCAGCACAATCCCTGTAGTAACTCAGAAAATGGTAGCTGATGTTAATAATTATTAATAATTGGTATCTTAGTCCTTTTCCAGGACTCTAGGCGAGAGTTTTTACAAAAATTGTCATTTCTTTCTTTTCTTTTTTTTTTTTTTTTTTGAGACAGATTCTCACTCTGTCACCCGGGCTGGAGTTCAGTGGCACAATCTCAGCTCACTGCAACCTCTGCCTCCTGGGTTCAAGTGATTCTCCTGCCTCAGCCTCCCGAGTAGCTGGGACCACAAGGGTGCGTCACCACGCCTGGCTAATTTTTGTATTTTTGCTAGAGATGGGGTTTCACCATGCTGTCCAGGCGGGTCTCGAACTCCTGACCTGAAGTGATCAGCCCGCCTCAGCCTCCCAAAGTGCTGGGATTACAGGTGTGAGCCACTGCGCCCGGCCAGTTATTTCTTTAACACCCCAAGAAGCAGAACTGAGGAGCTCCTTGAATACTTTAAATATCTCTATAAAGAGACATAATTGGCTTTCCTTGATATTCTTAGCATCCCCCAAGCTGACTGAAGATATCAGCCCATGAACAGAGGGCCTGAGGTTTAAACAGGTGCCACATTTGCTGGCCTCATACTCAGAACCTCTGCCCTATTTTTACCTGTTTTGTCTGCAGTTGCTGCATTAAGACCTGGCCTTAATGAAATATTTGGTTCTGGATCTTTTCATGTCCCAAATTAACTTTAATGAGCAAATAGGGAAAGATCAAGAGAGCTGCGGCTGGGGCTTAGGAGAAACTTTGAAGCAGAAGCCAGGATGGGGTAGATGCCCTCTGGCAACTGGCCAGCGTTTGCTTTTGATGACAGCGAACCCTCAGATCTAGTTCATCTGAGCTGCAAACAAGGGGCTGTGGTACCAGCATACCTGAGATTTCATCTTTTGCAATGCCTCTTTGTTTCTCATGCAACCAACATGTGTCAAACACCTACTGTGAGCAAGAAATTTCTCTAATGCTCCTATGAAATTCTTTGGGTCATACCTAGTTGAATGAGACACTGTTACTGTTCTTAAGGATTTCACATTCTAGGAGAGGAAATAAGATGTACATAGGTGGCCACATTAGGAGAAGACTGTGACATGTCATAAAAGAGGTAAAAGTCCCATCTGATAGAGAAAGATACGCTTGCTTCCACCTTGGAGTCATCTGAGATGGCCAGATGCAAGAGTAAGATGAGAGTTGCCCTTTTAAGAATAATGGGGGTTGGGCGCAGTGGCTGACACCTGTAATCTCGACATTTTGGGAGGCTGGGGCAGGAGGATCACTTGAACCCAGGAGTTTGAGACCAACGGGGCAACATAGTGAGACCCTACTCTACAAAAAATAAATAAAAAATTAGCCAGGTGAGTGTGGTGATGCATGCCTGTAGTCCCAGCTACCTGGAAGGCTGAATTAGGAGGACCATTTGAGCCCAGGAAGTTGAGGTTGAGCTGTGATCACATCACTGCACACCAGCCTGAGCAATGGAGCGAGACCCTATGTCAAAAAAAAAAAAAAAAAAAAAAGTGGCCCTTTAGGTGGAACACACAACGTGAGCACTGGCAGGAAAGCTCAGGGAATGTTCTGGGAGAAGCAAGTTGTACCCACCCTGTTTCTTCCATCTGTGTTTTCATGGGAAAATCGCTCAATCAATTTGAGCCTCATTTTCCCTATAAGTTAAATAAAGCTAGTTCCATCCACTCCTCAGAATTGTAAAGGTCAAATGATTTGTATTGTAATAGGCTAGGGAGGTAGATCATTGTATGTGCTCAAATAATGGTGGTTAGTGTCTCTCACATCTATTTCTGTTTCTCCTTCTTCATTCTAGTCCTTAAGCTGGTAAGAAGCAGATCTCCAAGACTTTCTACTGGGATATGGAGTTTTGGGGCAAAAAGGAGAGTGGAGATCAACACTGATATTTATTTATTCATTTTTAAATAATACACTTTCAGATAGAGGTTGAGAAGTACTGATATGTAAATATGGAGGTTTGGGATTGCCAAAGGCAGCCCCCAGCAGGGGCAGTTCCCTTCTGTCATAAAAGGACCTCAGCGTCCTGGGGAGAATGAGTTCTGGCTTGGAACCTCCAGACTGAATGCCCCCACTGTTCCCCTCCTTGTTACTACTTCCCCAGTGGTATGATCTTTTATTCCCAGTATCCTGCCACATTCACATCCCCAAAGAACTCTTTTTTCAAAGACATTTCTTTCCCTGCCTCCCCAGTCTGAAGATGTTCCTGGCAAGGTGCTTAAGAATTCATCAGATGCTCTGTTCTGGGCAGCACTGGTCTTCTGAGCATGGCTCGGGAGCAGTAGACCTCCTTTGGAGCCGTATCTTGTCATTTTCCATTTTTGGAATTCATTTCAACCAACATTTGAAACAAGATCTTCACAGTAATCAATCCTCTTGTCTCTGAGTTTCAGCAGAAGCTAGTAATAAAAGTGTTGGTGGGAAGTCCCACTGTCATTCCAAGGCGTGGTGCTGGAGCCCATGCAGGAGTTTGAAATACAATGCCGCCATCAGTCTTTGGTCATCCCCAGCTTTAGCCCATGTAAGGAATAGAGGTTGGCAAGAGGTTGACAAGGGAGATTTCTCTGCAGAGAACTGCCAGTGTCCTGTGCACTCTCTGCAGCCCACCCTTCTCCTGGTAGTGGGAAAGATGAGGGGTACCCACCCCTGCCCTTCAACCACATGAGAAAGGCTTCAAGGATGCTATGTGGAGAGCAGGCATGTGTTCTTCAGGGTCTGAGGGACAAGGAGGCTGTGTCTGACCCTCATGTGGGGCTGGGCCTGCCTGGTCAGAGGGAGGAGGGGCTCAGAGTGGGAGTTGGGCACACACCCACTGATGGGAGAAGGGCAGTGGCAGTTGTCTGTAGGGTGTACATATGAACCCCAGGGAAGCCAGCAGCATTGGGATTTTCTTCATGGGTTCTTCCCCCAGAAGACACCCTGGAGGGATAAAAGAGACCTTTGGAGTTAGAGGAGGAGTAGAAGGCTCCTCCTTCTATTTCACTGTCTGGAAGAGGGGCATCGTAGACATCAAGGATGCCTCAGTGCTTGATCTCAGGATCTCTGCAGCAGCCACAGAGACACCTCTGGAGAGAGATGACTCTGAGGACATAAGCAAATGCATCAGCCACAGAAGACAGTGCTCTTTCCCCAGTCTCTCCTCCCTGGGCCCCAGGGAAGCAGAATAACAGAGGGCAGTTACAGAGTGGGTAGGAGGTGAAGCCAGGAAGAGAGAAGCTGACCAAGGCCCTGCCACAGCCACCTCCAACCTCTGCAGGTTCCTCAGCCTGAAGCAGCCCAGCAAGGTGGAGGGGAGTTTTAAGTTGGAAAGATGTTTATAGTTTAGATATTACCTTGAATTGGGATGACTTATTTGATGACTATACTGGACTGGACCTTTGTTATCTGAGTGACTGAGGTTTTTGTCCAAGAGCAAAGAAAATTAGTTCCACAGGGCAGGTTTATAGGGGGCTGCGGTAAGAAAGATAAACTGCTTCCAGCTTGCACTGGGATGGGTTGAGCTCATTTTGTTAGCCACAGCTTGTGTCACCTACCATACCATTAGGAGCTGTCTGAGCCACACAGACAAGACCCGATACCTGCAATTTAGGAGCTGGTAGAGAACAGTGACAACTTTAATAAAAAGCACACTCTTGGGGAGAAAAGAATTTTGGGAAAAGACTAGGAGTTTACTTGGGGGCATTTAAAGTTTGAAATGTTCAGAATAGTAGGAGTGATAAAAATAAAATAAAATAAAAAACTTGAGATGCCTGAATGATGTTTAAGTATTGATGGCCGTTGCTGGTTATAAAAGTCTGGAGTTCAAGGAAAGGTCAGGAGGAGAGTATAGATAGATTTGGGAGTTAGCATATAGTTCTGGTGATTTTCAGTGGAGTAAGTATGAGGAACTATGAAGAAAGTGAGATTTTTCTCCAATTTACAGGCTAACAAGTTAGCCTGCCACAGGTTCACAGATGCTGCAGAAGATACAAGACTCTCAGCTCACAGACAGAGGGCTTTACTGCTGCAATAGCAGGAGCCAGAATATCTGCAGTTTGCTACCCCAGATCCCAGGTCTCAATTCCTCAAGCCGCATGAAGAGTGCAGAAGATGCCTGCACGTGCAGTAAGTCGCATTAGAGGAAAGCAACCCAGGCTTAGGAGGCCTGAACCTTTTCTAATGAGCAAGAAACATACCTACCTTTTGCTCCAATGGATCCACTCTTTCCATATCCCAAAGCTTTTTGCTATACAATTATCCTTGAAAAGACAGTCCAGAATAAAGACAGTCAGTGGCCCCGCTCATGAGCCATGCAGAAATGAGACAGATCCATGGGAAATTGTCTGTCAACAAAGTATCACCTTCCTAAGGAGCACTGTGGAAATTTTAAAGGGCAGTTTTGATTTTCACAATGACTGACAGTGCCACTGACATTTCATGGGCCAGGGCCAGGTATATTAGATATTCCACAATGTATGAGAGAGTATCAAGCAAAATGAATTATCTCATGCCCCACACAAGTTTTGAATGTTCTGGTAAGCATTTACTTAAGTGGGGAAAACAAAAACTCTACAATTTTTTAAATTTTTTTTTTTTTTTGAGACAAGGTCTCACTCAGTTGCCCAGGCTGGAGTGCAGTGTCACGATCTCAGTTCACTGCAACCTCTGCCTCCCGGGTTCAAGCGATCCTCCCACCTCAGCCTTCCTAGTAGCTGGTACTACAGGTGCGCACCATCGTGCCTGGCTACTTTGTGTATTTTTTGGTAGAAACTGGGTTCCACCATATTGGCCAGGCTGGTCTTGAATACCTGACCTCAAGTGATCCACCCTCCTTGGCCTGCCAACATGCTGGGTTTACAGGCAAAACACCTATAATTTCTGAGCCTACATCCTGTCTCCACTCTACAAAGTATTCTTAGTACAGCTTAATATACACTTAAAATTAAATCATTTAAATAAAAGAAACGTACTTTGTTTTGTTCAGAATTCTATTAAAAGTTATTCAACATTGGGGGAAAAATACATTGCTAGCAGCAACACCAGTTGTTTGAATCACCACACTTGTATCAGACTCCAATTATAGCTGATATAATAGTGATTTTGCTTATATATAAAAATGTACTTATTTGGCCTTTAGTTCATAAGGTGAAATATGAAGAAAAATATTTTCTGGAACATTATCTTCTCTTAAATAATACTTCTTCATTAAAATAACATGTTGTCAGATGCTTGTATCAAATATTTTTGAGAGGTTAATGAAGAAGAGGATTAAAAATTGACCACTGGGATTAGCAGTGTAGAAATCATTACCGACTTTGAACAATTTCAGTGGAGAGGTGGGGTCAAGATTCTGTTTGAAGTTGGTTCAAACAGCAGGGGAAGATAGGAATTGAGAAATGACTATAAATGGCATATCTGAGATTTCCTGTAAAGAGGAGCAGAGAAATAAGGTGGTATGCAAGGCAGTTGGTGCCTAGGACATAAAAAAGGCTCAATAAATGTTGTCCAAAAAGGAGCTCCATGACCCATAGGAGGTGTCCAGTAACTGGGGGCCTACTGAATAAGTGTTAGTAAAAAGGACTGCAGGGATAGGAGCATCTTTTTATTTGAGTTTTAAAAGAAATTATGCTGTTAGAGGAGGAACATAGAGGTGAAAGGGTGTTTTAAGCATAAGCCAAGGCACAAATATGGGAGGGAGAGGGGTTTGGGGAGGAGCAGCTTGCCTGCCAAAGTTGCAGGGGGAAGGGGGATCGGTATAAGGGGAGGTGAAGGGGTGGGAGGACCAGAAGGCTTGAATAGAGGGACCTGGAGTGACAGCTGACAAAAGATCTTGAAGGCCTGATTGTGGCGTTTATGTTGGGTCTGATCAATAACAAACAAGCCAGAGGTCTCGAGCAGTCAGGGACATAATGGGAATGTAGCAGTATTTCTATTTTTCTGTGCTGTGCTTCTGTTCCAAGTGTTGAAATGGGGCAGGTTACAACTCAGGCTCTGGATGATCTAATGAGAAGTACATGTTTGTATGCTAAGCTAACTCCAACCTTCAGTTTCTTCTCTGAGTTAGGGCAATCTTGGGAGTAAAATCCTGAGGATAAAGAGTAATAGGAAATAGAAACTTGCTTCAGGCATTTAAGGGTGGGCTGGGGAGAAAGGGTCCTCCTGAATGAGTGCATTGGATGCTGGCTTTACAACATACTGTGCAGAAAGCCAGGCACCGTCCTTTCATCTGGCTGTCAGCAGCAAGCTCTGATTTCTCAGACAGGGGCATGTATGCCTTAATGGGCCCTCCCCCATTTCCATGGATCCAGGTGATAAAACAGTGAAAACTCAGACCTAACTGAGTACCTTAGAGGCACAGTAATTCATCTTGTCACATATGGTATTGAGATTGGCCAGGCATGTTGGTGAAGTCCATTTACCCAGAGGATAGAGTGGTGAGGATGGGTCCGAGAGGCAGTGAGCATGGCACAGCCACAAGCAAACCAGGCTTTGGCCCCAGCTGGACCTGGCTTTGAATCCTGATTCCGTCTCCTGGCTGCATGGCCTTTGACAAGTTCTTGAGCCTCGATTACTTTACATGTCAAGTAAGAATGATGCTGATTATGAGGATTAACTATCTACAGTGTTTGCTGCATAAGAAGAATGTTTCTCGTCAATGCGAATTTTTAAAAATATCATCCTGTTCTGGCCAGTTGGCAAATGATGGAGCAAGTGGACAACTGCAGAAGCACTGATGTTTTTCTGGCCTAAACTTGACAATTCTGCCTGGTGAAGTCCAGTCAGCTGCAGATGATAGTCTACTCTTTGACAATCCTATTTTGTTCATACGGTCCAGGTTATCAGGAAAGCTCTAACAGGAGGATGCCATCATTTCGGAATTCTTCAGACTATGACTCAATATTCTTTTTGATCTTGGGGATTCTGTTTGAACTTTTAGATTCTGGGGTACATGTGCAGGTTTGTTACATGGGTATATTGTGTGACACTGAGGTTTAGGGTATGAATGATCCTGTCACCCAGGGAATGGGCATAGTACCCAATAGGTAGTTTTTCAGCCTTTGTCTCCCTATCTTCCTCCCCCTTCTAGTAGTCCCCACTGTCTGTTGTTTCTATCTTTATGTCCATGAATTCCCTATGTTTAGCTCCTACTTAAAAGTGAGAATATACGGTATTGAGTTTTCCCTTCCTGCATGAATTAGCTTAGGATAATGGCTTCCAGATGAACCCATGTTGCTACAAAGGACATAATTTCATTCTTTTTTATGGCTGTGTAGTATTCCATGGTGTATATGTACCACATTTTCTTTTTCCACCCCACACTGATGGGCACCTAAGTTCATTCCATTTCTGCTATTGCAAATAGTGCTGTGATGAACATACAAGTGCATGTGTCTTTTTGGCAAAATGATTTATTTTCTTTTGGGTATATACCCAGTAATGGGATTGCTGGGTCAAATGGTAGCTCTGTTTTAAGTTCTTTGAGAAATCTCCAAACTGCTTTCCACAGTGGCTGAACTCATTTACATTCCCAACAGTGTATAAGTGTTCCCTTTTCTCTACAGCATCTGCAGCTTCTGTTATTTTTTTAGTTTTCAGCAATAGCCATTCTGACTGGTGTGAGATGGTATCTCATTGTGATTTTGATTTGCATTTCTCTGATGATTAGTGACATTGAGCATTTTTTTAAACGTTTCTTGGCTCATGCATGTCTTCTTTTGGCAAGTGTCTGTTCATGTCCTTTGTTCACATTTTAATAGGGTTATATTTTTGCTTGTCAAATTTTTTTTTTCTTTTTGAGACAGAGGTCTCACTCTGTCACCCAGGCTGGAGTGCAGTGGTGCAATCTCAGCTCACCACAATCTCCGCCTCCCAGGTTCAAGCAATTCTCCTGCCTCAGCTTCCTGAGTAGCTGGGATTACAGGAGTGAACCACTGCGCCCAGCTAATATTTTTGTATTTTTAGTAGAGACAAGGTTTCACCATGTTGGCCAGGCTGTTCTCGAACTCCTGACCTCAAGTGATCCGCCCACCTCGGCCTCCCAAAATGCTGGGATTACAGGCGTAAGCCACCATGCCCAGCCTGCTTGTTGAATTGTTCAACTCCCTCATAGATTCTGGATATTAGACCTTTGTTGGCTGCATAGTTTATAAATATTTTCTCCCATCCTTTAGGTTGCCTGTTTACTCTGTTGATAGTTTATTTTGCTGTGCAGAGCTCTTTAATTAGGTCTCATTTATCAATTTTTGATTTTGTTGCCATTGCTTTCGAGGACTCAGTCAGGAATTCTTTGCCAAGGCCAATATCCAGAATTGTATTTCCTAGGTTTTTTTCTGGGACTTTTATAGTTTGAGGTCTTACATCTAAATCTTTAATCCATCTTGAGTTAATTTTTGTATATGGTGAAAGGTAGGGGTCCAGTCTCATTCATCTGCATATAGCTAGCCAGCTATCCCAGCACCATTTATTAAATAAGAAGTCCTTTTCCCATTGCTTATTTTTGCCAACTTTGTTAAAGGTCAGATGATTGCAGCTGTGTGGCTTTATTCCTCGGTTCTCTATTCTGTTCCATTGGTCTATGTGTCTGTTTTGGTTACTGTAGCCTTATAGTATAACTTTAAGTCAGGTAATGTGATACCTCCAGCTTTGTTCATTTTGCTTTGGCTATTTTTCTTTGTGGTTACATATGGTTTTAGAATACCTTTTTCATTTTTAAAAATTTAAATAGCCGTGTGTGGTGGCTCACGCCTGTAAGCCTGTAATCCCAGCACTTTGAGAGGCTGAGGCAGGTAGATCATCTGAGGTCAGGAGTTCAAGACCAGCCTGACTAACATGATGAACCCCCGCCTCTACTAAAAATACAAAAAATTAGCTGGGCGTGGTGGTGGGTGCCTGTAATCCCAGCTAGTCCGGAGGCTGAGGCAGAAGAATCACTTGAACCCAGGAGGCAGAGGTTGCAGTGAGCCGAGATCACACCATTGCGCTCCAGCTTGGACAACAAGAGTGAAACTTTGTCTCAAAAAAAAAAAAATTTTTTTTTTGATAGAGATGAAGTCTCACTATGTTGCCCACACTGGTCTTGAACCCCTGGGCTCAAGCGACCCTCTTGCCTCAGCCTCTGAAAGTGCTGGGATTACAGGCATGAGCCACTGTGCCTGGCTGAATTTTTTTCTAATTCTGTGGAAAATGACATTGGTAGTTTGATAGAAATAGCATTGGAATCTGTAGATTGCTATGACCTTCCTAATAATATTGATTATTCCAATTCATGAGCATGGAATGTTTTTCCATTTGTTTGTGTCATGTATGATTTCTTTCAGCAGTGTTTTGTAGTTCTCCTTGTAGAGATCTTTCACCTCCTTGGTTAGATGTATTCCTAGGTATTTTTTGTGTATGTAGATATTGTAAATGGAATTGTTTTCTTGATTTGACTATCAGCTTGATTATTATTGGTATGTAGAAATGCTACTGATTTTTTACACTAATTTTATACCTTGAAATTTTACTAACTTGATTAGTTCTAGGAGGCTTTTGGCAAAGCCTTTAGTGTTTTCTGGGTATAGATTCATATCGTCAGTGAAGAGACATAATTTGACTTCTTCTTTACCTATTTGAATGTCTTTTATTTCTGTCTCTTGCCTGATTGCTCTGGCTGGGACTTCCAGTACTATGTTGAATAGGAGCAATGAGAGTGGGCATTGTTGTCTTGTTCCTCTTCTCAAAGGGAATGCTTCCAGCTTTTGCCCATTCAGTATGATGTTGGCTGTGGGTTTGTCATATACAGCTCTTATTATTTTGAGGTTTGTTCCTTCAATGCCTACTTTGTTATGGGTTTTTAATCATGAAGTAATGTTGGATTTTATTGAAAGCTTTTTGTGCATCTATTGAGATGATCATATGGATTTTGTTTTTAATTCTCGTTATGTGGTGAATCACATTTATTGATTTTTGTGTTTAACCAATCTTGCATTCCAGGAATAAAGCCTACTTTGATCTTGGGGCTTTTGATACTGAGAGGCTGGGCAGGTGCATGGGCAGAGGGAACAAGTAGGCAAAGACAATATTTGTAAACTGGTGAGTTTTGGCTCTATCAGCAGCTCAAAACTATAGCTTTCTATTGGATTATTCACTGTTTTTTACTTTTCTTTTCAAATAAACCTGTTTGACTTGGAATGAAATATCTAAAGCTACAAATTCTCATTGCAAATAAAAAATCTGAAGGCTTGTTAGTAGCTGGGCTGTGAAGAGGTCTTAGGCCCTGGATGGCATTATCTAGACATCAGATATATTTCCCTGAGTGCTATGGCCTTGCTTGTTTCATTTTGCCATGGAGAAGCTGCAGTGTCAGCTACAAATGGGCAGGCGTAGAAGCCCACGGTGCCCTATGAGAGAAGAAAGTCTGAAACCTCCTTCTAGAAGGGAGTTTGAATTCCTTCAAAGTGGAACTCTGAAGGTTGACTATGGGAACCAGCAGCCAGGACTGCCTCTGGGGTGTGATCTGAGGGGCCTTTGCAAATTTCATCCCCTAAATCACCTGTTCTCTTTCCCTGATCCCCAGCCCCAACACCCCCAGCTAAGATATCTGAATTCTGTCATTATGTGGAGACTTGGGGCTGGGGTCTGGAATTGGTCTGCCCGAACTTAAACCCTGACTGTAATGTGTATTAACTGCATGAACTTTGGGTTAATTACTAGGCTTTCTAAGCTTTAGTTTCCTCATTCTCAAAATGAAGATACTAATTGACATTATTATTAACACAAATTAGGATTTTTTGTAAGATTAAATGATAAAAAACATATAAAACCTAACTTAGCATCTGTCACAGAGTAACTCACAATAAACCTTGGCAAAGTAGCACTAAAAGCTTAAAGAATAAAATAGATAAATAGATAAAAAAGAAATAATAAAATAGATAAAACATGGACATGTGAAAATGTTGCCTTGGATAATGGTAATATAGAAAATATTCTTACTAGCATTATTATTTTCAATTTTGACAACCTCCTACTGACTAAGTAGAATTATCAGTCTTTTAAAATAGATGATGATTTTTGAGGTTCAGAGTAGCTATGTGACTTTCCAAGTTTATGTAGGGAGAAAAATTAGGAATTCAACTGGATGGCCCAACTCTGAAAGTCAATTTTTTTCATTGCAATGTGCTGCCAGCATGAATGCTTAGAGAGGAGAGGACAGGGCAATATTCGATGTCACACAAGAAGGAAATGTGAAAGGGTGCCCAGATTGACACTTTTGTGCATGGAATTAGGTGTAATCGTGGAATCATTGAGAGTCCACATTCAGTTGCACTCCACTATCTTTTAAAAAATCATATATAAGAAACTTCAAGTATCCAAAATATAGAGAATGTTCAAGAAAGAACAGGCCAGGCAGAGTGGTTCACGCCTGTAATCCCAGCACTTTGGGAGGCTGAGGCAGGCGGATCACCTGAGGTCAGGAATGGAGACCAGCCTGGCCAACATGGTGAAACTCCATCTCTACTAAATTAGCTGGGTGTGGTGGTGTGCACCTGTAATCGCAGCTACTAAGGAGGCTGAGGCAGGAGAATCGCTGAACCTGGGAGGCAGAGGTTGCAGTTTGCGGGGATTGCACCACTGCACTCCAGCCTAGGCGACAGAGCAAGACTCTGTCTCAAAAAAAAAAAACAAAAGATTACCCTTAAAAAACTTCAGCTACAATCAATGTTCTAAAGTTTCAGGCACTGAAAATTATGCAGAGAGCCACTTTACTCAGAGCCATTTACTTTCTTTAGACACAATGTTAACCAGTTTGCCTAACTGATTCATTCCCTACATAATAGGAGATTATAAGAAACATACTAATTGAAGCAGAAAATTGGCATTGACAGTGGAAAGAACGAGACAGCAGTCTGACAAGAGAATAAACTCTGACAAGCAGAACAAAATCCTAAAAGATCTTAACAGTTTGGGGCTAAGTGTAAATAATCACAGCACTCACCCTGCATCCTCCTCCCACTGCTCGTGGTGCTCCTGTATGATGTGGGACAGGACAAGTAAATGAGCCATAAACAATTAAAAGTTAAGTACATTCAACATACTTTATCAAAGATGGCAGAGATGGCTCAACACACTTTAACAGTATTAATGTCTAAAATGGTTTTAAGACTAAGAAACCAAAAACTATTTTCATTCCAGTTTCCTAAACAATTTGATGGCAGATAAACTGAGGTTTCATTATGACTAAAAAGTGATTCGTGTGCCTAACAACTATTAAGCTCAGAGGACTAGCAAAAGCTTCAAATCTCAAAGTCATCATACCTCATTTTCTGGTGTAATAAAGTAAATCAACAAAAACACAACTTTAAATCAATAAGATATTTCAAAAATAAATAAAAAATGAGCAGAAATGGCTATTATGCCATCAACGTATAAGTGGCACAGTATATTATATATGAAATTTTTTTTGAGACAGGGTCTTGTGCTATCGGCCAGGCTGGAGTGCAGTGGAACAATCACAGCTCACTGCAGCCATGACTTCCCAGACTCAAGTGATGCTCCCATGTAAGTTGGTGGGACTACAGGCATGCACCATCACACCCAGCTAATTTTTTATTTTTTGTAGAGATGGGGTCTTGTCATGTTGCCCAGGCTAGTCTTGAACTCCTGGGCTGAAGCCATCCTCCTGTCTTGGCTTCCCAAAGTGCTGGGAGTAAAGGTGTGAGCAATCACGCTTGGTCTATGTATGACACTTTTTAAAAATTATTATTTTTTTCTTTTTTGAGACAGAGGCTCCCTCAGTCACCTAGGCTGGAGTGCAATGCCACTATCTTGCCTCACTGCAACCTCCGCCTCCCAGGTTCAAGCAATTATCCTGAGTCAGCCTCCCATGTAGCTGGGATTACAGGTGCCCGCCACCATGCTGGGCTAATTTTTGTATTTTTAGTAGAGACAGGTTTTCACCATATTGGCCAGGCTGGTCTTGAACTCCTGACCTCAGGTGATCCGCCTGCCTTGACCCCCCACAGTGCTGGGATTACAGGCATGAGCTACTGTGCCTGGCCAAAAAATTAATTTAGAAAAACTGGAAAACTGAAAAAGAAAAAGAAAGAAGGGATGAACGGTCTTGTCCTGGGTCTGCCAAAAGGGTGGCAAATAGGCCTTTGCGTTCCTGAAGTCTGGATCCTTCTAGTCACCCAGGACAGAAGACAGTTTTTTTGTTTCTTTTGTTTTGTTTTGTTTTTTTCCCTAAAATGCAAGCCCCTTCTGGTGGTACAGTACTGAAACTATTGAAGAAGGGTCAGATTTGACCTTTTGGGTTTTAGGAGATTAAAAAGCAAGCAGCAGTCCACCCAGCAAGAAATCCCAGAGACTGGGAAGGGCACAAGACTGTGGGTTTGGCTGGCAGTAGATGCAATCACTCATTCTGAGCAAGACCTCAGAGGAAACAGCAAGAGCTGATTGGATCCAGTGGGACAGAAGGCTCTGAGGCCCATGCAAGGAGCACTGGTGTTGGAGGTGGCTCAGGGTGAATGTGGTCACTCAGAGAGCTGTCCTCCTTCAAAAGCCCCTGCTGGCTTGAGCAGGGACCAAGCTGTGGCAGTCCCTTTATTTCAGTGGGCTACAGCAGTAGGGAGTTACGAAGTCAGTTCCCCATGGTTGATGAGGGTGAGAGGTGGAGGGTAAGAAGGGTAGGGGCTTGTTACCATAGCAACAACAAGAGCACTATTCATGCCTCTCCCTTTTCTGAGAATGGCTGGCTATTCAACAGATTTTGAGACTGTATTAGCCGTGGGGTTCTTAGAGAAAAGGGGAAATCGAGGTGGATGATGAAGGGTCCATTTCCTGACAGTCTTGGGGGCTAAAGCCAGTTTTTTCATTTCAGAAATGAGTGACATGGCCAGACACCATGGCTCACGCCTGTAATCTCAGCACTTTGGGTGGCTGAGCTTGGCCAACATGGTGAAACCCCATCTCCACCAAAAATACAAAAAATTAGCCAGGCATGGGTGGCAGACACCTGTAATCCCAGTTACTCAGGGGGCTGAGGCATGAGAACTCGAGAGGCAGAGGTTACAGTAAGCTGAGATTGTGCCACTGCATTCCAGCCTTGGTGACAGAGTGAGACTCCACCTGAAAAAAAAAAAAAAAGTGAGTGACATTACTTCTGCTCAGAGAGTGTGAAAATGTTTATGTATAATTTTTACATCTGCATAGGCAGAAAATCAGGAAAAACAGCTATGTCCTCTCTTGTCTGATGTTCACATAGCCAAGCTGTTGATTCTTATGACCATTCAAATGATGAGAGTTATTTTGATGCACCTGAGTCAACTTTCAGAATGATCCCAATAACTACAAATTGTTGCTCTGGGTAATATGGATGTTCTCACTTCTCTTGATGGGAAACTCAAGCAAGTTTCCTCTCGCAGTGGCATATTCAGGGCCCAGGCCTGAGTTTCAATGTGGTGTGGCACAAGGCTGTTCTGGAACATCTTGGGCTGGGTAACTATTAATACTTGTCTAAAGCACCACGGTACCAAATCTTGTTGATGCGGTGGGACTGGTAAGACCACCTAGGAGGGACTTCATGTTCTCAAAGGCCTTAAAGTAGCAGACCCTCATCTGTTTCCCTCATCTGAGAAACTGGGCTGGGTGTGAGTCCATGGTGGAAATAATGCTAATGAGAGTGGGCAGGTACTCTTACTTATGATCCGAAAAGGCTTTAGCGGGCTAAACCTTACACTGAAAAGGATTTAATGGGTGATTTGTCGTGCTCTAACCTTGACTTCAGTAGCTTGGATTTTCTGTACTTGGCTCTCTTATGTCTCTCCTTCCAAGGAGAGGAGAAATGGAAATCCTTTTCAGGTGGCCCAGGACTCCATTCCAGTCCAGCAATGTTCTCTGATTTTTCCTGAGTATTAAAGGTTCCTGATGAGAATGGAGAGGAGGAGAGAGAGTCACACTAAGGACCCTCCTGTGGGAGGAACCTTAGCCTCCAGGAGCAGCTCTTTCCATATTGTGGAACACCCCCTCCCCACCACATGCTTACAATGGCTTGGCTGAACCATGCCCCAAGAAGAAACAAAGCACTCACCTGGATGTGAGAACTGCCCCAACTCAAACGCCCTTACTTTCTCTAGAAAACAGACTTTTCTCTAATACCTACTCCAAGGACTTCCATTTTTGGCCACATGGCTGGCTGATTTAATTCCCCACCTCCCAACCCTGCAGGAAAAGACATGCTGGATAAAATAAATAAGATAGAGCATTAAAAAAAATAATTGTTTTTAGTCAAGATCTAAAGAAGAAAAACAAAATCCCCAGGTGATGAGCCATAATATGTGACTCATAGCTAGAAGACAAATTCATGAGTTGATCCTGTGGCTGGCAGGGTGAGACTGGCCCCACATATAAGTCCTAATAGCTGGGGTTTCCATGCAAAAATGGGGACAGGAGATATGATCTTAAGGAACTAAAGCTCAGATTCCTACATAACAGCTGGATTAGGAAATTTGGAAATGGGGCCCTGTCTTCGTAAGGGAGGCTGGATGAACTTCTCCAACCAGCTCAAGAGATAGAAAAGAAACTGCTCTCTGCCAAGAGCTCCAGGTGGAAAATAAAACAAAGCTCCCACGAGAATCTGAAACCTCTCCAAATTCACACTCCATGTACAGGGAGTGCATACATGCCAAACTAAGATATTAATGTAAAATCTGGTACTGGATTAGTAAAATCCAATGGTGTCCAGCACAAGCAGATGAGGCTCCCAAAGGAAAAAGCAATCCTGACTGAAGTGCGTTCAGAACTGCATTTAGAGCCCCCTGCCTAAGGAGACTATATCAGCTTGCCGGGGCTGCTGTCACAAAGCACTTCAAATGGAGTGGCTTAAACAGCAGAAAGTTATCGTCTCATGTTCTAGAAGCTAGGATTCTGAGGTCAAGGTGGCAGCGGAATTGGTTCCTTCTGAAGGCTGTGAGGGAGAATCTGTTCCAGGCCTCTTCCTCCGCTTCTAGTGCTTTGTGGGCAATCTTTGACATTCCTTGGCTTATAAGCATTATCCACATCTCTGCCTTCATTCCATATAACTTGTGTTATAGCTATAACCTGTGTTATATCTATAGCAATCCACCTGTGTTATGTCTACATTCTAATTTTCCCTTTTTATAAAGACACCAGTCGCATTGGATTTGAGGCCCACCTACTTCAGTATGCCCTCATCTTAACTTAGGTAATTACATCTGCAATGATACTTTTTCCAAATAGGGTTATATTCTGAGGTACTAGAGGGTTCAACATGTGGATTTGGGGAGGAACACACTTGAACCCATAACAGAGGCAATCCCAGCAAGGAGGGTGAGCGACACACAAACACGGTAGGAGAGTAGCACCCCAGGAAGTGACAGAACAGTCTGAAAGGAGCAAGGCTCTGAAACTCACTCAGGCTCAGTTGCCCCAGTAGTCACAGGTAGAGAGCACCCTTCATCTAACACGGCTTTTATAAGGATCAGACTAGATAGCGTATGTGCAAGCACCTTGCACACTGCAACATACTATGCTAATACTAGTTTTCATTTTTATTACTTTAGTTAATTAAAGACACTGTAATAACTCTTATTTATTCAGGGCTATGCTAAACTCACGTTATCTCATTCAATTCTCACCCATAACCCTGTGTGGTAAATATCTTCATTTTGTGGATAACAAGATTACAGTTTAGATAAATTAAGTCATTTGCCTGAAGCCATATGGCTAGTCAGTGGCAGGGCTAGAATGGAAACTTTGGCCTGTCAGGGTCCAAAGTCTAAGCCCTTCTTTATTCTGAATCTTTCCCAGGTGTTAAGGCTAAGTTTTAGGCAGTGGCCAGGGTGAGGAAGAGGCAAAAGAAAGGCAGCGTACTCTATCCTGAGAAGGAAAATCCAGTGAGGAGGGTAAATGGAGACTTATTTAAAAAGCAAATAAATATGATGTTGGGGACACGGGGCAAAGAGAAAGAGAACGATGAATGAGACCCAGTCCCTGCTCTGGAGGGCAAACAGTAGATGTGCATGAGTGCTCAAGGGGGCAGGCAAGCCTTGTGACCCTGGAATGAAGAATGGCTTGGAGGCGCGGGTCAGAAGAGCTTCAGGATGAGGTGACGTTGGACCTGATCTGGAATATTCCAGGGTATGGGCTTGTTTTGAATCCCAACTCTACTGCTTACAAGTTGTACGACCCTGAACAAGTTACTTAAATTCTCAAAACCTCAGTTTCTTGCACTGTAAAATGGAAATAATTATTTGCCTTCTTAATAGCCACGTGCCTCTTCTTTCTTCCTATAGAACCCCCATTTTGGTTTTTTGTTTTGTTTTGTTTTGTTTTGAGACAGGGTTACCCACACTAGAGTGCAGTAGAACAATCTTGGCTCACTGCAGCCTTGAACTCCTAGGCTCAAGCAATCCTCCCACCTCAGCCTCTCAAGTAGCTGGAACTACAAGTGTGTGCCACCATGGTTCACTATTTTAAAAACAAATTTTTTAGAGATGGGGTCTCATTCTGTTGCCCAGGCTTGTCTGAAACCCCTGGCCTCAAGCTATCCTCTTGTCTTGGGATCCCAAAATGCAGGGATTACACGGTGCCTGGCTTTTTTTTTTTTTTTTTGGTATCTATTCTCCTTCCTCTCCTGTGCATCAGAGGAGGTGGCCTGGATGCCTGCATGGCTGCAGAGACCGAAGCAGATGGAGCCCAGTCAATCATAGGGACTCCCCTTTCCTCCCGTGGTGATACACTGAGGTGTGGGTGGGAAATCCAGGTCTAGTTAGGGAGATGTGTGAAGGATTCTGCTGCAGGGTCTCTGGATAAAGTCCTCCCTTGTCATTAATGTGAAGACTATAAAGAAATATACTATCTAGTATATAGATACAGATATGTATTTATAGAATAAAGCTCTCTTTTCTGCCCCGGACATCTGTGAGGATGAGGTAACCGGAAGTGTTGCAGCCGTCTTGAAACCACATTGGTTGCTAATCTGAAGATAAAGTCAATGAGAATGACAGAGAGAAAGACTCAAAGTAACCTGAATCCCTGATGACTTTGTTCAGCCACTGAATTTAGCAGCTCAGGCTCTGTACTACCTCTAGAGTTGTTGCTATGTGAGAAAATAAATGTTTTACTGCTTAGGGTCCTCTATTATTTATAGCCAAAAACATCCTAAATGATTTACCTCATATATCTGCAGGGAGTAAATGAAGTAATCCCTATAAAGTGTTCAGCACTGTGAAATGTTAACAATTATCACTAATATAGTATTTTATTGTGAAATTATATACTGCTTTCTTCTTTACTAATGTTGGGGCTGGGAAGCTGATATCCTACAATATGGCACTTTGACATGCTGAACTGAAGAAGCCTCAAGGTCTCTCTGTTCTCCTCCCCACCCCGCTGTCTTTCCCAAAACCTTTACCTGCCTGAGATCCAGACCCAAGAGAAACAATTGTTTCTTCTTCCGCTCCCTGTAAGACCAAGAATGTAACCACACCTGAACAGGCTTTTTCACAAGATAATGAGCAAGTTAATCTTTGTTCACTGATCCATTCATTCACCTTAGTAATCCTCTCAACAGATCACTCTTCTCTCTGCTCCCATAACCTGTTTTGCCAGGATGGTATACAGGCTTCTGAACCCCGCTGGGAGGTGGACAGTCGCTCTGTGATTCTCCCCATGTATACACGGTGAATACATTTGTATGCCCTTCTATTCATCTGCATCTTGTCAGTGGTTTTTCTGCAAACCTTCAGAGGGCCGTAAGGAACATATTCCTTGGCTCCTACACTAATATGTATCCTATTTCTCCAAATATATGTGAGATTATTTTTGGCCAGAACCCAAGCTGCTTCTTCTTTGATATCCCACTCAGCAGACAAGCAAAATGCATAGTTGATGTTTAATATTTATTTCATCATTAATCACTACATATATATTTTCCCTAACTATAACCCTGATGGACAATCCAACCCAGACGCTGCCTTTTTTTTTTTTGAGACGGAGTCTCACTCTGTCGCCCAGGCTGGAGTGCGGAGGCGCCATCTCGGCTCACTGCAAGCTCTGTCTCCTGGGTTCACGCCCTTCTCCTGCCTCAGCCTCCTGAGCAGCCTCCTGAGTAGCTGGGACTACAGGCTCTCACCACCACGTCCGGCTAATTTTTTTTATTGTGTCCCCACGAATGTTTTATTTTGCCACGGAGAGGTGAATTCCAAGAGAATCAAAGTAGTTTGAAAAAGGGGAAAATGGCAGACCTTTCTTGAACTGGAAGCTGCCAGAATCACAGTCACAGGCTAGAAAGGACTTGGGAATCATTTGGTCTGTCCTCATTTTATAGTGGAGGCCCAAAGACTTCCTGAAAGACACAGCAAGATGCCAGGCTGGGACTCCTAACCCAAACCCTTTTCATTATTTTTCATAACTTCTCTAATTTCTCCAGAGTCGATGTTCCTCACAATCCGAATGAAAAGGAAGTCCTCTCCCCAGAGTCTGTTTGGGCTGCCAGGAATCCGTGGGAATCCGTGCATCTACTTCTTACCAAGGTCGCTCTGCAGAGCTACAGCCAGGGGCCAGGTGGCCTGGCACGAGATCTGAGATTCGGCCTCCTTTGCTGAGTGCAAACATCAGCCCCTCATGCCTGAGGGGTCACTGAGGGCGAGGAGCTGGGAAGAGCCCTCTCCCTGTCCACACACTGATCAGCTCCTAGTGTGGAGGTCTGGTGACAAGGATCATGAGAGACTCCACAGCTTCATCTGTATCAGTGCTAAGGGGAGCGTGGCACTGACAGGCTGGGTGCGACCATCCATTCCTGGGTGAGATCTTGTTCCCGCTGTCCTAGGCTGGCTTTTCAGGGGGCCTACCTCCCGCCTCCCAACCAGAATGCTCCTACGCTCACCCGCTCCCCACCCCCAAGTTCTTGGCCTGTTCCACTTAAATTTCAATGCAAATGTCTACTGTTCCATAAGGATTTCCCTAACTTTCCCCCACCAAAATTAACCACATCCTCCTCTATGTTCCCATTACACTTTTTAAAAATACCACCAGTATAAAATTTAAAGATGATTTTAGTTCAGTCTTTTCTGCTAATCAGTCCTTTTCAAACTTTATATGCCTACAAATCAACTAGGGATTTGGTAAAATGCAAATTCAGATTCTGTAGGTCTGGGATGGGGCCTGGGAGTCTACATTTCTAACAAGTTCCCAGGCGATACTGGTAGCCTTTGAAAGCTGCTATTACAAAGATACATAAAATATGTTACCTAGCCTTAAAGAATTCAAAAGGTACTGTTTTTGAATTTCTTAAGGCTAGGTAACATATTTTATGTATCTTTGTAATGCCAGCTTTTAGCACAGGATCTGGCAGATTATAGTTGGTTAAGAAATATTCATTGAATTGCGGTGGCTAGTAGGTTAAGATTTCTGGGGTGTTCCTTTTATACACAAATATGTAATTTCTTTTCTTTCAGATTATTTTATCTTTATCTTTATTATTTATTTATTTATTGAGACTGGGTTTCGGTGTCACCCAGGCTGAAGTGCAGTGGCAGGATCATGGCTCACTGCAGCCTTGAACTCCTAGACTTAAGGGATCCTCCTACCTCAGCCTCCCAGGACTACAGGCTAGTGTAACCATGCCTGGCTAATTTTTAATTTGTTTTTTTGTAGAGATGGGGTTTTGCTTTTTTGTCCAGGCTGATCTCAAACTACTGGCTTCAAGCAATCCTCCCACTTCACACTCCCAAAGTGCTGGGATTACAGGCATGAGCCACTGCACCAGACCCATTTTATCTTTAATAACCTGGTAGTAATTTAAAATATGAAGAAAAGAGTCAAACTCTTTCACTTTATGGGAGATTCTACCATGATTGCCTCACACAAGCATGATCAAAGAACTTGATAAGACTGAATTCCAAAGGGCATGGCTGGTAAAAAGGCTTCATGGCTCACAGATTGAAGACTTTGGTTACAGAGTCTCTGAGGGGTAGCAGGCAGCAGAAGAGACAGGAAATTTAAGAGATCCTCAGAGAAGAGGTCACAATTATTAGGTCAGGAGCACCTTGAAGCATTTCTTTTTCTTTTCTTTCTTTTTTTTTTTTTTTGAGACGGAGTTGCCCGGGCAGGAGTGTAGTGGTGTGATCTTGGCTCACTGCAACCTCTGCCTCCTGGGTTGGAGCAATTCTCCTACCTCAGCCTCTTGAGTAGCTGGGATTACAGGTGTGCGCCACCACACCCAGCTAACTTTTGTATTTTTAGTAGAGACGGAGTTTCGCCATGTTGGCCAGGCTGGTCTTGAACTCCTGACCTCAGGTGATCCACTCACCTCAGCCTCCCAGGGTACTGGGATTACAGGCATGAGCCACCGTGCCCAGTCGAAGCATTTCTTAATGGTGCTTCAGTGTCACGAGTATTTGTCACCTGGGGAGAATCCAGTAGAATGGGTTAGGCATGATTTTGGACTTCCAAGTAAAAAAATAAAACAAAACAATAAGGATGAGCTGAGCAAGTTTATTGTCCCATAGGGTCAAATTTCTTCGGCATATAGACCCAATCTCCCTGCTCATTAAGGTAATATGGAAAAACATGACCACACTTAAGCCAGAGGTTCCAATTCTGTCTGCAGCTGCATCTGCCAGACTGCCTCACACGTTTCCACATGTTTTTCATGTATGTGATCTGAACAGTATTAGATACTGTTGTAGCTGAAATTGCAGAAAGAGGGGGGGAATGTGGGGATCACAGAAGGCAGGATAAATTCTGAGCAGGACCAAAACCTCAGCTTTACAAATCCAGAAACTCAATTTTATCATTTGATTAGGCTTCTGAAGGACTGACTGACACTAATATATAAACCAGAAGGCCTACTTATTCATTAACATTAAAGGAGCTATCTTTCCATGACTGAAATACTCATGCCTGCTTAGAAGACCCCCCAACCCCCATTCACACCACACACACATGCACACATACCATCCACACTTTCCTCTTCTCATGCCCTGGGATTAGGGTTCCTAGGGACAACTTAATTAGTACCTCCTGGTGACCATTGACTCAGCATATAGATAACTGGGTACATGCATAGGAAAAATACAGCAGGTAAAGGAAAAGCTAGACAAATTGTTCCTTCTCCAAAATGATTTCACTTCTGTAATAATTACTTTTTTTCTCCCAAATAACATTTTTCTCTTTGGGCAATACTGGATAAAGTCAGATAAATTCTTACTTTTAAATATCTGTGTTTCTGGGCTCCATGTTGACCAGCCTCTTCCCTTCTGCCTTCAAAATAACTGGAGATTTGCTTAGAGCTTTTATCAATTGTGTTCTAGACTTCAGGATTTATACAAGCGGGCATTTGAATGGTAGGCATGTAGATGGCACTGGGTGTCTCTTAGTGTAAGACACTTCTGCAGAGATGGTTGCTGTTCTTTGGTGCTGACTTTCCTTGTCCCCCAGTTCTGGTCTCTACTCCTGACAATATCACTGAGAGGTTAGACAGTGTGGGACTGAAGATCAAGATCCAGCTCATAGACCTGCCTGAGTGCTCGGATCTCCCGTGAGTTTGTGGGCTCCCTGGGAAGAAGGGCTCTCAAAAGACTGCAGTGACAGCCTTGGCCCACTTAACATTTGTGCCTTGTGCTGAGCTGGGTGGGGTGTTCTTGTGTTTCTTGTTGACAGTTGCCTTGTGACTGAGCATCTCAGCATATATTTTATTACCAACTAACCCACTAACCATGTGACATCCAGTAAGTCACTTTTCTGTGGGCTTCAGCTTCTTCATCTATAAAAGAAAAAGAGAAATTTGGAAGAAATTAGCTTTACTGGTCTCTTCCAGTCCTAAGACTAACAAGGTATTTATTTATTTAATATATTTATTTTATATATACTTATTATACATTTAATATATTTGGCATATAATGTAATATAATACAATACATAGATTTAATATAAAAGGATTTATTTATTTAGGTTTTGGTGTTTTGTTTTGTTTTGTTTTGTTTTTGAGATAGGGTCTTGCTCTGTCACCCAGGCTGGAGTGCAGTTACGTAATCATAGTTCACTGCAGTCTTGAACTCAAATAATCCTTCCACGTCAGCCTCTTGAGTAGCTGGGACTACAGGCACACACCACCAAGCCTGGCTAGGTATTTATATTTACAACTTGCTTTAAAATACAATATTTCGTGGAATCCCCATAATTCCTTATTTACGTATGAGGAGATTGAGTCTTAGAGAAGATAAACAACTCGTTATTGTTGTTGTTTTGAGATGGAATCTTGCTTAGTTGCCCATGCTGGAGTGCAGTGGTGTGATCTCAGCTCACTGCAACCTCCACCTCCTGGGTTCAAGTGATTCTCCTGCCTCAGCCTCCTGAGTAGCTGGGATTACAAGTGCATAACACCACAGCAGGCTAATTTTTGTATTTTTAGTAGAGATGGAGTTTCACCATGTTGGCCAGGCTGGTCTCAAACTCCTGACCTTAAGTGATCCGCCCACCTCGGCCTCCCAAAGTGCTGGGATTACAGGTGTGAGCCACTGCACCTGGCCTAATAACTTGTTTTAAAACATCCACCTAGAAAATGGCCAAACCAGGTCTCAAACACAGTCAGGCTCCTCATTTTCTTAATCACTAACCCATAATGTCTCCAGGGGCCTGGACCAGGAGGAATTCTAACTTCACCCACACCCTTGAGAGAGAAAGTGCAGCTTTCCAGCTTCCTTGAACCCCCTTCCTCACTTCTGCCTTCTCAGAATCTGGACTGCTTTCAACCTCTTTGCGTTCTTTCTGACTTCTCCGTGTTCTCTCTCAGCCTTCTCTATCTCTCTTTTTCTCCTTCTCCTATGCCTCCCTCTCTTGGCCTTCTCCCTCCCCTGCCCTCCCTGTCCCCAGCTGAGTGCCAGCCTCTCCTGGTAAACATCGCTGGCTTCTGCCGTTATAAAGATGTTGCCACACACTCCTGAGTGAATCTGTGGGTCAATGAGGGTGGGGAGATGGTGTCCAGGTGTGGCCTAATGACCAGGTTGGTGGTTTCCAAGCACCGGTGAAGGATGGCCTGTACTGGAGTCACCAGTGGTGGGAGAGGGGTATGATTTATAATGCAGATTCCTGGGATCCAGCCCATTAGGGTCGGGGTGAAACTTGGTAATCTGTGTTTTTAAAAAGCTCCCCAAGATGACTCTGATGTGTAGCAATGTCCCCACTTCACTGTTGGGACTTATGCCCCCTAGAGACTATCCCTGAGGGGTAAGCCAGAGAGCAACCAAGTATCCACAGGCTTACCTGCAGGGTTGTCTCAGGTAGAGGCCATGTGTGAAGGTTGTGGAACATCAGTTGGTAAGTTTGACCACTTGCTCCTTCCCAATCCTAGGTGTCAGTGGTACATCTGGCTCAATAGCAACAACTCCCTGCTCCTGCTACCTTTGGACACACAGAGTGACGTTAAGTCTTCATAGGGAGAAGGTGGTGAGTAGAAACATGTTGAAAAAGGCTTCTTAGGGACACAGATATGAAAAAAAGTGTTAGAAAACACTGGTTTATGCAAAAGGGTCTGTGTCTCTGGCTGAGAAGTTATAATTACACCAAGTGTTCCACATCTTTTCATTTTGCATCTCTGTGCCCAAAGACAAAGGAGTCAAGGTTTGAACTCTCTTATCATAGTCTCTTCATCTTGTTAAGTAAGAATGATCACATATGCTCTGATTCTGCAGTTGGAGTGAGCTCTCTTCTTTAATTGCATAGCTCTGGTCATTTTTTCCACTCATTTGGCACTTAGCACTTAGCAAACAGTGACCTGGCATCGTTTGTATGTATCTGTTCTGTCTTCATAACTAGATTATAAAGCCTTTTACGGTAGAGACTACATGATCATTTGATAGTTTATGTACTTATTCATCCATAAAATATTTATTCAGCACCTCCAGGCATGGGGCTAGATACTAAAGAGGCAAAGATGACGAGACATAGTCTCTGACTTTACAGACATCTCCGTAAATAAACAGTTATGAAATGGTGTAACCAGCGCAATGATACAGATATGTACAAGTTGCATAGAGAAGTATTCTCCCCAGCTGGGAGGACACAGTGCTTAAGCTGAAACTTGAAGGAAAAAGGAAGAAGAGGAGTTCTCCAGATAGAGATGGCGTAGGGGCCAGAAAGATGATTCCAGGTTGAACTAGAAGCTTCTGATAAGCCTGGGGCAATGGCACATGTGGGAAGGGACTGGAAATGAGACCAGGCCAAAGCATAAGGATCCTTGAAGCTTATTCTAAAGGCATGGATTTTATCTACAAGGCTGTGAGATTCCACTGGATAACTTAAATTAGTCAATATTATGATTAGCTCTCAATTCCCAAAGCTCATCTATCTGTTATTTGGAAAGGAACAGATGAGTATTGGAACTTGATTAGACATGTTTCAATAACTCAGAGTTGGTGATACCTGAACAAGGGCAGTGGGTGGGGATGGAGTGGAAAGAACTGCCTGGAAAGTTTACTTGCTGCAAACTTAAAGTACTTACTTATTTATTCTTATTTATTTAATTATTTATTCTGTTTTCTGTTGCTATAATAGAGTATCACAGGCTGGGTAATTTATAAAGAACAAAAGCTTATTTGACTCACAGCTCTGGAGGCTGGGAAGTCCAAGAGCACGGCACCAATATCTGGTGAGTGAGTGGCATCGCAGAAGGCATCACATGGCAAGTGAGTGCATGAGAGAGAGAGAGAGGAAATTGGGCAGACAGAGGAAATTGGGCAGAACTCATTCTGTTTATGAGGGACTCACTAAGTATCCATTCCTGTGATAATGGAATTAATCCATTCTTGAGAGCAGAGCCCTCATTACCTAATTACCTCTTAAAGGTCCCACCTCTTAATACTGTCACTGTGGCAATATTACATTCCAACGTGAGTCTTGGAGTGGGTATTCAAATCACAGCAAAACTGCCTTTGAAAAAATTATAACAGGCCAGGCGCGGTGGCTCACGCTTGTAATCCCAGCACTTTGGGAGGCCGAGGCGGGTGGATCACGAGGTCAGGAGATTGAGACCACGGTGAAACCCCGTCTCTACTAAAAATACAAAAACTTAGCCAGGCGTGGTGGCGGGCGCCTGTAGTCCCAGCTACTTGGAGAGGCTGAGGCAGGAGAATGGCGTGAACCCGGGAGGCGGAGCTTGCAGTGAGCCGAGACTGCGCCACTGCACTCCAGCCTGGGCGACAGAGTGAGACTCTGTCTCAAAAAAAAAAAAAAAAAAAAA
>NW_026652293.1:30837665-31023090 GCF_009828535.3 Hylobates moloch | reverse complement strand
TTTTTTTGTTTTTTGAGACAGAGTCTCACTCTGTAGCCCAGGCTAGACTGCGGTGGTGCAATCTCTGCTCACTGCAACCTCCACCTCCTGGGTTCAGGTGATTCTCCTGCCTCAGCCTCCTGAGTAGCTGGGATTACAGGCACGCACCACCATGCTCAGCTAATTTTTGTATTTTTAATAGAGACAGGATTTCACCATGTTGGCCGGGCTTGTCTTGGAGTCTGGATCTTAAGTGATCCACCCACCACGGCCTCCCAAAGTGTTGGGATTACAGGCGTGAGCCACCATGCCCAGCCTGAAACTACCTTTGTAAGACTAATGAAAGGCCACAAGATTAGGTGATCATGGCTCTCTGCAGCCTTGACCTCCTGGGCTAAAGGGATCTTCCTGCCTCAGCCTCCAGAATAGCTGAGGCTACAGGTGCAC
This sequence comes from Hylobates moloch, assembly GCF_009828535.3. Lineage (NCBI taxonomy): Eukaryota > Metazoa > Chordata > Mammalia > Primates > Hylobatidae > Hylobates > Hylobates moloch. The sequence goes on along the minus strand of NW_026652293.1, from coordinate 31,022,664 downwards.
ACCACTGCACCCAGCTAATTTTAAAAGAATTTTTTTGTTTTTTTTTTATTGGTAGAAATGAGGTCTCACCATGTTGCCCAGGCTGGTCTCGAACTCCCGGGCTCAAGCAATCCTCCCATCTCAGCCTCCCAAAATGCTGGAATTACAGGCATGAGTCACTGTGTCTAGCCAAATTTCTGGTGTTTATAAGCCACAAGTTTATGGTATTTTGTTATAGCAGCCTGAACAGACTAGTACAGGAGTGAGGTAAGGAAGGTAGTGATGGGGTCGAGGGTTAGTGGGAGGAGAGGAAAAAGGGGGACCTCTAGCATAGTCTCTGAGCATGGCAGACGCCCAAGGATTATGCTGGAGAATATGCTTATTTCATTGTTTGTCAACGGTTAGCTGATTACCAATGAACCAGAGCAGAAGACCAGACGGAAACCATGACACCCACCCAACCATAGGTTTGGGCCTCCTCCAAAACCATTTCCTTTCTGTATGTGGATTCAGTGGGCTGGATAGAGAATATAAGTAAGCCTCAGGAGGCCCCCTCCACACTCTAGAGCCTGAGGTGGCCCTGAGTGAATGGTCATTCCTGAGCCTTTTGCTTCTGCCTTTGATCAGACCTACTTTCAGTTCAATGGGAGGCTTCGAGGGTCATCTGTACCCAGGGCTGTCTTTCTTCTTCTATGGACTTTATCATGCACAACTTGTCTCCAGAGCCTTGATATGCAATGCCCCTGTCCAGCATCCACCACGCCATCCCTGGAGCAAAGGAAGATGGGCGAGGCTATGGCAAATATACTACATTGGGTTGGTGAAGATACTGAGTGCCTGCATTTTAGTAGCCCAAGAGTTGCACAGCATTCCTAGACAGTTTGTACTTATCAGCAAGATGTATCATCAGAGAAACTTTATGTTCCGCAAACAGTGGCAGCATCTCACTCTCTATATGACTTTCTTGCTGAGTGGGTGTGTTGACATGGTGAGCCAGAACCTGCTGCCCAAGAGATGTGCTGCTCTGGAGCAAGGTGCCCAAGCTCTGGGCATGTTCATGTTTCTGCCCCTGATGGGGTCTCACCCACAGGACACAGAAGGAGTGGAGCTTCAGTCTCATGTGCTTCTCACCCAGGCCATGTTCCTGCTGACTCTGGTGGTGACCGCAGAGCTGTGGGCTCCCAACATGCCACTGATCTGGATCATGAAGGCCTTTTTGTATATGATCACAGGCTCTTGGCTGATGCACATAGGCTTTATGCTGTTCAAACCAATCTCTGGCTATCAATGGATGGATGATGACAGAAATGACATTATGTTTGTCACCACCTTCTTCTGCTGGCATGTGATCTTCAGTGCCATTTTGATTATCTGGATCTATGGCTTCTCCTTTTGGTGGTATTGCTACACTTTTATTAAGGCCTGAACCTGGATTTGCCACAATTGGTTCTCTATTGCCTGCATACTCCAGGACATCTGGATGAGAAGTTGTGGGAGGTGGAGCTGCCAGAGAGGATAATCCTGCATCCTTCTTTCAGAGGTGTCTCATGCTGAGGCATCAGACTTCTCTGGGACAGGCATACCCTCCTTCCCCTTCTGGTTTCTCTCAGTCTCATTTCCTGAGCAGTGTGCAGAGGACAGGAGAATGAAACAAGGCATGCAACTATGGCCCTCACTCTTAGCTCCCCAAGTATTTCCCTCCCCTTCCCTCTCTCCTCAATTCCAGCAATAGTAATCTGTGTGCCCTGCATGTCTCTGCATCCCTCATTCTCCTTCCATGAGGATATTAAAAGAAATTCATGATATCCTGGCTTTGGGCCTTTTTATAAATATCCTTCACCCAGCACATAGAATTCCTACTGCTAGTCATATTTAGTACATAATAATCTACCCATTACAATAACCACCTCCTCATTCTTTCTTGTTCTGGACCTCTTCAATGCTCATATTGAAGAGACTGTTTTTGACTCTACAGATCTCCTAGAATGTTCTTGAGGTCTTTCCTTTGATTACTTTGTGATTTATCAAATGAAACATGGGACTCTTGAAGGTAACTTCTTCTTCAGGATTTTTTGTTTGTTTGTTTGTTTGTTTGTTTTAGACAGGGTCTCACTCAATTGCCCAGTTGGAGTGCAGTGATGCAATCACCACTCACTGCAGCCTCAATCTCCTGGGCTCAAGCAATCGTCCCATCTCAGCCTCCCAAACGGGTCTGCAGGTGCAAGCCATCATGCCATGCCCAGCTAATTTTTTATTTTTGTAGAGATGAGTTTTCCCTATGTTGCCCTGGCTGGTCTCAAACTCCTGGGCTCAAGTGATCTACCTGCCTCTGCCTCCCAAAATGCTGGGATTACAGATGTGAGCCACCATGCCCAGCCCTCTGCAGGGTTTAATAGAACAAAGCAACACCCTGCATGTAGTGAGAGCTCAGAGGCTTGTCTGCTTCCAGACTTTCTTCAGCCCTGTCTCCCCAAGTGTAGAGTCTAGAAAATTCTTCTTCCAGGCCTTTCAGCTCACTGCTCTGTACATATCTTATTGATTTCCAAGCAATAAACTCATCTGGAACCACTCCTTTGTGGTTCTCATGTGTAATAAAGTTCAATGGCTTGTATATGCTCTCTGTATTTTTCTTTTTAATCCTCACAAATGTCTTATCAGGGAGGTTTAGAGGTGAGTAATCTAAAACTCAAAAGGGTTAAGAAAGTGGCTTAAGGTAGCTAGATATTTAGCTATGTCACATAATGCTATAGCTGGGTGTCAAGGAGGGTAGAATGCCAAGTAGAGTCAAATTACTGGGGACTTGCAAAGAGTGCCCCTTCATGCCTCCCATTCTGCTGCTCCCCTGCTTTTTTTTTTTTTTGAGACACAGTCTCGCTCTGTCGCCAGGCTGTAGTGCACTGGTGTGGTCTTGGATCACTGCAACCTCTGCCTCCTGGATTCAAGCGATTCTCCTGCCTCAGCCTCCCAAGTAGTGGGGATTACAGATACATGCCACCACACCCGGCTGATTTTTGTATTTTTAGTAGAGATGGGGTTTCACCATGTTGGTCAGGCTGGTCTTGAACTCTTGACCTCGTGATCCACCTGCCTTGGCCTCCTAAAGTGCTGGGATTACAGGCATGAACCACCGCGCCCGGCCACTCCCCTGCTTTCTTCAGGACATGAAGAATCTATCAAGCTTTCCTCACTCCTGACAAGACTAAAGCATCCAGTTAGGATAGAGGAGGGCGGGATGAGGGACTCTAGAGGGTTATCATCTTCCTTGTTTCCTTTTTTTTTCTAGTTCCTAGAGCAAATGCATCCTTTGGTTCTGGCCCTACTCTTCCTTTTTAATTTTCTCAGTCAAAAGCGAAAGTGCAGCAGGAATGAGTTGTTTGGTTGTCAGGGACCTTCACCCCCTGGTTTTGGGGTTTGGTGGGCATTCTGAGTTATTGTGGGGGTGGAGGGTGCTTCCCAATGTCATTGAGAGGTGGGGGCTCAGCCACGTCTCAGAATATGGGATGGCATGCGTGTGCTGGATGTTCGGCATGTGACCAGCAGGCAGCTGCCACAGAAAGCTGACACCTGCATTGTTGGAATGATCAGGCAACAACGCTGCTCCCCACTAGAGATAAACAGGGGTCCCTTGCGTGGAAGTAAAATATACCTAGGTGCAGTTCAGATTCCGTGCTTCTCTCTGGTCCTGGGGACCAGTGGAGCTCTGCAGCACCCCCTGTAGGTTCTGCCCTTTTCCTGGTTGTCACCTCTGGCACCCAACCCCTTGTTTCTCCCCAGCAACGTTGGATATATTTGCCTTGGCCAAGCCTTGCAGCTCCTCCTTCCTCTAGTTTTGTTGAACCTCCTCTAGTACCCTTGAAGTTGAGGGGGCAGGGAATCTGCTCCCCTGTACATGCTTTCCCATTGATATGGTAAAGTTGTTTTCTACTTCACTCAGGCCTCCTCCTGATTTTTTTTTTTTTTTTTTTTTTTTGAGACAGGGTTTTGCTCTATCACCCAGGCTGAAATGCAGTGGCGCCATCTCAGCTCACTGTAGCCTCGACCTCCCTGGCTCAAGCAGTTCTCTCGCCTTAGCTTCCCCACAACCCACCCCCTAGAGCTGGGATTACAGGTTGCACCAACACACCCAGCTAATTTTTTTTTCTGTTTGATTTTTGTAAAGACTGGGTCTTGTCATGTTGCCCAAGCTGGTCTCAAACTCCTGGGCTCAAGTGATCTTCCAGCCTTGGCCTCCCAAAGTGCTGTGAGCCACCACCCCTGGTGACACCTCCCCTTTTTGATATTAAGAGCATATTTTAGATTTTTTTAACCTAAAATTGACTTTTTGTTTTTTGCTGTTATAATCTGACCTCATCTTGATGCAAGATCTTTGACTAATAGAGGAAAAGTTATCTGCAAGGGTTGGGAAGCAAAACCCAAGTATTAGTATTTCAAGATATTATTTCTCCACAAAGATGAAAGTTGAAGAAATACCAAAATCACGTGTTAACCCTTAGACCCGTTTCATTTTGAGTACTTTTGAAGCCTTGTTAAATACTAATTTTCACTTGCGTCCATGTGAAGAGACCACCAAACAGGCTTTGTGTGAGCAACAAGGCTGTTTATTTCACCTGGGTGCAGGCGGGCTGAGTCCAAAAAGAGAGTCAGTGAAGGGAGATAGGGGCGGGGCCGTTTTATAAGATTTGGGCAGGTAAAGGAAAATTACAGTCAAAGGGGGGTGTTCTCTGGCGGTCAGGGTTGGGGGTCACAAGGTGCTCAGTGGGGGAGCTTTTGAGCCAGGATGAGCCAGGAAAAGGAATTTCACAAGGTAATGTCATCAGTTAAGGCAGGAACAGGCCATTTTCACTTCTTTTGTGGTAGAATGTCATCAGTTAAGGCAGGAACCCGCCATCTGGATGTGTACGTGCAGTTCACAGGGATATGATGGCTTAGCTTGGGCTCAAAGGCCTGACACTAATAAATTCATCTCTTGTAGTAAATGATTGCCTCCAAATATTATATCTCACAACATGTATCTTCCAGGTAAAATAATATTAGCAGGTGCCTACAAAGCTACAAAGAATTATAGTTAAGGCCAGATACGATGGTGGAATAGGCAGACTTACTGTTTTGTAAGTCCCTCTCCTGGCCCTGGCAGTAAGGACATGGATATTCTGTCCTAGACTCAGCAATCAGATCCTCCACTCAGAACTTTTATGTATATATATTTATATTTATAAATTTATATTTAATTATGTATTAAAACAGACTTACTATTTGGTTGATAAGGGCCTTTCTGTACTTCTCACGTCACAGCAGGTGTGAGCACTCTGACAGTGATCCTAATTACTTTGGAAAGTAAAACGAACTGAAGATTATGTTTGGGGAAAAACAAAAACAAAACCTTCAAATTACAGAGAGGAGTTTTGAAAAGAAAAGTGTAATGTTCAACACTGTGCACCAGAGGGCACCATATTTACATGAGCCTGGAAAGGGCACTTGCTCCCCATTTCGCATTGAATGACCCATTTAAACGAAGTGACAGAGGGATAGAGAGAAGAGCAGGAAAAGTATATAAGCAAGTATTGTCCAAGCACCCAGTAAACATCATGTAGTTCTTCTTCCTGTTAAACTTAGATGCATATGACTAAGCACAGAATCCAGTTAACATAGAGCTATGTGTATCTCAAAAAACTTTTGGTCACTCACTCTCTGACCTTCTTTTTTATTTAGAGTGAAAATTTATTGTGTGAGTCTTGGAGGGACTATCTCCCACTATGGATGCCAGAGGGGACCAAGCAGTCCCTCTCCTGGCCCTGGCAGTAAGGACATGGATATCCTGTCCTAGACTCAGCAATCAGATCCTCCACCCAGAACTTTTATGTATATATATTTATATTTATAAATTTATATTTAATTATGTATAATGCATATTTAATTTTAAAATTACATATATGATATATACATTCACTTTTAAAATTTAAATATGATATAGACATTTAATTTTTAAAATTAAATATATGATATATACATTTAATTTTTAAAATTAAATATATAATATATAATTAAATATAGAATACATACACATTTAATTTTAAAAATCATTTCTTAATAGAGGGGGGGTCTTACTATGTTGCCCAGGCTGGTCTCAAACTCCTGGACTCAAGCGATCCACCAGCTGCAGTCTCCCAAAATGCCGGGATTACAGGCGTGAGTTACCGTGACCAGCCCAAAACTTTTCATCTTGAAGGAAGACTCAGAAGCTCAGGAGCAATGAGAGGTTATGCATGGCAGTGCCTATGACAACAAACACTCAATAGTGGTGGTGCTGGCAATAGTGGCACAATGGGGACAACCACAAATGCTGCAAAAGATGTGTTGTACTTAAAATTGGTTCTTATTTCTACTGGAGGTCGTGTTAACCATCAAAAACAAAATAAGTGTAGTTATCATAATAGGCAGTTGAGCCCGTGTGGATATCTGAATGATCTAACCCACAGATTCTTTGTAGTGGTTATTGATCATGGGGTCCTTAAAAAATGTGTGTTCATTCAATAAGATTCTACTGGAGAGTATAAGCTCTGTGATGGCAAGGATTTTAGACTGTTTATTCAGTGATGCATCCCAAACACCTAGAACAGTTTGTGTCACATAGACCTGCCCAATAAATATTTGTTGAGTGAATGAACAGGAGCCTAAAATGAGCCATCGTGGTAGAGAATCAGGCCCCCACCCAATTTTCAGCCCTGAGTCAGACCTAGAAGCTCTGAAAAAAAAAAAAAAAAAAAAGCATTTTACCAGTTAGGAAGAATCTTGCAATATTTTGCAAGTATTTACCATGAATATTCTTCTTAATCTTTGCCAATGAGACCTGCTGTCATTTCCAGAGTAACTGTGCACTTGGGAAAAGGAGATGCCCAGAGTTTTGCAAACAGGATCAGATCTAGTAAATGTCAGATTTGAGATGTGAATGCAGCTCTATTTCATTTAGAAACCAATTTTTTTGTTTGTTTGTTTGTTTTTGAGACAGAGTCTCGTTCCATTGCCCTGGCTGGGGTGCAATGGCACGATCTCAGCTCACTGCAAAATCTGCCTCCCAGATTGAAGCAATACTTGTGCCTCAGACTTCTGAGTAGCTGGGATTACAGGTGCACACCACCACATCTGGCTAATTTTTTTGTATTTTTAGTAGAGAAGGGGTTTCCCCATGTTGGCCAGTCAGGTCTCGAACTCCTGTCCTCAAGTGATCCACCCACCTTGTCCTCCCAAAGTGCTGGGATTATAGACGTGAGCCACTGCATCTGGCCCCAATATTTTCTATATTTGCCTGATGATAATAATTATCTGGGGGCACTTGGAAAATATACAGACTCCTGAGCCCCACCCCTTCTAAATCAGAATTGCCAGGGGACAGTCTGACAATTTAGGTTTTTAACAACAACCCTGTCAATAAGGTAATTCTTATTACCACACATCTGGTATCCTTTTCTTTTGGGAACTAGAAGGTCATGAAAGGGTCAGGGATCTAACCATTATGCATTTCAAGATTTAGCCAGTGATACTGGCTTTTCATCTTTACCGTTTTTAGAGTGACCCCATTTGGTTGTTAATGGCTCCAATAGTCAGCCTTTTTGAGCTGTGGGAAAGACGGTGGGGCAGCAATTAGGACTCAAGGGTAGGTGCACACAGCTTGATTGAAAACAGTCTGAAAGCATTCCATCTTAAGGAATGTGAGCATATATTACTACTGTATATGCCATTATTTTAGGAGGAGACCACCACTCTATTTATTTTGCAAAAGAGGTGATAATTCAAGGAATAATACGATATTGTAGAATCATGCAATGCTTCACACTGAACTCTCTTAAGATGTATGCAGGCCGGGCGCAGTGGCTCACGCTTGTAATCCCAGCACTTTGGGAGGCCGAGGCGGGCGGATCACGAGGTCAGGAGATCGAGACCACGGTGAAACCCCGTCTCTACTAAAAATACAAAAAATTAGCCGGGCGTGGTGGCGGGCGCCTGTAGTCCCAGCTACTCGGAGAGGCTGAGGCAGGAGAATGGCGTGAACCCGGGAGGTGGAGCTTGCAGTGAGCCGAGATTGCGCCACTGCACTCCAGCCTGGGCGACAGAGCGAGACTCTGTCTCAAAAAAAAAAAAAAAAAAAGATGTATGCATTTTTTTTTTTTTGCACACAAAACAATAAACATTTTCCAAAAGTACATACAAACAAAAAGATGCATATCAAACATATTAGGAAGGTTGCACATGGGAAGACGGGGAATAGAAATGGGGGGTGGGAATTAAAGAAAATAAATGAGAGAGGGACTTTGTATGGATCAATGATAATAACTCAATCCTCTATTTGACAAAGGAGAAGGAAGAGGAAGAAAAAGAAAGTGGGATAAAGGATCAGAAAGGGAGGAAAATAGAAAAAATTAGAGTATGACTCCAGGGTAGACCTGTTTTGTTGTCGCTTGGTTGGTTGGTTGGTTTGTCAGTTGTATTTTTCATGTTTCGCCATGTTGGCCAGGCTGGTCTCGAACTCCTAGCCTCAAGTGATCAACCCGCCTCGGCCTCCCAGAGTACTGGGACTACAGGAGTGAGCCACCACGTCCAGCCCCCACATTGCTTCTGGCCTCTGTGGTAGACCTCCCAGACGGGGCGGCCGGGCAGAGGCGCTCCCCACATCCCAGACGGGGCGGCCAGACAGAGACGCTCCTCACTTCCTAGACGGGGTGGCGGCTGGGCAGAGGGGGGCCGGGCAGAGGCGCTCCTCACATCCCAGACAATGGGCAGCCAGGCAGTTCCTCACTTCCTAGACGGGGTGGCGGCCGGGCAGAGGCGCTCCTCACTTTCTAGACGGGGTGGCGGCCGGGCAGAGGCGCTCCTCACTTCCCAGACGAGGCGGCCGAGCAGAGGCACTCCTCACTTCCCAGACGGGGCGGCCGGGCAGAGGCGCTCCTCACATCCCACACGATGGGCGGCCAGGCAGAGAGGTTCCTCACTTCCTAGACGGGGTGGCGGCTGGGCAGAGGCGCTCCTCACTTCCCAGACGGGGCGGCCGGGCAGAGGAGCTCCTCATAACCCACACGATGGGCGGCCAGGCAGAGACGCTCCCCACCTCCCAGACCGGGCGGCGGCCGGGCAGAGGCTGCAATCCCAGCACCCTGGGAGGCCAAGGCAGGCGGCTGGGAGGCGGAGGCTGCAGCGAGCCAAGACCACGCCACCGCACTGCAGCCCGGGCAACACCGAGCACCGAGGGAACGAGCCTCCGTCTGCAGTCCCAGCACCTCTAGAGGCCGAGGCGGGCAGACCACCGGAGGTCAGGAGCTGGAGACCAGCCTGGCCGACATGGCGAAACCGCGCCTCCAGCCAAAGGAGAAAAACCAGGGAGGGGTGGTGGCGCGCGCCGGCAATCGCAGGCAGCCCGCAGGCCAGGGCAGGAGAATCACGGGAGCCGGACGCAGGGAGCCTGCAGCGAGCCGAGTGTACTCCAGCCTGGGCCACAGAGGAAAGAAAGGAAAGGAAAAAGGAAAAAGGAAAGGGAAAGGGAAAGGGAAAGCAAGATGTATGCATGTTAAACTGACTAATTAATAAGGTGAATAAGGTAATTGATAACAGATTGAAGAAGTATGGTAAGCTACAAACTCATCTTGCAATACATAAAACATCAAGATGTAAAGCAAGAATCTCTTCTCACTAAAATCACTGTAAAATGCAGTATTTGGTCTTTATATATTCTAAAGAAAGTACGGCACTTTTTCAAATGTAAGTGATATTTTATTGACGATTCATTATTAACAATAATCCTTCCAGTTTTCAGTTTTCCCTCCACCCCCCATATGAAAGCCTTTTGGGCATTATATAAGCTTCCCTACAATCCCAAGACTTAAAAACCCTCTCTGGGTGTGACAATGAAGAATTCTATTCTCAGTAATTCTTGGCTAAATTTTGAAGGGTTATAGGGCTTTTGGTCTTTCATCTTAATATTTACTTCCTATTAGGGAAGAACAGGAGAAATGAAGAGTTGTTTAATGAGAAAACCAAGTGCCTGAAGAGCCTTCAGAGAAAAGGAGTTCAAGCCTCTTGGAAGCTGATGTTTTCATTTTACTTTTTTTTAAAGATGACGTTTCACTCTGTTGCCCAAGCTGAAGTTCAGTGGTGTGATCATAGCTCACAGCAGCCTTGAACTCCTGGGCTGAAGCAATGGAGGTTGATGTTTTAAATGGGCAGACTATCCAGGAGATACTGCTTATTAAAATTACATCAAATGTAATCGTTTACAAGACCCTTAGGAGCTGAGTTTAGCAATGCAAAAGTCACCCAAGCATGGGAGAGGTTGGACAGACAAGAGATCTTGGGCACAATTATAAAGAACTTGTCAAATAAAATAGTATGAACTAAAGGCTTAAGTATAGGAGGAGTCTTGCATGTCCAAGGGGATTCAGCAGATTAGGTAAGACAAAGACTTATCTTCATATTAAGGCCTACACCAGAGGTAAGTAGGTCACTGCCAGATAGAATCTGGAACCCCTTAGAGAAGGTGTCATTACGTGTTCACAATGGATAAAGTTCTGTTCACTGGGGGGTAATTCTGCCCCTAACAAATTACTGTGTCAGGAAGAGCATGGCAACATGAGCAGTGCTGGTGAGTCTCTGCAAGGGAGGTCTCCAAGGCCTTGAGTCTCTCAAATAAGGCAAACCATTCATCTTCCCAGTTGTTAATAGATCTGAGTCATTCAGGGGCACCATGGGTGACTTTTATGTTATTCATGCCTTTGTTTTCCTTCTCTTTCTCCTTCTTCCCCTTCCTCCTACCTTCTGCCACCAGATCTTTGAGGATAGTACAGAGCCTTACTCATAAGACAACTAAGGCAAGAGGGAGGAAGTAAAATGTGGATTGGGCCACCTCTCCTCCAGAGAGAAGACTGGTATTTGGTTTGAGATTATGCAGTGATTTCATTTGTTGCCAAGTCAATATTATTATGGTGTGGAAAGCCTTATTATGGTGTGCTAAAAGCCTTCTCAAATTATTAGGAAGTTTGAAGGCAGAACAGGTAAGAAGGAAAAACAAGAATGGAGAAATGAGAGGATGAGGAAGGGAAGGATGTACAGAGCCTTGTCTCTATATCTCCTTAAGACTGTTTTGTCAATGGCAAGCCCTAGCATAGTCAAGCCCCTTGCCACCAGCAGTGTGTGTAGCTATGAAAAACAATCACTAGGGAATTTCTGGCAAACCCCACTTTTCTGTATTCAGATGGGCTCAGTAATGTACTCATTCAACAAATCCATGTTAGACTCTATGAATGATAAACAAACAAAAGTCCAAAAGATTGAAAATCATCAGCTGGGAGCGTTGGCTCACCCTTGTAATCCCAGCACTTTGGGAGGCCGAGGCAGGTGGATTACCTGAGGTCAGGAGTTCAAGACCAGCCTGGCCAACATGGTGAAACCCCATCTCTACTGAATATACAGAAATTAGCCAGGTGTGGTGGCATGCACCTGTAATCCCAGCTACTCGAGAGGTTGAGACACAAGAATCACTTGAATCTGGGAGGCAGAGGTTGCAGTGAGTTGAGATCATGCCACCGCATTCCAGCCTGGGTGACAGAGTGAGACTTTGGCAAAAAAAAAAAAGATTGAAGATTATCTTTTGAAAGAACAATTTATTCCACATTTATAGAACTTAGACATTGTGCAAACACTTTTAGAGCCTAGAGGAAGAAAGGTGAAAAAAGAAAATCCCTCCTCTCACACGCTCAGTCTGATGAGGAAGACAGATATATCAATGGATAAAAACAGTAAGACTTGTTAATTGTAATAATGGAGGATATACGTGATGGTATAGGGAGATAGTGATGAATTCTACCATTGCGGTGGATTCTACCATTCTTGGTTCACCAAGAAGATTATATGTAAACCAGTTCTTAATGGATGACTATTAATGTGTGAGCTGACTGTGCTTGAGAAAACATTTTAAGCAATGGGAATATGGGAACAAAGACATGGAGGTTTCAAGTAAGAGTACCTAGCACATGCAGTAAACAGCAATGCCTTGGCTTAGCTTGCAAACAGGAGGCAGAGTGTGCGGAGAGGCAGGAAATGAGGCTGGGAGGAAACTCAAAAGCCAGATGGGGTAAAGCCTCAGATACTATACTAGAGAGTTTGGACTTTACCTTCTAGGACATCGAGGAGATTTTGAAAGGCTTTAACAATAATAATATCAACAGATTATGGTGGCAGTACGTGGAGTGTGGTTGGAAGGGCAAGAGGTGGGAGCTAGGGAGACCATTTAAGAAGCTGATGCAGAAGTCTAGGTGAGAGAGCATAGAGGCCTGTAATGGAAGAGTAATTTTATGGATGGAAAGGAGAAGACAGATTCCAGAGATAGGTACAAAGAGAAACCATATAGCATGGTCCCCCATTGCATGTGGTGGCATGGAGGGGAGAGAGAGAGAACAAGAGAGTAAGAGCAAGAGTGAGAGAGATTGAGAGTGAGGGTGAGAGTGAGAGACAGGGACAGAGACAGAGAGAAGAGTCTCAGTTTTCAGGATTAGATAATTTATTGAATGATGATTCCAGTAACTGGGACTGGGAATGTAGGAAAAGGAGCAGGTTGGGAGGCTTGGATACATTGAACACGTTGAGATGAAAGTGCCTGATGCATATGCACGTAGAGCTGGCCCATAGCTCATGTATATTTAAAACCAGAGTCAAGAAGAGAATCCTGGACTGAAAACACGATTTTGGAATCACCCATATGGAATAGATTAAATAAATCAAGGACTGCTTATAAAAAGAAGAGCGGAGGGCTTGGGAGGGGTACAGATAAAACACACATAACACTTGACAGCAAGAAAAAAGATGTATGTGAACAGAGGGCAAGTGCTGATACCAGCTGTGTCACTCACAATAGTGTTTATCTGGGTTTCCTTTTTTTGTTTTTTTGAGACAGAGTCTCACTCTGTCGCTCAGGCTGGAGTGCAGTGGTGTGATCTCGGCTCACTGCAACCTCTACCTCCTGGCTTCAAGTGATTCTCCTGCCTCAGCCTCCCAAGTAGTTGGGATTACAGGCTCCCGACACTATGCCTGGCTAATTTTTGTATTTTTAGTAGAGACAGAGTTTCTTCATGTTGTTCAGCCTTGTCTTGAACTCCTGGCCTCAAGCAATCCACCAGCCTCAGCCTCCCAAAGTGTTGGGATTATAGGCATGAGCCACCGTGCTTGGCCAGGAGTTTCTAATTCTATTTCTATTATATGAAGCCAACAACCACCAGTGTCATCAGGAAAAATGATTGTTTAGTTTTCTTATATCATAACTACATGTTTGTGACTATGCATGGCACTTACTGTCCTCATCAGATGCTTAGGTTGAGAGATGAGCTTAGGGCATAGTATTCGGACCCATTTTTCAGTCTTTCATTATGAACTTTGGGTATGACTGAGTGATGGTGGGCCATTGATAAAACAATTAGTTTATTATTCACTAGCTGAACATTGTGCTCTAAGGAGCATAGACAGTAAATTAGAGGAAACTCTAATTTACTAAAGGAGTTAGTTGCTTCATTCACTGGAGTCTCCGTGTTTGGCTTTATGACATTCAATATTTATCTTCTTGAATTAACTTGGGCAGCATGATGATCACACCTGAGCGAAGTAATAAGTATGTTGCATGATCAAATTAATATTCAAGAAAGCTCTTGTCAGGCAGTAATGTTGGACCAAACCTACCAAGTTGAAATTTGACTGGAATAAATGTACATTCCTGCCCTTGGTTTCTGAAATGTGACTGCATAAGTAAAAGCATAATGGAGTTAACAGTGTAATATGAGAGCCCCCAAAGCTAACCCCATTTCAGGCCCCATTACACTAGCATCAGATGCGACCTAGGCAAGAGTTCTCTTATGTTCTGCTCTGGGAAGCATTTGAAGTGTTTCAGTTGTGAGTACCACTCCAGCCAATGAGAGAGCCAGATGGAGAGAAGGCCATGTGAGGAATGGGTTGAAGAATTGCTTGGTGACTAGCTAGCAGGGTTGGAGGTAAGCAGACGTCTGTGATGTCTTTATAAATACTGGAAGCACTGTCCCTTTTAAGGGGACTTAAGTGAATTCTGTCAAGCTTCAGAGGGCATAATTTTTACATATAGAAGGTAAAGGAAGACAGTCACAGTAGGAAAAAAGAAATCTACCACTTCACCTTCTTCATAAACGGAATGGGCATACCTGAGTCAGTGAGCTCCCCACAGCTGGGAGTGTTTAAGCAGAACGATATTGAAAAAGAGAGTCCTGGAGAAGGGGAGAAATGGAATTGGATGACCCTAAAGGCTGTCATCATGCTGAGATTTGGCAATGTGAAATGATCCATTCGATTGCTTCATTTTCTGAACCTGAATGCAATTCTGGTTCATGTTTTGTTTTTTTATTTCTCTCTCTCCATATAGAGATAATTGGTTCTACAAATCTTATAATTCTGCTAGAGGATGAAATCTTTGCCGATTTTTTCAACACATTTCTTTCCCTCCCGGTAAGCATTCTCAGATTTAAATACAAATGTTTCATTAGCAGCTGAATAGTGAAACTCACAGAGCTAAGCAACTTTTTTTCTTTGTTTGTTGTTATTTGGGGTTTTACTAAATTTCTTCTTAAATAAAAATCTCTTTTAATTTGAGCAAATAAACGTGAATCAGAGCCACCTTTAAAATCTCCAAAAACTTCCCATTGTTGATGTCATCAGATCCTAAATCCCCAGCCTCCTTACTTGCCTTTACCTGTCCAAAGTTACTTCTCATCATACCCTCTGCTGATCGCCAGTGCTCTGTTGACAGAGGTCTACCCTTACTGGGTACCCCTGGCATTCCACCACCTCTGAACCTCTCCTTCGGCTGTGTTTGTTTTCTGCCAGGAATACCTTTCCCATAGTTCTACCTATGAAAATCTTAAATACTCTTCAAATCTCTGCTTAAATTCCATTCTCCTTAAGGAATTCCTAGGTCCTCAGCATTGGAACCTCCTGATGGGAACTTCTCTGCTTCTGAGCCCCTTGGCACTTTGCAACTCTCTTGAGTTATGTGTGTGTGTGTGTGTGTGTGTGTGTGTGTGTGTGTGGCCCCCAGTAGATTATGAGACAGTGAATTTCTGCAGGACAAGGACTGAGGATTATTTATTCTGCTCTACTCCCTTTACCAGATGTTTAGTGCATAGAAATTGTTGTTGACTGGAACAAGCCTATTTCCCTAATCTATGCAACTAAAACAAACCTCAAACATCAAAGTATTCTTAAACTCAAACCTGGACTTATCCTGAATCTTTTTTGGTTTAAATCCTTGGTGACATTTTAACACTGGTGCCTTATGAATTGTGGCTCATCTTGATGCATCCTTTCCCATAAGATGGTATATACTAAAAGGCGAAATTTCAGTCAAGTGGGAAAAGCACCCTCTATATCCCACACATGGTTATTGGATGGTTACTTTGTGCCAGCCCCTGAGCTGGGCTTAATATTGGGGATGCACATATTAATGACACCATCCCTGCATCCCTGTCCTCATGGAATTCCCAGTCTAGTGTGAGAGATATTTATTGAAATTCTGGGTGACATGACGGAAGTTTTTAGGAGGCAGTGGGGGTACAGTACTCACGAGAGAGAGAGAGATCATCCCTACCTGGAAATTCAGGAAAAGCTGACACAAGACAAATATTAAAAGACAAGAAGGTACTTGACAGCTAACTGGAAGCAGAAAGTGAGGAGGAAAGGATACATAAAGAAATAGGAGGAGGCTGGGCACGGTTGCTCATGCCTATAATCCCAGGAATTTGGGAGGCCAAGGTGGGGGGATCACCTGAATTTGGGAGTTTGAGACCAGCCTGGCCAACATGGTGAAACCCTGTCTCTACTAAAAATACAAAAATTAGCCTGGCGTGGTGGCGGGAGCCTGTAGTCCCAGCCACTCGGGAGGCTGAGGCACGACAATCACTTGAGCCCAGGAGGCGGAGGTTGCAGTGAGCCGAGATTGCACCGCTGCACTCCAGCCTAAGTGACAGAGCGAGACTCCACCTCAAAAAAAAAAAAAAAAAGAATAAAAATAGGAGGAAAAGACTAGGGAGTGAGTAGCAAGAAAAGCAAAAGCATTATAGACAGAACAGAGAAAGTAAAGGCACCAAAGAATACAATCCTTTGACACTTTGGGGCAAATTGTAAGTAACTCAGGAAGGCTGAAGAACGGTTGTGAGGGCGAGACGCCACAAGAGATAAGCTGCACAGGCAGGCTGTGCCAAGCCCTGGAGATCAGGCAAACTATGCCTAGGAGTTTGGACATTACCCTAAGGCGTTAGAGAGCCATCGAAGGATTTGAAGTAAAAGAGTAACATGTTCAGGCTTTCATCTGAGAAAACTACTCTGCAGAGGTCTGGCCAATGGGTGGGCAGGAGACCTTAATGGAGGAAGGGAAAGGGGTTAGGAGGTTGTTTCAATCATCTAGGTGGGAAGTAATGAGGGTCTAAAGGGAAAGGGGAGAGGAGGATGGGATAAGTAGAGGAGACTGTTAACAAAACAAAATATAGAACCATGTCACTGTTTAAATGTTAGGCAAGGTGGTAACAGGAAGAAAGGAAGCAAGGGTAACAGGCTTGGGTGCTTGGATGGATGGTGGTGTCAGGCAACAGGATTAAAATGAGGATAAGGAAAAGGCCTCTCTGAGAGTGGGTCTTTTATGTGTTTCTCACTCTTACTATTGTCTCTGCCACTGTCTTAATGAAGGTTTCAGAAGTAATCTTTTTTTTTTTTTTTTTTTTTTTTTTGAGACAGATTTTGCTCTTGTTGCCCAGGCTGGAGTGCAGTGGCACAATCTCAGCTCATTGCAACCTCCACCTTCTGGGTTCAAGTGATTCTCCCGCCTCAGCCTCCCAAGTAGCTGGGACTACAGGCATGCACCACCACGCCCAGCTAATTTTTTGTATTTTTAGTAGAGACGGAGTTTCTCCATGTTGGTCAGTCTGATCTCAAACTCCAGACCTCAGATGATCTGCCTGCCTCAGCCTCCCAAAGTGCTGGGATTACAGGCGTAAGCCTCCACGCCCAGCCAAGAAGTAATCATAAGACCCGTTAATCAGTCAATTCACCAACACAATTAAAACAATTCACAATAATGTTCTAGAAACAGAGAGTGATGTGGGGAGGGGAGTTCCAGCCAAGAGTATAAGAAAGTCCTGGCCACTTAGGCAGCTGTGGCCTATAAAGAAAGACAGCAGTAGTAGTTCGTGTTGAATACTCCTCAAGTTTACAAATTTCTACCACTTAATTCCCATAGTCACCGTGTGCAGTAGGAAGTATTTTCCCTTTTTACCAACGGATCTCAGAAGTTAAATGATTTGCTGTAATTCCAGCACTTTGGGAGGGCGAGGCAGGTGGATCACTTGAGGTCAAGAGTTCAAGACCAGCCTGGCCAACATGGTGAAACCCAGTCTCTACCAAAAATATAAAAATTAGCTAGGCGTGGTGGCACATGCCTGTAATCCCAGCTACTAGGGAGGCTGAGGTAGGAGAATCGCTTGAACACGGGAGGCGGAGGTTGCAGTGAGCCAAGATCGTGCCACTGCACTCCAGCAAAGGCGACAGAGCCAGACTCCATCTCAAAAACAAAAACAAAAACAAAAGTTAAATGATACGCCTAAGATCACACAATGAATCTAGGGCAGTTCTAGGAGCTGACCAGGTCTGCTGGCTCCAGGCCTGATGTGTTTTCCACATTAGCCTGTGCCCTCTATGGTATAAATGTCGGGTAGTGAAACGGCTTCCAAATCCCACTCCCACATAATCTCACAACTTCACAGTCCTACTGCCACTCCTTAAAGGTAGCTTAACACACCACTCAGGGTGTGTTGCGTTACACACTGAGTGCAGAGCAGAGAGAGATCCCTAAGGACTGAGTCTCCTTTACAGACTTATAATTGTAACATGCAGACAGCAACATCACCTTCCTTCAGCACCTCACAGCCAGTGACAAGGGACAAATGGGATTGAGGGAAGAGGGCCATAGACTAACAAAAGTGTGAGGCTGTTCATCTTGGGGAGATGGTCAGACTGACATGAAGTGCTGAGAGTTCAGCCAAGAATTGGAGCTTCAGCCCCTCTAGTTTTCTGCAAATACTTCTGGGACACTTTGAAGACATTTTGTTGCCCATGGTGAGACTGCTTAAGTTTACATACCTGTAAACATAGAAGTCCTTTCCCATCCATTTCAAAGGTGGTTGCCTAGGTGACAGTCTCTTTTCCATGACAAAAGGGGATGGTATCCTAGAATTACATTATCAATTTTGGACACTCTCAATGCCTCCCTATGTAATTTGTATCCCCAGTCTCCACATCTTTAGTCCTCTCTGTCTTCTCCAGTTTAGGTAAATCCAAAGCTATTTTTCACTGGGAAAACGTTTTAGACATTTGCTAAGTCCGGGGAGAAAAGTGAATACTGAATACACAAAGTAAATACGTTCTAATATCATGGGCCTTGGCCTTTGCACACAAGCAAATAGCTCTCAGGTCGGCTCAGGCTCCACAGGAAAGATAGCTCCCAGGTTGGGGCATGGTGGAGCCAAAAGATGAATGAATCTTGCAATTCAGTCTGTTTAGAGCTTGTTTGTATGTGTGCAGGGCAAGTTGATGCAGTAGAATAAATTTAAGAATTAATGTCCCTTGAAATAAAAGAGCCATGGAACCTCCCTTCCTCTGCGGCTGTAGATGGACTGTGTCATATACATGAAGAGAAGCTCTACTCCCTTGACTGTTTCCTAGCTTTCTTTTGCAGGTTTTTGGTCAGACACCATTTTATACTGTTGAAAATTCACAGTGGAGCTTGTGGCCAGAAATACCTTGTAACTTGGTGAGTAAAATTCTTCAGAGGTAGAGAGTTTAGGGTGGGAGAATGAGGGAACTATAATTGTTTTTTGTTGTTAATTTGTTTTTGTTTTTGAGATGGGGTCTCGTTCTGTCACCCAGGCTGTAGTGCAGTGGTGCGATCTTGGCTCACTGCAACCTTTGCCTCCCTGGCTCAAGCAATCCTCCCACCTAAGCCTCCCAAGTAGCTGGGACCACACAGGCACATGCCACCGTGCCCGGCTAATTTTTTGTATTTTTGGTAGAGACGGAGTTTCACCATGTTGCCCAGGCTGATCTTGAGCTACTGAGCTCTAGCAATCCACCTGCCTCGGCCTCCCAAATTGCTGGGATTACAAGCCTGAGCCACCGTGCCTGGCCTGAGGGAACTATTTGAAACGTGAATTGGGAGAGGGAGAAAAAGAGGAGGTCCAGAGGGTAACTATAGGAGAAACTGTAAAGCAGGTGAGTAGAACAGACAGCATCAATCCAGGTCTACATTTCTCCTTTTTACATTTTTTACCTCTTATCCAAGCAATTGCTGGTGAATTCTTTCCATTATATTCCAGTCCATAGTTAGGAAATGGGATTCTCACATCTACCGTGATAGGTTAGACACTTGGGAAACTGTGCTGAGAAGAACTTTAAGGGCACATCTAAGCAAGAAAGAGTGTGGGAATTGACTGGCAATGTCTGCGATGGGTGTGGGATGGGAAGTGGCAGCCCATGGGCCACATAATTATTGTCAGTATGCATTATCAGATGTAGATCAAAATAAGATGCTTCTCTGCCATTTCTAATGACTACTTGACTATTCTCCAGAGGGATGTTTTTCTCCCAATTTTTTTCTTTATGCTCTTTTTCTTTTTTCTTATTTTTCCCCTTGTCCCCACGCCTGTTTTCCTTTTCTACTATGTAGACCTTAGACTTACTAATGGCTTCCACATCCCCTACAAGGGGGCATATAGGATCAGAAAGACCACTCTAAACCCTGATAACAACAAGGTTTTTCTTTCCATGAGTTCTGGAGAGTTGAGAAGAGACATTCTATTCTGATGCTTACATTTGATTTCCTAAGGATAACCCTGAAAGCTGAAAAAAATTACCTCCTTTCTCTGTGGCTTGATCCTTCAGGAATATATCCTGTATTCTAAACGATGTTATGTGTGAATCTTTGTTTTTGTACATGTAGTGTAATTGATAGGGGTTAGGAGTTTGTTAGAAATTACGAGTGTGTTTACAAAGAAGCAAGTTGAATAGAGTTATGATCTGACATCACAGACCCAAATCTTTTCTGCTTTTCTTCTGTCAAGCAAGACTTAGATGTTTTCTTTAACAACTTCACTCAGGGATAAGAAAGAATTTTTTCATGAAAGATCAAGCTTTTTATTTTCTACCAATCCACTTACTTCTTTGCAAGCCTCTGCTCCTCTTTGATACTTCTTTTTTTTAGGTCCAGGTTCCAGGTTTATAGAAATTATTTTTAATCAACACACCTCTCCTTCTGGCCAGACACTGCAAGTGTGAGGCGATTAGTTGCCCCTTACTAAGTTGTATTTTTTTTAGCAGTTCAATTTTATTTAGCATTTTTGTTTCTATTTTGCTTTGACTCTAGATTGCCAAATACAAAGGGTTATTGACCTGGTTGGAAAAATACCGATTACCTTTCTTCTGTAAAACAAATTTGTGTTTCCATTACATTCTCTGTCAGGAGCTCATCAGTTTCATTAAGTCCCCAGAAGGAGGTAAGCATTGGTGTGCGTGTGTGTGTGTGTGTGTGTGTGCAGAAATATAGGAAGTCACATTTCATAATGATCTTATGCAGGTCAGTACTATAGTAAGGTATAAATATTGGCTGAATTTATAGATATGTGCATAGCCCAGCCCATGTTATGGCAATAGGTAAACTCTTAGCCTGAAATATTGGTATCAAGAGAAATATGCAGGAGTCTGACGGACTGGGCTGTTTATCTCACTGTAGCCAGAAATGAGAAAATTAATGGTGGCTGCAGAACATAGTAAAATTGCCTAATCTAGAACCAACAGATTTCACCACATTCATTACTACCATCTGGTTTAAGCCAGCAGAATTTTTTACCTAGTTAATGAAATCATCTCTTAATTTGTCTACTTGCTTTTACTCTTGCTCTCTTGCTCATAGAAGCCAGAGTGAGACTCTTAAAAAGTAATTGGTGGTGGTGCTGGAGGGACTCCTAGGAAGATGATGAAATAGAAAGCACTAGGAATCTGTTTCCTCATCCAGGCAACAATTGCACTGGCAGAATCTATATGATGTAAATATTTTGAAACTCTAGAATCTATTGAAGCTTGCAACATTCAGGGGAAAGTTTAGACAGTAAATTGTAGTTGATCTCATTCAGTTTCAGCTCTTTGCACAGTAGCAGCTACTTACCCTCAACCCCAGCCCCATGGCACACAGTTGTGCACATGTTCCTGGGGCAGCTTACAGGAGCCAGGGTGGGCAAAAAGAACCTTGTCTTCCAAATATCAAGGATCTGTGCTCCGATTGCTGCTTCTGATCACAGAAGTACAGACAGACGTGGGCAGTCATTGTTGTTGTACTTTCCCATTGTTGTAAGCCCCTCTCCCTCTAGCTGAAGCGACTTTTAGGGGATTTACAGAGCTGATATCTTCCTGCTTCTTCATTTTCTTTTTTTTCCTTTTGGGAGGCAGATCTTAAGGATTAGGACATTCAAAAACAACTGCATATATGGAGAAAATTAGAAAGTAACCGCCTATGCTTAAAGAAAGTTGCAGGCTCAGAAAAGATATAGGAAGACAAGTTTACACCTCAGGCCAATTCTTGGCACAGAGATATCCTACAATAACAATAAAAAAAAAAACAAAAATAATAACAACAAAAAAAACCCCAGCAAACTCTGTGAAAATGAGGGAATCTGATTTCCAGAGTTAACACATCATTAGGTTCAAATATTCAGTTTTTAACAACAACAACAACAAAAAATTCAGAAGGCACACAAAGAGGAAAGTATGTCTAATTTAAAGAAAATAAAGATAAACCTAAAGAAGCTGTCCTTGAGAGAGTTCTGAGGGCAGATCTACTAGATAAAGACTTTAAAACAACTGCCTTAAATATGGTCAAAGAACTAAAGGAAGATGTAGAGAAAGTCAGGAAAGTGATAAATGAACAAAATGGAAATATTAATACAGAGAAAAACCTTAAAAAAAAAAGTGATTCTGTAGCTGAAAAGCAAAACTAAAATGAAAAATCTACTAGAAAGATTTAAAGGCAGATTACAGCAGGCAAAAGAAAGAATCCATAAACCTGAAGATAGCACAGTAGAAACTATTTAATCTGAGGAACAGAAAGAAAGAAGTTTAAAGAAAACTGAACAGAGCCCCTTGATGGGACTTGTGGGGCACCATTAAGCAGGCCAACACACACGCATTATGGAAGTCTAGAAAAAGAGTAGAGAAAGAAAGGTGCAAAGAGAATATTTGAATATATAATGGCTAAAAACCTCTCAAACTTGATGGAATACATGAATATAGACAACAAAGGGCCCAATGAACTCCAAGTAAGATGAACTCAAAGAGATCCACACCAAGACATATTATACTCTTGAATGCCAAAGACAGAGAGAGAATGTTGAAAACCGTAAGAGAGAGAGAGAAATCATTCATCACTTTACAAGGGATCTTCATAAGATTATAAGCAGATTTCTCATCAGAAACTGTGGAGTCCAGCAGGCAGTAGGTTGATATATTCAATGTTCTAAAAGAAAAAAAATAACCAAGAATCCTATATTCAATAAAACTGTCCTTCTAAAGCAAGGATGAAATTAAGATATTTCCAGATAAACAAAAGCTGAGGGAGCTTTCCTGCAAGAAATGCTCAAGAGAGTCCTGCAGGGTGAAATAAAAGAACACTAGACAGTAACTTGAAGCCATATGTAGTAAAGATCTCAACAAAAATAAATAGAATTCTAACGTCATAAAATAATAATAAAAATAATATTTAAAAGCTATCATCATTGTAATGATTTATAACTGCACTTTTTTAAGATTTAAGAAATTAATATATGTTTTACAAGAATACTAGTCTAAAAGATAGTATTATTGTAACTTTGGTTGGTAACTCCACATTAAATTTTGTTTTCCACATAATTTAAGATATTAATGCATGTTAATTAATTATTAGTTTATATTTTGGGGAACGCAATGTAATTCTGTGACATCAACAACCAAAAGGGGGAGACAGAGCTGTCAAAGAAGCAAAGTTTTTGTATGTGACTGAAATTAAGCTGGTATAAATCAACTTAGAGTGTTATAAACTTACAATGTTAAATGTAATCTTCATGATAATTGCAAGGAAAATGGCTACAGAATTTACACAAAAGGAAATGACAAAGGAATTTAAATGTTTTACAAAAAAATCAGTTAAACACAAAAGAAGACAATAATCCTGGTAATGCAGAACAAAAGAGCTATAAAGTGTATAGAAAGCAAACAGCAGAATGACATTAGTTTCTTCTTAATAGTAAATTACTTTAACTGTAAATGGATTAAACTCTCCAATAAAAAGACAGAAATTGGCAGAATACATTTTAAAGCAAGATCCAATTACATGCTGTCTGTAAGAGATTCAGTTTAGAGTCAAAGACATAGACTGAAAGTGAATGGATGGAAAAAATATTCCCTGTAAATAGTAACCAAAAGAGAGCAGGGGTGCCTATAATGATATCAGACAAAATAGACTTTATTTAATTAATTTATTTTTATCCTACAAAAAATAGACTTCCCTCTCCTTCCAAAATAGACTTTAAATTTTAAAAAAAGTTTACAAGAGACAAAGAAGGACATTACTTTTTAATGCAAGTTTCAACATATCAAGATGTAACAACTATAAACATCCACACACCTAATGATAGGCCCTCAAAATGTATGAAGCAAAAATGGACAGAACTGAAAGAGAAAATAGACAATCCTAAAATAATCATTGGAGACTTCAATACCCCACTCTTAATAATGAATAGAATAGTAAGACAGAAGATAGGTAAGGAAATAGAGACTTAAACAATACATTAAACTAGCTAGATCTAAAAGACATATACAGGACACTCTACTCAACACCAGTAGCGTACACATTCTTCTCAAGTGCACATGGAACATTTTCCAGGATAGATTGTATATTAGGCCAGAAATTCTCAACAGATTTTAAAAGATAGCATACAAAGTATCTTCTCTGACCACAAAAGGATGAAATTAGAAATAAATAACAGAAGTTAAAGTAGAAAATTCACAAAATTGTGGAAATTAACACAGTATTAAACAATGGATCAAAGAAAAAATTACAAGGGAAATTAGAAAATACTTAGAGATAAATGGAAATGAAAACATAACAAAACTTATGTGATAAAATAAAAGCAGTGCTAATGGGAAAATTTATAGCTACAAATGTTTACATTTTAAAAAGAAAAATCTCAAATAACAAACTTTACAACTTAAGGTTCTAGAAAAAGAACAGCAAATCAAACCCAGAGCTAGCAGAAGAAAATAAATAATAAAGATTACAGCAAATAACAATGAAATAGAGAAAATCAATGAGATCACAAACTGGTCCTTTGAAAAAGTCAGCAAAATAAACCTTTAGTTAAGTGGATTAAGAAATAAGAAGACTGGCTGGGTGCAGTGGCTCACTCCTGTAATCCCAGCTACTCGAGAGGCTGAGGCAGGAGAATCACTTGAACCTGGGAGGCGGAGGTTGCAGTGAGCCGTGATCATGCCACTGCACTCTAGCCTAGGTGACAGAGCAAGACTCTGTCTCAGAAGAAAAAAAAGAAAAGAAAAAGAGAAGACTTAATAATTACTAAAAAAGACTATAAATCACTAAATTCAAAATGAGTCTGGGCATGATGGTTCATGCCTGTGATCCCAGAACTCTACAAAGCCAGGATGAGAGGATTGCTTAAGGCCACAAGTTCAAGACCAGCCTGGGCAACATAATGAGACCCAGTATCCACAAAAAATAAAAATAAAAAATCCATACAGGTGTCATGCACCTGTAGTTCTAGCTAATTGGAAGCAGAGGCAGGAGGATTGCTTGAGCCCAGGAGTTTGAGGCTGTAAAGTAATTACATTAATTACATTAATGTAATGTAATGAGGCTGTAATGAGTTCTAGCTAATTGGGAAGCTGAGGCAGGGGGATTGCTCGAGCCCAGAAGTTTAAGGCTGTAATGAGGAGTTTGATATGCCACTGCACTCCAGCCTAGGTAACAGAGCAAGACCCTATCTTAAAATAATAATAATAATAAAATGAAAGTGGGGACATTACTATCAATTCTACAGAAATAAGAAGGATTATAGAAGAGTACTCTGAACAATTGTACACCAACAAATTTGGTAGCCTAGATGGAATAGAAGGATTCCTAGAAACACAAAATCTACCAATGCTAAATTAAAAGATATAGAAAATTTGAGTAGAATGGAATATTATGCAGCCATAAAAAGGATGAGTTCATGTCCTTTGTAGGGACATGGATAAAGCTGGAAACCATCATTCTCAGCAAACTATTGCAAGGACAAAAAAACCAAACACCACATGTTCTCACTCATGGGTGGGAATTGAACAATGAGAATACTTGGACACAGGAAGGGGAACATCACACACCAGGGCCTGTCATGGGGTGGGGGGAGGGGGGAGGGATAGCATTAGGAGATATACCTAATGTAAATGACGAGTTAACAGGTGCAGCACACTAACATGGCACATGTATACATATGTAACAAACCTGCATGTTGTGCACATGTACCCTAGAACTTAAAATATAATAATAAAAAAGAAAATCTGAGTAGACCTATAACTAGCAAAGAGATTAAAACAGTAATCTAAAATCTCCTGACAAAGAAAAGTCCTGGACCTGATGGTTTTACTGGTGAGTTATACCCCAAACACTTAAAGAAGAATTAATACTAATTCCTCTTAAACTTTTGCAAAAGATTGAAGAGGCAGGATCACTTTCTCACTCCTTCTTTGAGGCCAGCATTACCCTGATACTAAAGCCAAACAAAGCACTATAAGAAAATAAAGGTATAGGCCAATATTCCTGATGAACATTGATGCAAAAGTCTGCAATGAAATACTAGCAAACCACATTCAACAATATATTAAAAGGATTAAACACCATGAGCAAAAGGGATTTTTTTTCCTGGAATGCAAGGATGCCTCAATATACAAAAATGAATGAATGTAATATGCCACATTAACAGAATGAAAGAAGAAAACTACATAATCATCTCAATAGATGCAGAAAAAGCATTTGACAAAATACAACACCATTTGATGAAAAAAATATCCAACAAACTAGGATTAAGAAGAAACTATCTAAACATAATAAAAGCTACATATGAAAAACCCGCAGTGAACATCATACTCAATGACAAAAAACTGAAAGCTTTTCCTCTAAGATCAGGAATAGGAAATGCCTGATTTCACTACTTCTATTTCACACCATACTGGAAACTCTCACCAGAGCAATTCGGCCAAAAGAAGAAGGAAAAATAAGAGACATCTTAATTGGAAAGGAAAAGGTCAAATGATCTTCATTTGCAGATAATGTACTATTTTGTAGAAAAATCCAAAGATTCCACACATAAAAAAACTGTTAGAACTAAGAAATCAATCCAGCAAAGTAGCTGGATACAAAGTCGACAAAAAAAAAAAAAAAAAAAATCAGTTGCACTTCCATACACTTACAATGAACAATCTGAAAGGAAAATTATAGGAACAATTTCATTAAACAATAGCATTAAAAAGAATAAAATACTTAGGAATTCACTTAAGGAGGTGAAAGACTTTCACAATAAAAACTACAAAACATTGCTGAAAAAAATTAAAGAAGACATAAACGCCTCCCATGTTTGTTTATGGATTGGAAAACTTAATGTTGTTAACATGCCAATACAACCCAAAACAATCTACAGATTCATGCAATCTCTATCAAAATCCCAATGACATCTTTTGCAGAAATAGAAACGTCAATCCTAAAATTTCCAAGGAACTCCAAACAGCCATAACAATTTTGAAAAAAATTTCAAAAAAGCTGGAGGACTCACCTTCTGATTTCAAAACTTACTATAAGTTTATTGCAATCAAAACAGTGTGGTGGCATAAATGCAGACATATGGAAAGATGGAATAGAATAAAAAGCCCGGAAATAAACCCTCACATATATGGTAAAATGATTTTTGACAAGGGTGCCAAGACCATTCAATGGGGAAAGGACCATCTTTTCAACAAACGGTCCTGGGTAACTGGATGTCCACATGTGAAATAATGAAATTGGACCGTTACATATCACCATATATGAAAATTTACTCAAAATGGATTGAAGACCTAAATTTAAGGCATAAAACTATAAAACTCATGAAAAAACATACGGAGGGCAAAATCTTCACAACATTGGATTTGGCAGTGATGTCTTGGATATGACAGGAAAGGAAGAAGCAACAACAAAGAATTGGGCTTCAAAAAAATTAAAAAGTCTGTGCATCAAAAGATACTATCAAAAGTAAAAAGGCAGCCTAAAGAATGGAAGAAAATACTTCAAAATCATATATCTGAGAAAGGATTGATATCCAGAATATATGGAGAACACCTAAAACTCAATAACAACAACAAAGAGCAACATGATTCAAAAATAGGGAAAAAGTTAAACAAAACATTCCTCCAAAGAAGATATACAGATAGCCAATAGCACATGAAAAGATGCTCTACATGACTAATCATTAGGGAAACACAAATAAAAACTATAATGAGATACCATCACACACCCATTGTGTACCAAAAAAAACAAGATAAGAAGCATTGGTGAGGATGTGGAGAAATTGGAACTCTTTTGCATTTGTTGGTGGGACTGTAAAATGGTACAAACTGGAAAATAGCATGGAGGTTTCTCAAAAACTAAAAATAGAATTACCATATGGTCCAGCAATTTAACTTCTGAGTATATACTCAAGAGAATTGAAAGCAGGGTCTGGAGAGATATTTGTACATCCATTTCCATAGGAGCATTATTTGCAATAGTTAAGTGTGGAAACAGTCCAAGAAACCATCAATGGATGAACGGATAAGCAAAATGTAAGATATATATATATATGTATGCAATGGAATATTATTCAGCCATAAAAAGGAAATTATGACAGACTTCCACATGAATAAAACCTGAAGACATGCAAATTGAAGTAAGCCAGTCACAGAAAGACAAATACCGTATGATTTCACTTATATGAGGTACTTAGGATAGTCAAAGTCATAGAGAAAGGAAGTAGAATGGTGGTTGTCAAGAGGTGGGAGGAGCAGGGAAATAGGGAGTTACTGTTTAATGAATAAAGAGTTTCAGTTTTGCAAGATGAAAAGAATTTTGGAGGTGGATGATCATGATGGTTGTACAAAATTATTAATACATTTAATGCCACTAAACCATACATTTAAAAATAGTTAAGATGGTAAACATTATGTTATATGTACTCTCCCACAATAAAAATATTGGAAAAAATGTATTTCAGATCATATTACTCCTTTTCTCACTGTCTGCACTGCTTCTCAACACCCCCAATACTACCAATGACTCCTGTGTCAGTGAGAAATTCAACACCCCTACAGTGACCTTCAAGATCCTAGAGAACTGGCCCCATTTCCTCTCTTACCTCATCTCCTTCTACTCCCCTCCCCTCACTCATTCCATTCCAGTCACATTGGCCTCCTTGCAGTTCCTCAAACATGCTGGACACATTTCCACTTAAAGGCTTTGCACTGGCCTTTTCCTCTACCAGGAATGCTCTTTCCCTAGATACTCACATGGCTCCCTCTCTCACCTCCTCAACTCTTTGTACAAATCTTGTCTCCTCTTTGAAGCACTATCAGTTTATTTTATCTTGCTCCACTTTTTTTTCTATTCTGATTATAACCTTCAACCTCACTAGATAATGTACTTATTTATTATGCTTATTGTGTGCCTGTCTCCTTCACAAGAATATAGACTCCTTGGAGGCAGGGATTTTTTGTTCTGTTTGCTGATGTATATCAAGTACCTATATTGGTACCTGATACTTGGTAGGCATTTAATAAACATGTATTGAAAGAATGAATGAATAAAATTTTTATCTAAAGTTGAATTAGTAACTTTTGGCTCACTAGCCAAAGGAAACTGAATATGTTTCACCCCAGGCAAACTGAATATGTTTCATCCAGGAGCATTCACAGAGCAAAATGTTGTAAGAAATCACCTGCTATATTCAACTAACGCCCTTCAATATATATATATAGGTAAAGTTGGATTAAAATGCACACTAAGGGCAAAGTCCCTGTCAGGTTGAGACTGTAGAAAGGAAGGGGCTTTGGTTGGAGGGTGTTTATGTGAATTGTGTGCATGCTTGTGGGTCCCTCCCATGAACCTTAACACATGTCACCAGATGGTGCCTAGCTTCAAAAGCACCACATAATCCGGACCCTGCTCATCTAACTGGTCACAATTTGTCCTCACCACACTAAACAAATGGGGGTCTGGCAGTGTGCAAGGCTGGGAGAGGGGCCAGGGGAAAAGTTCATTCTCTCTCTCTTACGGTGGAATTTTCCTGGCAGCCAAGATGATGAGATGGAAAAAGGCCGACCAGTGGCTACTCCAGAAATGCATTGGTGGGGTCAGAGGGATGTGGCGCTTCTATTCCTACCTCGCAGGCAGTGCAGGTGGGTTCTTGGGGTTGTTCCTGGGGCTGTTGCAAGTTCCTAATGGTTTTCAGTTTGCCCTAAGCCCCAGTTAACAGTTATGTGTGTCTGTGGTGAATATAAAAATGTTTAATAATGAGATTTGGATAAAAATCTTTGAAAACTGAGGTCCATAGCGTAGGTTAAGGGAAAAGTAGTCAGAGTCCCTTTTACTCATTTATTCATTCATTCAACAATGTCATTGAGCACCACTATGTGGCAGCCACTGTGCTGGTAGGTTGGGTTACAAAGGTGAACAAGAGCCATAAGTCCCTGGTTCACAAAGCTGCCATTTTGGTGGGGAGACAGACAAGGAACATGTAAACAAATCCCTGTAGTGGGAGTGATGGGAACACTGGCTTCTGTTCTATTGGGTCCATAGTTACTGGGTTCTGGGAGGCTGGTAGCTGGCCCTGGCTGACACTCCAGCTTAACAACATTAAGTTTCACCCAGGCCCTAGCCCTAATTTTAAGGGTGAAATCCTGGCTCTCCAGGGAGCAGGTAGGGAAGAACTAGATGGACTACATCTTTCACTTTGCCACTCAGAGTTCAGGCTTGGCCAAGTTTTAACAAAAGGGAATGTAGTCTTTGGAATCTTTTGGCTCCAGTGTCCTTCTGCAGGACATTCTCAGTCCATGATCTAGGAAATGTGGTTTTTCCCCCAATCTTCATTTTTTTGGACAAAATTTAATTATTTCATAATCCACCCCCAGAGTTTGCAGTTTTCCCTACAGTGATGGTTTATCTAACACCAGCAACAAAAAGTCAAAGGATTCCCATGCATTAAGCCTCTTCTCCCCATGCCTCCAATTCTCCCCCACAGTAGAACTTTTCTAGAGATGATACCTTGAACCAATCACCAGGAATGATGATTGATGCAGTGCAACAGGCTGGTGGGGGATGTCAGCTGATTCACCCAGCTGCAACCACCAAAGGGGCAAAACTAGGGTATAGCTCTGTGCCTCTTCTGTCTCACCCGTAGGTGAAGAATTGGTGGATTTCTGGATCCTTGCTGAGAAGATCCTGAGCATAGATGAGATGGACCTGGAAGTGAGAGACTACTACCTGTCCCTCCTCCTCATGCTGAGGGCCACTCATCTGCAGGAGGGCTCCAGGGTGGTAACCCTCTGTAACATGAACATCAGTAAGAATTATAAAGCATATTTTTGGGGGGATGCAACAAAAAAGTAAATCCAGTGTCTGATAATCCTCAGTCTCCTTCTTTGCAGGAAACCCCACCTTCTTTCCATCTTCTATGTATCAGAGAGGCTAGTAGCAACCCCAACCGTTAACCAGGAAAGTATTGAAAGACACAGTTGTCCTTAAGCTGGCACTTGCCTCTCTCTGAGATACTACCTGCCCATGAAGTCTGGCTGGAAGGAGGGAGGAGGAATTGGGGCAGGATACTTGAAAGGCACCTGTAACATTTAAGTATATGTACTTTTGTAATTTTATTTTTTTAATTGGAATTCTCTAGAACAAACTGCAGCCCACCAGCCAAATGCACTGTATGTGGCCTGTGAGCTAAGACCGTTTTTACATTTTCATAGGGCTAATTTTATGTGATTTACAAAGCCAAAATATTTACCATCTGGCCCTTTACATAAAAACTTGCCAACTTCTTCTCTAGAACGTAAGATTTATTTATATTTGTTTGTTCATTGATTAGATGATGAGGCATTCCTAACTCAAATACAAATGTGCTCCAAAAGATGTGCTATTTGGGATTAGTCACACTCCTCTCTACTCACATAGGTAATTGAGAATTAACGACATTAAAATCAGGGCTAGTTCTACTTATCCAGTCCAAACGTCTTCATCAAAAATCCTGTTCAGACGTAGATGTCTCTTGTTCTTAATCGTTTTTCTTGTGCTTTTGCTTTTCTTTAAAATAACATTTAATAATCTAAAAAGTAACTAGAGGAATCCCATAACATGGCTTATTTCTATGGAGAATAAGATAAAGGGATCACTGTGTGCTGAGAAAACCATAAAAATATGTCAACTCTATATTTAAACTATTCATACTCCAGGATTGTGTGAGGAACTAATAAAATGCTATACTCAAAGACATTTGAAAAAATTTAAAAACCTCTCCAACACCATCATCACTGCCATCATCACATCATTTTCACCCATCATTTCTCTGTTTTATTTCCAGAGTCCCTCCTGAACATCTCCAGCTGGCATCCCAACCAGTCAACCACTAGGAGGGAGATCCTGAGCCACATGCAGAAAGTGGCTCTGTTCAAACTCCAGAGCTACTGGCTTCCCAACTTTTACACCCACACCAAGACGACCGTGGACAAGGAGGAAGCATGCCATGGTCTGATGCAAGAGTACAAGACTCGCTTATACAGCATGTGCTACACCCACGTAGGAGGGCTCCCTCTGAACATGAGCATCAAGAAGTGCCACCACTTTCAGAAACGGTACTCAAGCAGGAAAGCCAAAAGGAAGATGTGGCAATTGGTAGATCCTGACTCTTGGTCTCTGGAAATGGACCTCAAGCCAGATGCTATTGGTATGCCCCTACAGGAGACATGCCCTCAAGAGAAGGTGGTTATACAAATGCCTTCCCTGAAAATGGCTTCTTCAAAGGAAACAAGAATCAGTTCCCTGGAAAAGGAGATGCATTATGCAAAAAAATCCAGCATGAAGAATAAAGCCAAGAGCCACCTCCACATGGAAGGCCTCTTTGAGACAAAGATCTCTACCCACCTGAGGACTGTCACCCCCATCGTCAATCACTCCTCCAAGATGACAATTCAGAAGGCCATCAGGCAAAGCTTCTCCTTAGGATACATCCACTTGGCCTTGTGTGCTGATGCCTGTGCAGGGAACCCTTTCCGGAACTACCTGAAGAAGCTGAATTTGAAAGAGGAGATCCAACTTCTTGACCTCTGGCAGGACCTGCAGCATTTCCTCAGTGTTCTTGTGAATAACAAAAAGAATGGGAATGCAATCTTTCGTCACTTGCTGGGTGACAGAATCTGCGAGCTCTACCTAAATGAGCAGATTGGTCCATGCTTACCACTCAAATCCCAAACCATTCAGGGCCTGAAGAAACTATTGCCTTCTGGAGATGTGATCCCCTGGATTCCCAAAGCCCAGAAGGAGATTTGCAAGGTAGGCCATGCCTCACAGAAATGAGTTAGTATCTGGCAAATTAGGTCAAAACTGACTAAAAATCCCATCTGGTCACCTATACTGGCTAAGTGACTATATAATTACCCACATAAACCTTTACATATTGAAGAGTTGGTTGATCTGTTAAGGCAGGGGTCCCCAGCCCCTGGGCCACAAATCTGTATCAGTCCATGGCCTGTTAGGAACTGGGCCGCACAGCAGAAAGTGAGCAGCGGGTAAGGAAGCATTACTGCCTGAGCTCCATCTTCTGTCAGATCAGTGGCAGCATTAGAGTGCAAACGGTATTGTGAACTGTGAATATGAGGGATCTGGGTTGCACCCTTCTTATGAGAATCTAATGCCTGATTATCTGAGGTGGAACAGTTTCATTCTGAAATCATCCCCCCAGCCCCAAGTTCATGGAAAAAACTGTCTTGCACAAAACTGGTCCCTGTGCCAAAAAGGTTGGTGACCGCTGTCTTAAGGCACAAATTTTGCAACGTCTCCCAAATCAGCCAAAAACTCTAAAGTACAATGGAGGTGGGGAGTGGTTGATGTCCATTCCTTCTTCACTTTCTTGTTATATGAAGCCTCCCCAAACCATGAACCTCAGAGTATTCTATGAGGAAACTTTTACATTTCTGTTATAAACATTATGTATTGAAAAGCAAGGTCTCCTTTTACTAGACTAGCCATCAAGGAAATGTTCAATTAGAATGAGTTTATTTTTATCTCAAAACATTAGATAAAAGCAAGAGAATACTCTTAAGACTCACAGGGAGTGATGCCCATCATATAGCTATTGTATTATCAAGTTCTTAGCAGAAAGCAAATGGTAAAGTCAAGTTGGGTAACAGATGAGAGACAAATAAGAGGGACTACTCATAAAGGAATGGGTGGTGCAGTGGGGAAACCACAGAGATAGTGTCATACCATAAGGTCAGTAAGGGCAGGGCACCTTTGTCATTCCTAGGTATGAAAAACTGAGGACAGGAAGCAATTACTAGAACCAGGAGAGAAATAGCTGTATGGAGTGGGACACTTACTTGGCAGAAGCTGTTATCATCAGTTGAGGGATATAAATAGTTCACAGTGATCTAGGTTGGAGGGATTGGAGAAATAGATACCCCAAGCTCACTCTGCTCCTGATTTCCCATCTCCTACCAGGACACCTCTTCTGATAAACCCAAACAGAGGACAAGGGGACTGATTGATGTGGCTCATACAGGTTAATCTTCCAAGGCACAAACAGGGTGAAGAATAGTAGAAAGTAGATCTGGAGGAGCAAATAGATAAAACTCATCAAATTATTTAGTGCATTGTAACATATTTACCTTGTAAAGCATGTTCACACACATTGTCTCCTTTACGCTTCTTATCACTCCCAAGAGACAGAGTAGTCTTGTTGCTTCTCTTGTATACATAAGGGAAGTGAGTCACACAGAGAGTAAGTGAATTAGCCCAAAGCCATGCAGCTAGCTAGTAGATAATCCAGGATCAGAATCCTGGAGTTTTTGGTTCTAAGTCTGGCATGATTTCCAGTATATCATAATTATCCAGGGTTGTACAGTGAGGTAATTTCAGAGCTTGTTTGGAGGTTCTAGCAGGGGAGCGCAGCTACTCGTATACCCTTGACCGAAGACCGGTCCTCCTCTATCGGGGATGGTTGTCCTCTTCGACCGAGCGCGCAGCTTCGGGAGGGACGCACATGGAACGGTGAGGGAGGAAGGGGACACCCGCCTAGCCAGCCAGATCAGCCGAATCAACCCTGGCGATCAATGGAGTGACAGATGTCGCAGCCAGATCGCCCTCACATCCAACAGTGAGGTAATTTCAGAATAGATCAGTCTAATGTATCCACAGCCAAAGTGCTCCTTTGCTCAATTTTTGATTAATTAAAGCACAGTGGTCTTTCTGCATTTTGTGGAGGCATTTTAGGACAGAGATTCAGACTGGGACTGTGCTTTCTGGATCAGCAGATTCTCACAGCAAATACTTCTGCTTGGGGCTTGGTGCAAAGATACTGAAGATATTTGTATGTGGAGAAGACTGGCCTATCACAGTTACTCAGACTAAACATTTTTATATAATTCTTGACTCATCTCTTTGTCTTACACCCATGTCTAGTCTATTGGCAAACCCTGTTGGCACTACCTTAAGAAATCCAGAAGTGACCACTCCTTTCCACCGTTGTTACAACCACTCTCACCCAAGCCCTGTCCTCTTACCTATAATATTGCCATTGTCTTCTAACTGATGCCTCGGTGTCTACCCT
Organism: Hylobates moloch; assembly: GCF_009828535.3. NCBI lineage: Eukaryota > Metazoa > Chordata > Mammalia > Primates > Hylobatidae > Hylobates > Hylobates moloch. The sequence continues at coordinate 30,987,685 of NW_026652293.1, read as the reverse complement.
TGCCCCTCATCAACGCATTTACATGCCAACCACAGTGATTCTGTCAAAACATAGTGTAATTTAACTGAAAATAAATAAAAGGAAATGAGTGAGGACCTTGAAAACAGATGGCTGTCTCAATGAAGACTTTTACTTTCAGTAAAAATTTTACTTTCAGTAAAATCCAAAGTCCCTAATAAATCTAGCAAGTCCCTACATGATCTGCATGCCACCTCTCCTCTCTGGCTTTATCTACTATTCCACCCCCACCCCATGTTCATCATCAACTGTGCCAGGCACACTACCAGCTTGGCTGTGCTCTGCAACATACAGATACCTGCATGGCTTAGTCTCTCACTCTCTCAGGTCTCCATTAAAGAGTCACCTTTTCAGTGAGGACTTCCTTGGCCATTTGATATAAAATTTCAACCAGATCCCCATTTTATTTTTCTCCTTAACACGTATCACTAAATACATACATACTCAGAGTGACATCAGCAATATGGTGAAATAGGAGGTCCCCAGCTTTTGTTCACCCATAGAAACATGGACTTGCCAACTATCCACAGACAAAAGTGCCTTTTGATGAGCTTCAGGACCCATGTCAGAGGTTCCACCACCCCAGTGGAGTTCAAGACCAAGGAAAGCTGCTTCGAAAAGGCAGTCTCATGCCTCCAGTAGCAGGCCTGTCAATCAGGATCCTGGCTGCAGATCCAGAATCAGCTTCATCTCCTGTGGACTCAGCTCCAGCATCATTTGTCCATAATTTTGCCACCAGACTCACCCTCCCATGGTCTTAGCAGAAACTATGCCTGCCTAACACCCTGTTAACAGCCCAATGCCTTTGGGTCTCATTAGACATGGAAGCAGCCCTGTGACCCAGCTCCACATTGCTCAACTGCAGTCACAGAGGAAATATCATCTGCCCTGAGATCCAGCAGGAACCACACCCTGATAACAGGCTTGCAGACCCCAGTCCTGATGAAAGACTCTGAGGCAGCCCTGTCCACCCACGGACCGAGAGACAGCCACATTCAATGGCTTTTCCAGACTGCTAGTATCCTCAGCTTTATCCCTGACCACCTGTGGACTCAGCTGTAACCCAAACCACCTGCAGAGCTTGAGACTGCCCCAACTGCCTTTGAACCAGGCTCTAACTCCATCTGCCCACAGGTACAGCTCCAGCTTCACCCACCCATAGACATAATGACCTTACTCATGGAACCCAACAGTAGGCCTGCCTATAAACATTGCCAGCTAACCAGCCCAGAATCTCCAACTGGCTAATTGCAAAGGCCTTTATGTGTGTGGCAAAACCAGTCTGTGATGACCAGAAGAGGTGACTGCTCCATCAAGTATACACACACCAGTGCAAGGATACAAGGGTCATGAAAAATCAGGTACATGTAATGTTACCAAAGGAAATTAATAACATTTCACTACCTGACCCTAAAGAAATGGAGATCCATAAACTGCTTGACCAAATAATTCAAAATAACATCCTAAAAATTTTTTTCTTGTACTTTTTATAAAGAATTTCTAAACTGTTTAACAAAATAATCCTTTTTTTTTTAAGAGACAGGGTCTCACTCTGTCACCCAGGCTGAAGTGGAGTGGAATGGCATGATCATAGCTCACTGTAGCCTCCAACTCCTGGTCCTAAGCCGTTCTCCCACCTTGGCCTCCCAAAGTGCTGGGATTACAGGGGTGAGCCACCATGCCCAGCCAAAATAATCATCTTAAAGAAGCTCAATGAGTGCTAAGAAAACACAGATAAACATGAACAAAATCAGAAAAAAATGCATCAATAAAATTAGAAGTTTAATAAAAAATAAAAAGCGTAATAAAAGAGCCAAACAGAAATCCTGGAGCTGACAAATATAATGACTAAACTGAAAAATTCAATAAAGAGCTTCAACAGCAGGCTTGATTAGGCTTCAAAGGCTTAAAGTAATTGAAGTTGTTATCAGCTTAAAACAGATTTATATTTTAAGCAGAAGAAAGAAATGAACTCAAAGACAGATCACTTCAGAAATAAAAAGATGAAAAAGAGCAAAGAAAACCTAAAGGACTTACGGGACACCATCAAGTGAACCTACGTGTATATTATACACATAGAAGTCTCAGAAGGAGAAGCAAGAGAGAAAGGGAAAGAAAGCTTATTTAAAGAAGTAATGGCTGGAAAGTTCACAAATCTAGGGAGGCAAATGGATACCTAGATTTCTGAAACTCAAAGATCTCCAAATAAGCTGAACCTAAAGATTTCATACTCAGATGTATGATAAATACATTATTAAAAGTCAAAGACAAAGAATTTTGAAAGAAGAATGGGAAAAGTGACTTGTAATATACAAGGGAGCCTTGACAAGACTATCAGCAGATTTCTCAACAGAAACCTTGTAGTCCAGGAGAGAGTGGGATGATATATTCAATATGCTGAAAGAAAGAAAAGGAAAACTGGCAATTAAGAATTTTTTACCCAGAAAAATTATCCTTTGAGAGTAAAGAAGTGTTTAAAAAAAATCTTTCCCAAACAAAATAGGAGTTTGTCACCACTAGACATGCCTTACAAAAAGTGCTAAAGGAACTTCAAGAATAAGGTGAAATGAAAAGATGCTAAATAACAATACAAAATCATATGAAAGTATAAATCTCACTGCTAAAGGTAAATATAAGGACAAACACATAATATTGTAATATTGTGATGAAGGTATATAAATCACTTTGAACACTAGTATGTAAATTAAGACAAAGTCATAAGAATAATTATAACCACAGAAATTAGTTAATGAAAACACAATATAGAAAAAATAAAAGCTGGCATCAAATATGTAAACTATGGCAAGTAGGGAGAAAAGTGTAGAATTTTGTATGCAATTGAAGTTATCAGCTTAAAGAAATTGAAGTTAAGTTGTTATCAGCTTAAAACAGATTTATGACTATAAAATGTTTAATGCAAGGTTCATGGTAACCACAAAAAATGTATAGTAGATACTAACAGATAAAAAGAAAATAAAGTATATCAGTACAAAAGAAAAATCAAATCACAAAGGAAGGACAGTAATAGAGAAAGAGAGGGAAGAGGAGAACTACAAAACAGAAAACAATTAACAGAATGGCAACAGTAAGTCTTTACCCAACAATAATTACTTTAAATGTAAATCATCTTAATTCTGCAATCAAAAGACATTGAGTAGATGAATGTATAAAAACACAAGATCCAAAGATACAAAAGACTCATGATAGATTTAAGAACACAGATAGGCTGAAAGTGAAAGGTTGAAGAAAGATATTTTATGCAAGTGGTAACCCAAAAAGCATATTTGGCTATACTAAATCAGATAAGATAGAATTTAAGTCAAAAGCTGTCACAAAAGCCAATGGAGGTAATTATATAATGATAAAAGGGTCAATTTAATAGGAAGATGTAACAATTATAAATACATATGCACCCAACATCATCACCTAAATATATAAAGCAAACATTGACAGATCAGAAGGAAGAACTTAATCTTCTATTATTATTGTGTTGCTTTAATAGAAGACTTCAACACCCCACTTTTCATAATGGATACATTATACAGACAGAAAATGAACAAAGAAAGAGCAGAACTGAACAACCTCATAAACCAACTGGACCTAACAGTCATATACACAACTTTCTACTCAACAGCGACAGAATAATTATTTTTCCCAGGTGCACATGAATATTCTCCAGAATAGATCATGTGCTAAGTCACAAAAAGGTCTTAACAAATTTAAGATTAAAAATATTCCATAGCCAGATGTGGTGGCATATGTTTGTAGTCCTAACTGCTTGGGAGGCTGACGTGGGAGGATCACTTAAGCCCAGGAATTCAAGGTTACAGTGACCTGTGATCACACCACTTCACTCCAGCCTGGGTGAAAGAATGAAACCCTGTCTGTAAAATAATAAAATGAAATAACATTACAAGTTTGTGTTTTGTTTTTGTTTTTTTTTTGACAGAGTCACGCTCTGTCACCCAGGCTGGACTGCAGTGGCACAATCTTGGCTCACTGCAACCTCCGTCTCCTGGGTTCTAGCAATTCTCCTACCTCAGCCTCCCGAGTAGCTGGAATTACAGGCACCCGCCACCATGCCCACCTAATTTTTGCACTTTTCTTAGAGAGGGGGTTTCACCACATTGGCCAAGCTGGTCTCAAACTCCTGACTTCAGGCGATCCACCCCCCTCAGCCTCCCAAAGTGCTGGGATTACAGGCATGAGCCACCACCCTTAGCCACAAGTTTTTTTCTTATCAAGTGCAATGGAGTGAAACTAGAAATCAAGAATAGAAAATGGGAAAATTTATAAATACACAGAATTAAACAACACACTTTTAAACAACTAGTAGCTCAAAAAAAAAGTCAAAAAGGGCATTTGAAAATACTTGAGACAAATGAAAATAAAAACAACATACCAAAACTTATGGGATGCAGCAAAAGCAGTACTAAGATGGATGTTTATAGCAATAAATGCCTACATTAAAAAAGAAAAATCTCAAATAAACCACATAACTTTACACCTCACAGAACCAGAAAAAGAAGAACTAAACCTAAACTTATCAGAAGGAAGAAGATAAAGATTAGAGAAGAAATAAATGAAATGGAGAATAGAAAATCAATTTTTAAAAACATAAAACTAAGTTTGTTTTCTTAAGCAATAAATGAAACCAACAAATCCTTAGCTAGGCCTAAAAAGAGAGAGAGAAGTTTCAAATAAATAAAATTTATAAATGAAAGAAGAGCCATTACAATTTTTTCTCACAGAAATAAAAAGGATAATAAGAGACTATTATTAATATTTATACACCAACAAATTGGACAACCTACAAGAAACAAATTTCTAGAAACATACAACTTACCATGACTAAGTTGAGAAGAAATTGATAGCCTGAACAGACCAATAACAGTTAAAGAGACTGAAGAAGTAATAATAAACTTCCCAAAAAAGAAAAACCAGGGACAAGATGGCTTCACTGGTGAATTCTATCAAATATTTTAATAATTAATACCAATCCTTCTTAAACTCTTCCCAAAAATTTAAGGAAAGAGAACACTTTCAAAGTAATTTATGAGGCTAGAACTCTGACACCAAAGCCAGACAAAGACACAAGAAGAAAAGTAAACCATGGGTCAATATCCCTGAGGAAAACAGATGCAAATATTCACAAGAAAATACTAGCATGGCCAGGTGCAGTGGTTCATGCCTGTGACCCCAGCACTTTGGGAGGCTGAAGTGGGAGGACTGCTTGAGCCCAGGAGTTCGAGACCAGCCTGGGCAACATGACAAAACCCTGTCTTTATAAAAGATAAAAATATTATCTGGGCATGGTGGTATGTGCCTGTGGTCCTAGCTACTTGGGATGCTGAGAAGGGAGGATTTCTGGAAGAATTTGAAGGTGCAGTGAGCCATATTCATGACACTGCATGCCAGCCTGGTGACAGGCAAGATGCTGTCTTTAAAAAGAAAAGAAAAAAATACTAGCAAACCAGATACAACAGCCTATTAAAAGAATTATACACAATTACCAGGTAGGATTTATCCCTGGGTTATAAGGATGGCTTGACCTATGCAAATCAATCACTGTGATGCAATACATTAACAGAATTAAAGGTAAAAATCACATGATCAGCTCAATAGATGCAGAAAAATTACTTGACAAAATTCAAAATATTTTCATGACAAAAACTCTCAAAAATTACACATAGAAGGAAGGTACTCCCACACAATAAAGGCCATTTATGAAAAGCTTGCTGCAACATCATACTCAATGGCAAAAAGCTGAAATCATTGCCTCTAACATCCAGAACAAGCTAAGGATCCTCATCCTTGCCCCTCCTGGTCAACAAAATACTGGAAGTCCTAGCCAGAGCAAGTAGACAAGAAAAACAAAAAATAAAAAATAAAAGGCATCCAAATAGAAAAGGAAGAAGTGAAACTATATAGAAAAAGTAACACTATCATGCCTCTGTTTGCAGATGACATGATCTTATATGTATATAACCCTAAAATTACCACAAAAAACTATTAAAACTAATAAATAAATTCAGTAAAGTTGCAGGATAAAATCAATATTCAAAAATAGTTGTGATTCTATACACTGACACTAAACCTGCATACTATTTTTCACACTGGATGCCCAAATTTACATTCCTGTTTGTGGGAGTGTAAATTGGTGTGACCAGTATGGAAAACAGTATGTAGGTTTCTCAAAAAATGAAAAGTAGAATCACCTTTTGATCCGGCAATCCCACTTCTGGGGATATATGCAAAGGAATTAAAATATGGATCTTGAAGAGATATCTGCACTATCATGTTCGTTGCAGAATTATTCACAATAGCCAAGATATGAAAACAACTGAAATGTGCATCCAAAGATGAATGGATAAAGAAAATGTGGCATATATGATGCAGTATTATTCAGTCTTTAAAAAGAAGGAAGTCCCGCCATTTGCAACAACATAGATGAGACCCAGAGGACATCATGCTAATTAAAATAAGTGAGACACAGAAAGATAAATACTGCATAATCTCACTTATGTGTTGAGTCTAAATCAGATAAACTCAGAAGCAGAAAATAGAATGGCAGTTGCCAGAGGCTTCACGGAGGTGTTGATCAAAGTGTACCATGTTTCAGTCATGAGAGATAAACTTACTGTACAACATATGAAATATCATTTAACAATTCTATATTGTATACTTAAAATTCACTGAGAGAATAGGTCTTGTGTTAAGTGTTTTTACCACAAAAGAAAAAAAAAGCAAACAAAACCAAAGGGAACAGGAGGAAACTTTTGGAGGATAGGTTTGTGGTATTGATTGTGATGACAGTTTAATGAGTGTATACTTATCTCCAAAGACATCAAGTTGTATACATTAAATTTCTACAGATTTTTGTATGTCAATCACACCTTAATAAAGGGCTTAAAAATAATTTTTAAAATACATACATAATATCTGTGTGTGTATATATAATAAATATATAATTCTCATAATGTATATGAATACATATGTGCATATAATGTACATCTATTATGTACACATAAAATATACTTGTATTATATTTAAAATGAGACATAATATGTATATGTAATATTTATAGACATATATTTCTATTATTTTGCTTATTTTCTTTTTTTAACTTTCATTTTAGATTCGGGGGTACATGTGCAGGTTTGTTATATAGGTAAACTTGTGTCACAGGAGTTTGTTGCACATATTAGTAGCACTTGGGTCTTGGGGTGCACGTTCACTTTATGTGGAATGGTTGGATGTAGGCTACCCACAGAGCCAGGATATGTGACTCTGCAGCACCCCCTGGTAGCTCAAGCCCAGGGGTTCGATTGTAACTGTAATTCTACCCTGAGGGACAGAGCACAGCTCTGGTCCAGCTTTAGGGAAGAAGGGGTACTCTGGAGGTTTGGGCCCACAGAGTGGGTTTGGGAACTTGAGCCAATAGGGCTCAGTGGCAACTCAGGTCCCTAGGGATGAGGCACCAAGTAGTGGTGACTCTAGACCGTGGGACAGTGGGGCTCAGAAGTATCCCAGACTCTGAAGCCAGGTGCAGTGGCACCAAGTATCCTAGAATACTTGGGATACAGGGAAAGGGATGTCTTAGCAGCTAGGACTCTAGAGGGCTAGTTCAGCTCCAGGAAGCAGGGTACTATAATTCTTTTGGCCTCTAGTGTGGTGTGCCTCAGCTCAGCCACTGTTCTGTTTCCCTGGGACCTGGGGTACTATGTCGTCTTAGTCCTGGAATGCACAGCTGCTCAGTGCCACTTCAGCTTAGGCCCAGGGGTGTGACTATTCCAGGTAGCCCAGGCACTATTTCCCTGGGATGTAAGATGCCACTCAGCTTAGGTATTGGTGTACATGACCACTCTTCTGGGAGGCAGGACACTGCTTTAAATCAGGCACTGAGAAGATGTGACTGCTCTGAACAGCCAAGGTTCTGTTTTCCCAGGGGCCAGGGTACAGCAGCAACTGGGTGGGATAGATGGAGCAGTTCCACCAACGCATCATTTTCCCAGGAGGGTGTGTGAAGCTTTGGCTTCAGTTCACAGGTTCAGGGCTCAGCAGTGACTGGGAGAGAAATATGGGGCAGCTCCAACAAGGCACGGTTTCCTCAGGAGGCAGTGTGCCATTTCAGTTCAGGCCCCTAGGGGCAGGGTACAGCTGCAGCTGAGAGTGGTAGATGAAGCAGTTCTACCAAAGTGTCATTTCCCCAAGAGGGAGTGTAGAGCTTAATGTTCAGCCTGAAGGAGTTAGGGAGAAGTGGGCAGAGCAGTTCCACTTGTGGTTGGCCCCAAGGGGAAGAGTGTGACAGCTGCCTGCATCTTGGGTTGGGGATGTCAGGCCATCGGGTGGGGGTGGTTTGGCAGCAGTTTACCCTCAGGGATGAAGGGAAGTTGTGGCTGCTTGCCCCTGGAGCAAGACACATTCCAGCAGTAATATCAGTTCCAAGATGGTACAGCACAGTAGTCTTGCAGGCCACAGGAGGCAGGGCACAGTGTCAACTCCTTCTCTGGCGGGAGCATAGCTGTCTGGCCCTTAGGCCGCTCCCTCAGCTGGGCTTAGTGCCTGTGAGGACTGCAGGGGACCCCAGTGGTGAGGACCGTAGGTGTCTAATGTTTTAATGAGGGCTGCTGAGATCTTCTAGCCTAGCTTTTCACAATAGGAAGAAGTTCCTCCCGGTCCCCAGCTGATCCAGGCTCGGGGAGTGGGTGGTGGAGGCCTAATGTTTCCTTTCATTCTCTCTGTGGCTATCCTGAGTTTCTGTGTTCATCAAGGTTTCTGTTACTCCTTCAATGTACACTTTCCTTTTGTTATTTTAACTTTTATTAGAATGTAGTTATTCATGTATTGTTTCAGTTGTGTTTATGGAGGCAGGGGCAAGTGCTAGGGGCTTCTAGTCAGCCATCTTCCTGACATCACTTATCTTGATCCTTGGTTTTCTCATCAGTACATTGGGGATCATAATGGCTACCTCAAAGACACTCTATACGCAGCGCCTGGTAGTGAGTAGGTAAATACATGTTCATCCTCTTCTGACCTTTTATCAGACACATATAACCTTAGAATAGGTCATTAGAGATTCTGTCATCCCTTCTGTCATTGTACAGCTGATGGGCCAAATTCTCAGGTCTCACTGCTATTTAATGACAAGTGCAGAGCCAGTGTCCAGATTCCTGCTCAGTCTATTGTAAGGTTAGCAAACTACAGTCTGGGAACCAAATTCAGCTTCCCACGTGTATTTGTGTGGCCACCAAGCTAGGGATGATTTAACATTTCTTTATAGTAGGAAAAAAAATCAAAAGAAGAACATATTAGGGCACACGGATAATACATGCAATTCAAATTTTAGTGTCCATAAATGAAGTTTTATTGCAACAAAACTGTGCCCTTTTGTTTACGTACTATCATGTCCTACAACTACATAGTTGAGTACTTGCAATAGACTATGTAGCCCATATATCATAAAATATTAACCATCTGGCACTTTATAGAAAACGTTTGCAGAGCCTTCCTTCCTTCCTTTCCTTTCCCTCCCTTCCTTCCTTCCTTCCTTCCTTCCCTTCCTTCCTTTTCTTTCTTTCCTTCCTTCCTTCCTTTCTTTCTTTCTTTCTTTCTTTCTTTCTTTCTTTCTTTCTTTCTTTCTTTCTTTCTTTCTTTCTTTCTTTCTTTCTTTCTTTCTTTCTTTCTTTCTTTCTTTCTTTCTCTCTCTCTCTCTTTCTCTCTCCTTCCTTCCTTCCTTCTTTTCGTTCGTTTCTTTTTCTTCCCTCTGTGGCCTAGGCCGGAGTACAGTCGGCTCGCTGCAGACTCCCTCCCTCCGGCTCCCGTGATTCTCCTGCCCTGGCCTGTGGGCTGCCTGGGATTGCCGGCGCGCACCACCACCCCTGCCTGCTTTTTCTCCTTTGGCTGGAGGCGCGGTTTCGCCAAGTTGGCCAGGCTGGTCTCCAGCTCCTGACCTCGAGTGGTCTGCCCGCCTTGGCCTCCCCATGTGCTGGGACTGCAGACGGAGGTTCGCTCACTCGGTGCTCGGTGTTGCCCGGGCTGGAGTGCGGTGGCGTGGTCTTGGCTCGCTGCAGCCTCCGCCTCCCAGCCGCCTGCCTTGGCTTCCCAGGGTGCTGGGATTGCAGCCTCTGCCCAGCCACTGCCCCGTCTGGGAGGTGGGGAGCGTCTCTGCCTGGTCGCCCATCGTCTGGGATGTGAGGAGCGCCTCTGCCCGGCCGCCCCGTCTGGGAGGTGAGGAGCGCCTCTGCCCAGCCGCCACCCCGTCTAGGAAGTGAGGAGCGTCTCTGCCCGGCCGCCCATCGTCTGGGATGTGAGGAGCGCCTCTGCCCGGCCGCCACCCCGTCTAGGAAGTGAGGAGCGCCTCTGCCCGGCCGCCCCATCTGGGAAGTGAGGAGCGCCTCTGCCCGGCCACCCCGTCTGGGAGGAAGTGAGGAGCGTCTCTGCCCGGCCGCCCCATCTGGGAAGAAGTGAGGAGCGTCTCTGCCCGGCCGCCCATCGTCTGGGATGTGAGGAGCGCCTCTGTCCGGCCGCCCCTCTGGGAAGTGAGGAGCGCCTCTGCCCGGCCGCCCAGTCTGGGAAGTGAGGAGCGCCTCTGCCCGGCCGCCCAGTCTGGGAAGAAGTGAGGAGCGCCTCTGCCCGGCCACCCATCGTCTGGGATGTGAGGAGTGCCTCTGTCCCGCCGCCCCGTCTGGGAAGTGAGGAGCGCCTCTGCCCGGCCGCCCAGTCTGGGAAGAAGTGAGGAGCGCCTCTGCCCGGCCACCCATCGTCTGGGATGTGAGGAGCGCCTCTGCCTGGCCGCCCATCGCCTGGGATGTGAGGAGCGCTTCTGCCCGGCCGCCCCGTCCGGGAAGTGAGGAGCCCCTCTGCCCGGCCGCCACCCTGCCTAGGAAGTGAGGAGCGTCTCTGTCCGGCCACCCCATCTGGGAAGTGAGGAGCGCCTCTGCCCGGCCACCCCGTCTGGGATGTGGGGAGCGCCTCTGCCTGGCCGCCCCATCTGGGAGGTCTACCACGGAGGCCAGAAGCAATGTGGGGGCTGGACGTGGTGGCTCACACCTGTAGTCCCAGCACTCTGGGAGGCCGAGGTGGGTTGATCACTTGAGGCTAGGAGTTCAAGACCAGCCTGGCCAACATGGCGAAACGTATGAAAAATACAACAGGCAAACCAACCAACCAACCAACCCAGCGACAACAAAACAGGTCTACTCTAATTTTTGTATTTTCCTCCCTTTCTGATCCTTTATCCCACTTTCTTTTTCTTCCTCTCCCTTCTCCTTCTTCTTTGTCAAATAGAGGATTGAGTTATTATCATTAAAAAAAAAAAGAAAACGTTTGCAGAACCTTGATCTATTGCATCACACACTGCTCTGAGAAGGGGCCGGGAGGGTTTATCAAGTGATGGACAAGCTCAATTCTAAAGAAAATCCTAATACATTCTAACAAAAAACTATTATAGGGTTTTTGATGATGTTTTATCATATTTATTATTTATGACTATTATTTTAATGTATATCTGGTGGTTTCTTTTAATCAAAAATGCTCTATTAAGCATTGTTTCTTAAGAAATAAATTTATTTATCTATTAATTATTAGGTAGAGTCATAATTTTTTTTTTTTTTGAGACAAAATCTCCCTCTGTTGCCCAGGCTGAAATGCAGTAGCACAATCTTGGTTCACTGCAACCTCCACCTCCCAGGTTCAGGTGATTCTTCCACCTGAACTCCCCAGTAGCCAATTTGTGGTACTCCTTTTGGGTGGCATGCGCCTCCCATAGGTGCACACCACCATGCCCAGTTATTTTCTTATTTTTTATTTTTTGGTAGAGCTGAGGTTTCACCATGTTGCCCAGGCTGGTCTCAAACTCCTTGTCTCAAGTGATCTGCCCACCTTGGTCTCCAAAAGTGCTAGGATTACAGGCGTGAGGCGTGAGCCACTGTACCCAGCCTGAGTCATAAATCTTTTTTACTTATTTATTTATTTTTTGAGACGGAGTTTCTTTCTTGTTGCCCAGGCTGGAGTGCAATGGCGTGATCTTGGCTCACTGCAACCTCTGCCTCCCGGGTTCAAGCAATTCTCCTGCCTCCGCCTCCCAAGTAGCTGGGATTACAGGCATGTGCCACCATGATGAGCTAATTTTGTATCTTTAGTAGAGACGGGGTTTCTCCATGTTGGTCAGGCTGGTCTTGAACTCCCAACCTCAGGTGATCCGCCCGCCTCGGCCTTCCAAAGTGCTAGGATTACAGGTGTGAGCCACCGCGCCCGGCCTAGTCATAAACCTTTTAAACCAAAAGGGATGTTAATAGGGTGCTCATTTCACACATGCTTTTTTATTATTCATATTTAATATATATTTACAGTTTATTTATTAATGAGTAACATTATATTACATTACATATTGCTCGGATTCAATCACTGAACTGAATTGTCTCAGGAATATACTTCACTCAAGTTTCCCAGGAGCCAAGGAGAGTTGTTAAAGCTACTAAAAATTTATATCCCTAAACTCACCTTTTCGCTGCATGATTGAGGCAGTTGGCGGAGATAATCTTACATTCTTAAAAATTACTATCAACAATTCATTGCCTACAAGATAATCCCCAGATTACTCAGCAAGGCATTCAAGTCCCTCATATATAATTCCAATGCATCCCTGCTTCCTCTCTTGCCACTTCCCCATCCCTGGGCTCTTCACATGAATGCTACGTTTCAGCCCACACTGGAGTACTCATGATTCCCAAACATGTTCTTTCCTATCCCCATGCCTTTGCTTAAGCTCTTTCTACTGCCTGGCATGATCTTTACTCAACTTCCCTGTGGTGAGCCCTACTTATCCTGCAAGGTGCACATTAGATTAAACCTCCTTACCTTTATGAATTCTTCCTGGATTTCCCTGACTGAATCAGAAGTTTTGTTAACACCTCTGTTAGAGCATGTGTTATGCTGCTGTTCACGCTGGAAGTTGACCTCCTTGTAGCGACACTTGCAGCATGTTGATCTCTATATTCCCAGCAATTTGTAAAGTGCCTGACACATAGGAGGCATTCATAAAGCATTTCTCAAATGAATGAATGAATGAAACTGAGAGTATGGGTTAATATATCTAGCTAAGCGCTAACTCATAGGTTTTGTTGTTGTGTGTTTGTTTGTTTTAATGTAATAAAATGTTCTTCACAAAAGGGTAAGGTCTTCAAGTGGGAGATATGAGTAGATACACCAAAGAAAGACACTTGGTTTTCAGGGCCATTTTGAGAAAAAATGAGATATTACTTTGGAACAGAATGAAATAATATGCAGATGTTAAGTAATGTTTCTGTAAATTATTTGTCATCTCTCTTCTTAAGTAAATATTTAGTACTCTTCTCTGAGACTTAGAGAGAGGCTGTGTTAGCTGCTCTATTCAGAGATAAAAGAATGCCTCCTAGTTGGTCATAGCTAATGTTTGCTGTTCCATTAGATCTCCAAATTACAGAACCCAGAATCTTCAGCCTACTCTGCTCCCAGGTGAACATATGCAGGAAAGATGCAGCAAGCTGACCATCCACCTCATAATGCATATGCTGTGTTTGGTTTTCAGATGCTCAGTCCCTGGTATGATGAGTTTCTGGATGAAGAGGACTACTGGTTTCTCCTTTTTACGGTAGGGAGGACTTTGGGTTAGGAAGGAATCATGAGGATGAGGGAAGAAGAGAGAGTAATTACTGTTTTAAAAGGGTTGTGTGTTAAAATAAATGAAATTGTTATTTTTCCTAGAGTCAACCAAAGATTGGCATGGTCCCTGTTGTTCTAAAGCTAAACCTCTCAAGGAAAAGGACTCAGTGTATAAGATGACTTGAAAAATTCACAACCACAGAAAATTTCTCCCTTATAGAAAATGAGTTTGATTAGAAAAGGGTGGGGGTTGGCATGTAAAGGAGCAATGGTTCTTAACAATTGAAAACAGCCTGCATAAGACCATGTGACAGGGAGGCATGGAGCACTGAGCTATTACAAAATTATTGCTTCTGGTTTAGTTCCTGTAACAAATGCAGTCTTCCCCTCACCTTCTTCTCTTAGACACAGAACAGGTTCATCAGCTCCAGACAGCGTACAAGAGAATTTATAGGCAAAGAAGAGAATATTCTTCTTTATAAGAGGATTCAGCAGTCTCTAGAGTTAAGCCAGGCTTTGGCTGACATGAAGGAAATGGACTATATGCAGTGGCGAAAGATAGCTACTGAGGACCTGAAACAAGGAGGCTCTCTCCAGGTAGAGCTGACATCTCCAGTGTTTCTAACAGGTCAGAGCAGTCACTGTAATTTTTTTGACCTTTACATATGGGCAACTGGAAAATAATATTTAACATTTACTAATTATTTACTAAGCATCAGCACTATGCAATGCAGAGATTACCTAATTTGGTCATCAAAACAGCCTATGAGGCACAGAGAGGATGTGACCTCCCCAGGGTCAGAGTAAGTTGCAGTCAGGATTTGAATCCAGACAGACTGACCGTAGAGCTCCCTGCTAGATCTGAGGGAGCCAGAGTGCTCAAGTGTAGCTAGACTCTTGCCCACGAAAGCATCACCACAGCTGATGCTGAATACTTCATTTCATGCATCTGATAAGCATGTTCCACCTCACCACATTTCCTCCAGAATAGGGTCCAAGTGCATTTCTGTGTACATATTTTACAGTTACCCACTTCCCTAACATAACACACCAGCCCACCCAGGCAGTAGAGAGACGTCGTTAGGAGCAAAAGGCTTTGCTGTCCCAGAAGTCTGGGGTTACACCCGTGCTCTCCTATTCACTTGTATACTTGAGCAATGTATTTAACCTCTTTTTGAGCCCCAGTTTTCTCATCTGTAAAATGGGAATAATAACAAACTTACTGTGCAGGTGACCTGAGATCATCTATGAAAGCTATTAGTACAATGTTTCACAATCACTTAAGAGTTCAAGACTGTAAATGTTATTCATTATTATTCAAATTGAGCATACTGCTTTAATTATCTATGTTGAGGCAGTTGGAATACTGCATATTTCTCAAACTTTGATCCACAATAAATGTTTGACTTCATAATTCCTTAAACATACCTGTGTATATGTGTGCACATATATATGAAGAAAACTTTCCAAAGCAATACTTGCCCTTATTACATAAGATGCTGTACTCCAACACTCTTTATTCTATTATGTTTCATGTCATATGAAAGCTAACAATGTCACCATTTAATTTTTGGCATACTAGTGAGTCATGACCTATACTTTGAAAAACATGGATAAAGAGTAAGCAAAAGCTTTGAAAATTCAGTTGTACCATTCATATGCTCTGTGAGCTTGGGCAAGTTACTCCATCTCTCTGAACCTAATTTCTTCATCTATGCAGTGGAGATAATGGCTCCTAATTTGTTTAGGATTAGAGGTGATGTATTTACATAGCAAGCAGGTGCTAAGCAAATGGTACTTGTTAGATTACCAAAAGAATGTAACATCGGCTCTTTTTTAAAACTTTAGTATGCACTCTATATACAAACCAAGATGCCCTGGATGCCTGCCCCTCAGAGCCATGCTTGGGCATAAATTATTTAAATCTAGCATGAATAGGCCCTCTTTTTTAACCATAGAGATTCCACTCTCTCTCTAAATACCAAGGATCTTAGATTCTTTCCCAGGAATCAAGACCAAAGTAGAAGAAAAGATGGCTGGTAAGTTTCACCACACATATGTTGGGCAATGGGCATTACTTTGGTGGCTATGGGACACCAGGAATAGCCAGTAAGAATGTGAACCACCCTCCATGGAAGCTCTTTGTCCCTCTCCAAAGCACATATCATTACTTCCTCTATCACTGCTTTTTTGGAGCACAAGTCTGGCCTAATAAAGGGACTTCTTTGCATTTGGCTGAGTCAGAGTCTTGAATCTCAGGTAGGTTGCTGTCTCAAGCTGTATCCTAAACTCACAGAGTACCAGAGCTAGAATATTATCTTTTTTTTTTTTTTTTTTTTTTGAGATGGAGTGTGGTGGAACAATCACAGCTCACTGCAGCCATGACTTCCCAGACTCAAGCAAAGCTCCCACCTCAGCCTCCTAAGTTGGTGGGACTACAGGCATACACCACCACACCCAGCTAATTTTTTATTTTTTGTAGAGATGGGGGCTTGCCATGTTGCCCAGGCTAGGCTTGAACTCCTGGGCTGAAGCCATCCTCCTGTCTTGGCTTCCCAAAATGCTGGGATTAAAGGTGTGAGCGACCACGCCTAGCCTATGTATGGTACTTTTAAAAAATTATTATTATTACTGTTATTTGAGATGGAATCTCCCTTTGTCTCCCGGGCTGGAGTGCAGTGGCGCTATCTTGCCTCACTGCAGCCTCCACCTCCCAGGTTCATGCGATTCTCCTGCCTCAGCCTCCAGAGTAGCTGGGATTACAGGCACCCACCACCATGCCCTGCTAATTTTTGTATTTTAGTAGAGACAGGGTTTCACTATGTTGGCCAGGCTGGTTTCGAACTCCTGACCTCAAGTGATTCGCCTGTCTCAGCCTCCCAAAGTGCTGGGATTACGGGTGTGAGCCACCACACCTGACCACTATCATCTTTTATACAGGGAAACATGACTTCCAGAATGGTGAAAAGACTTGCCCAAGGTTGCTCAGCAAGGAAGGAATTGATACAGGACTAGAAACCTGGATCCACTGCGGAAATAATCCACTGCTTTTAACACTTATGGTCAAGATGCTCCTTGATTACACATCATGATGATGATGATGGCTCACATTCACGGGTCCACACCCCAGTGCTCTTTATAGACTCAAATAGTATAGCTTCAGAAAGTACTGAACTGCCTAGAGAGTTCCAGGAGAACTCTGTGCATTTAGATATACTCTAAATCCCAGAACTCACAACCGAAATGAATATTTCTCATCAGTAGGAAGTAAGGTGCTACTATTCTGCTTCTGTTACCCAGATCATTGTTAAAATATCTCTTACTATCTCGGCCTCATTGTCTCACCACATTTTGGATACAAAAAGGTATTCCCTCTCAATTCATCATGCATAACTTAAGATGATATATGGCTCTTTCTAGAAAAAAAAATCCATTCCAAAGGACAATGATTTGCAACTATTGATAATATTCAGATATGTAAGTTAATTCTGAAAGTAATTCCCAAAGTCAGAGCTGAGAAAGGGAAAACATAGCATAGCATGTTCATTGCCATTTGTTATTCTTAGGGGCTTCAATTTTTTTTTAAGCAATAGTAGAATGTTTGAAATGCATTTGTAGTTGTGGTCTCATCCCCGCACTTCGGGAGGCCAAGGCAGGAGTATCGCTAGAACCCAGGAGTTCAAGACCAGCCTGGGCAAAATGGCGAAAACCTGTCTCTGCAAAAGAACAAATACATTTGCTACTCAATCCCTCAACAGGTGGATGCTTTGAAGGAGTTGCCATTCATTTGTATGAGTTACTTCTCATATATGGATTAAAAAATAGTGCTCTTTCAAGTCATATCTTGGTTACCCTAGCATCCCTCAGGCAAATAATCTCCATTGGTCAGTTTTCCCTAAGAAGGAGAGGATCTTCTCAATCTGGAGGGGAGAGGAGGCTTATTTCCTTGCTTATAATTTAGCTTAGGGAACTTGTATTATTTCTGTAAACATCCCATTAAAACACTATTGGCCTCTTTAAATAACTTTTTTTTTTTTTTTTTTTTTTTTTTAGATGGAGTCTCCCTCTGTGGCCCAGGCTGGGTGGAGTGCAGTGGCCCAATCTCGGCTCACTACCAGCTCCGCCTCACTGGTTCACACCATTCTCCTGCCTCAGCCTCCCAAGTAGCTGGGACCACAGGCGCCCACCACCATACCTGGCTAATTTTTTTGTATTTTTAGTAGACACAGGGTTTCACCATGTTAGTCAGGATGGTCTCAATCTCCTGACCTTGTGATCCGCCCATCTCAGCCTCCCAAAGTGCTGGGATTACAGACATGAGCCACCACTTCCAGCATTTTAAAGGCAATACCTTCAACAAAAGTATATGAATCTTTGAACCCAGACTTTGGACAACTAAACTCTATCTCTGTTTTTCCTTACTTCACAGACATAACTAAAATGTCCTTTGAGGAGCTTTGCTACAAGAATCCAAAGATGGCCATACAGAAGATCAGTGATGACTACAAAATATACTGTGAGAAAGCACCTAAAATAGGCAAGTGTTTAAAATCAGGGATATACGAGGCAACTAGGTTTTTTCAAATCTAAGAGAAAATCTGTAATCTTATGTTCCTTAAGGAACATAAGCCAAAAGAGGAACCATGCTTTGTCGGAAATGGAGAGGTGGTTAGGGGGTAATGACTATGTCTTGTTTCTCCTACGAAACCATAGAAGTGCATCATGAAAATCAGGTGTAATCATAAATGAATGAAGTGATGATGGTTAAGATTGTTCATTTCTACTTTCTTATCTAGTTATCACTCTGGGGTTTTAATTAATGTGAATTCTTCTTCTGTCAAGTTACCTGGAGGCTGAGATTTGTGAAGGGATGTTTGTTAAGGAGTGCTCTTGGGAATAATACCTATAAGAGAGTGAGGAAGGCAGGATTGGGGAGAGGTGGATGCTCAACTGTGAAGCAATCACAACAGGCCTCAGCAGATGCCATAAGAAACTCTGATGCCAGGGTGGCCCTTCAGAGTTGTCCCTCAATGAGGTAAGAAGTTTAATTTGGGCTTTAGTTCTTCCACATTGATCCACCGGATATGTGAATGCCCCTGGGGAGGATATAACCTAGGGTTTATAGCCAGGCAGTTTCCTTTGGCTGAAGCAACTTCCAGAAGGGGCCTTCTCTCTGGGCCATCAGCAGCCAACACTCAGGCATCTAGAGGAATGAGCGTTTTGGCCCTGAAGGGAGGTTCTAGGTAGTACCCAGTACCACCCACTACTGTCCATTTGCTTTGTATAGAAATTTCACCTCATCTTGGAGTAGCTCCTCCAGGAATCTGATAGTTTCTTGTCCTGGGAAATGTATTTGAGAAAGGCAGGCTCATATTACTCTACCTTATCTGAAGACCATTGCTAATATTCCTCTTCTTCCTCTCCTGCTCCCCATCCTAGATTCCTCTCATGCTCAGCTAGCACCTCTGCTGGTCTTGGGGTCTTACTAGACTCTCATCTCTGGGATACCTGAGCCCCTGGTCATCACGACTTCTCAGGCTGTGGCTGATTCACTTGTCAACCTATTATACAAATTGGGCCAGGGAATACCAAGAGTGGCAAGTGAATTGTGCAGTATCTGCTATGTAACATGATCTTAATGATTAGGATCAATTACCCTATCAGTACAGTGACTCCTTTGCTTACCTGCTGACTTCTTGGCATAAGGAGCTTAATGCAATTGAACACCTACTATTTCCTCTAGTAGAAGCATTCTGCCTCCAGGAACTAAGATCTCTAGACTGGCACTGTCCATTACAGGAGCCACTAGCCCCATGTGGCCATTGAGCACTTGAAATGTGACTGGTATGTGTGGGTAAATAAAATACATTGTTAAAATTAATTTCACCCTTTTCTTTTTAGCTTTTTCAATGTGACTACTAGAAAATTTTAAATTATATACATGGCTCACATTATATTTTTATTGGACAGCACTGGTCTAGGCCTACAGAACCTAAAGGTATAAAGATGACAAATTACTGAACCTCAGGTATTTCTTTATAGAAGTGTGAGAATAGATTACTATACCATCACGAACTGGGTTACTCAAGATCACCCAGTCATAGGTGGCTCAACAGTAATTCATCACAAAATGGAAATGGTACATCTGGAATCAGGCATGAGGCAGGTCAGAAGGTACAAGAAACTACCTAAGCAGGTGACCCAGACACCCATGTCATTACCACTGTGGCACTGCCACTTCACTGTCATCACATCTATGGTTGGTCACATTGATGACCAGCTGACAGAAGAGGAAAAAAGCTGAACCTGTTTCATGAATGGATCATCTCAATATATTGGTGAAAATAAACAGCTGAAGCCCCTATCAGTGGTGATCCTGAAAGATGATGGGTAGAGAAAAATCCCCTGCAACCCCATGAGCAGAACTTTGGCAGCGAACCTGTGCATTCGTTTGTGTGGAAAGAGAAGTAGCCCAGGATAAGAATATATACATACTCATGGGCAGTGATGAATGGCTTGGCTGGTAAGCCAGGGGCTTAGAAGGAGAAAGATTAGAATACTGGAGATAAAATGGTCTGAGAATATACACATGTGGATGGATCTATGAGAATAAACATGACATGTGGAGATCTTTGTATTGTATCTTAAAGCCCACCAAAAAACAACTACCATGAAAGAGGCACTAAACAACCAAGCAGACAGAATGACACTCTGCCAGTTGATGCCAGCAAGTCTCTGTCATAAGCCACTCTAGTGCTGGCCCAGTGAGCTCATGGGCAGAGTTCTAGGTGGCAGGGATGGAGGCTATGTACAGACCAACAGCATGTGCCCCATGTTTGAGTGCCAAACACTCAAGTTGCTGGCAACAGAAACAAATGCAGAGCCCACAGTATAGTAACATCCCTAATAAAAACCAGCCACTTAGTGACAAACTGATTACACTGAACACCTTCTATTCTGGAAAGAGCAGCAATTCATTTTGACAGGAACTGATATGTATCTTAGCTGCAAGGTCTCAGACAGCATCACCACCTCAGGGCTTATAAGTGATTGATCCCTCAATGGGATCTCACATAACATTGCCTCTGACCAAGGGATACACTTTATAGCAAAGAAGGTGTGGCAATGGCCAATGGGTCCCGTGAAGATGAGATCTACTGGTTCTATTTCCTTTGAGAGCTGCTGGCTTGATAGAGTGATGGATCCACTTTTTGAAGGCACAGCTGTGAAAGCAGCTTGGAGCTACCAGAATGCTGGGGGAGAATGACGATACCTTGGGAAAATGAGGCATCATCTTCCAGGATAATTCAAAGACCATTTTAAGGTGTGTCTTCAGTAGTAGAATAAATGGGCCCAGGTACCAAGGAATGAAAGAAGGGTTCCATTTACCATCAGTATCAGAGACTTACTTAGAGAAATTTGTCATCTTTATACCTTTAGGTTCTGTAGGTCTAGACCAGTGCTGCCCATTGAATTACATTATGTCAGAGGATAGAAAAGTTAATATAATAATGGCAAGACAGTAAATATATATGCTGTCCATCCTACATCAATATGAACTGCTTCTTGTCCTTCTTTATGATAGGAATGAAAAAGAGGTAGATAGAAAGATAGATAGATAGATAATAGACTGTGTGTATGTGTATGTGTGTGTGCATGTGTGTGTGTGTCTGTGTATCTTTTTCAGGAGATATATATTTATATATATTTTTTTATATCTCTTGATATAAAAATATATATATACGTGTCAGGAGATACGTATTTTTTTCAGGAGACAGATAAATATATATATCTGAAAAAAGTTGCTATTTTCTCTTGAAAATAACAACTAACTTATAGAAAAAAAAGTACAGGAAAAAAATCCTTTATTGAACCACTTGACAGTAGCTGTCAACCTAATGCCCCATCATCCTCAAATAATTCAGTATATACTTTCCACAAACAAGGACATTCTCCCACAAAGCCACAATACAATGATCAGAATTAGGAAGTTAACGCTGATTCATTACTACCACTTAATTTTCAGACCAAATTCAATATTTATTGAATGTCACCTTACTCAGATTTTCTTTGACTTTTATATCCTTGACACTTTTGAAGATTCCAAGTCTATTTTTCAGAGGTCCCTTCATTTTTGTTTGATGTTTTCTCATTATTAGATTCAGGTTATGCATTCAGGTTATTCAGAAATATTGCAGTTCTTTTCATTGCAGCAAGTGTTGCATGATTTTGCTTTGTTCCATTACTGATGATGTTCCCACCCCTCTTTTTGTAGAAATGGAGTCTCACTATATTCTCCTGGCTGGTTTTGAACTCCTGGCCTCAAGAGATCTTGCCTTGACCTCCCAGAGCACTGAGATTATAGGCATTGATCTTCCCTGTGATCATTTGGTTAATGTGGTACCTGCCAGGATTCTTTGTTATAAATTTATTATTTTTCCTTTCATGGTTAATAAGTATTGTGGGGGGTGTACTTTAAAATTATGTAAATATCTCATTCTTACACTCTTAATTCATTAATTTATATCTGTATGAACTCTTTTTTTTTTGCTCAATGGGTTATAATTCATTACTGTGATTATTTTGGTGCTCAAATTTTCCCCAGTTTGGTAAGTGGCACCCATTTCAAGCTGGCTTATGTCTCGTTTTGAAATGTCTCTTGAGCATGCTCTTGCTTTTTTGTATATGCCTCCCAGATGCATTTTCTACTTTCCCTGCTCCAGCTCTAGAATCAGTCGTTTATTTGAAGAGCCTCATTCCTTTTCTTAGAGAATGATGCTTAAAAGCCAAAATCAAGAAACTAGATTAACTCATTGCTATTGGAGTTGTCACTGCAATCAGATCTTTTTAGTGGATCCAGCTAAAGAATGTGTGTGTCCCAGAGATTCTGATATGTTGTATCTTTGTTCTCATGGATTTCAAAGAATTTCTTGATTTCTGCCTCAGTTTTATTGTTTACTCAGAAGTCATTCAGGAGCAGATTGTTTAGTTTCCGTGTAATTGTATGGTTTTGAGTGATCTTTTTAGTGATTTTCTTAGTGATTTCTATTTTTATTGTGCCGTGGGCCAACAGTGTGGTTGGTTTTTTGTTTTTCGAGACAGAGTCTTGCTCTTGTTGCCCAGCCTGGAGTGCAATGGCACGATCTTGGCTCACTGCAACCTCCACCTCCTGAGTTCAAGCAATTCTCATGCCTCAGCCTCCTGAAGAATCGGGATTACAGGCGCCCACCATCACACTTGGCTAATTTTTGTATTTTTAGTAGAGATGGGGTTTCACCATGTTGGCCAGGCTGGTCTCGAACTCCTGACTTCAGGTGATCTTCCTGCCTCAACCTCCCAAAGTGCTGGGATTACAGGCTTGAGCCATGGCATCTGGCTCTTATGTGGCCAATTTTAGAGTACGTGCCATGTGCAGATGAGAAGAATGTATGTTCTGTTGTTTTGGGGTGAAGATTTCTGTAGATGCCAGTTAGGTCCATTTGGGTCAAGTGTTGTGTTCAGGTCTGGAATACCTTTGTTAGTTTTCTGCCTCAAAGATCTAATACCATCAGTGGGGTGTTGAAGTCTCCCACTGTTATTGTGTGATTGTCTAAGTCTCTTTGCAGGTCTCTAAGAACTTGTTTTATGATCCTGGGAACTCCTGCATTGGGTGCATACTTATATATTTAGGATAGTTCCCTTTACCATTATGTAATGCCCTTATTTGTCTTTTTTGATTGTTGTTGACTTAAAGACTGTTTTGTCTGAAATTAGAATAGCAACCTCTGCCTTTTTTGTTTGTTTTCCATTTGCCTGGTAGATTTTTCTCCATCTCTTTACTTTGAGCCTGTGGGTGTCATTGCATGTGAAATGATTCTCTTGAAGATAGTAAACAGTTGGGTCTTGCTTGTTCACCAGCCTGCCACTCTGTGCCTTTTAATTGGGACATTTAGCCCATTTACATTCAAGGTTAATATTGATAGGTGTGGATTTGATTCTGTCCTCATTAGCTGGTTATTATGCAGACTTGATTTTGTAGTTGGCTTATAGTGTCACTGGTCTATGTACTTAAGTGTGCTTTTGTGGTAGTCAATAATGGTCTTTCATTTCCATATTTAGCACTCCCTTAAGGACCTCTTGTAAGGCAGGTCTGGTGGCAACAAATTCCCTTAGCATTTGCTTGTCTGAAAAGTTAAATACTAGATTCTTACCAGATATATGATTTGCAAATATTTACTTCCATTCTGTGGGCTGTATTTTCACTATCTTGATAATGTTCTTTGATGCACAAAAGTTTTCAATTTTGGTGAAGTCTAATTTGTGTTTTCTTTCATTTTTTTGCTTGTGCTTTTAGTGTCATATTTAAAAAGTTTTGCCAAATCCGCGGTCTTGAAGATTTATCACTTTGTTTTATCCAAAAGCTTTAAAGTATTAGCATCTACACTTAAGTTTATTATTCATTTTGAGTTATTTTTGTGTGTGTGGTGTGAGGAAGGAGTTTAACTTCATTCTTTTGTGTATGAATAGCCAATTGATCCAGCACCATTTGTTGAAGAGACTCTTTTTCCCCCCATTGAATGGCGTAGACATGCTAGTCACAAATAAATTGACTGTACATATATGTTTTTATTTTTGGAATCAAAATTCAATTCCATTGATCTCTGAGTTTATTTTTATGCTAGTACCACACTATTTTGATAACTGTGTTTTATAGCAAGTTTTAAAATCAGGAGATGTGAGTCCTTCAATTTTATTTTTTCAAGGTCGTTTTTGCTATTTGGGATAGCTTGCAATTCTATGTGAGTTTTTGGACGAACTTTTCCATTTTTTCAAAAAATAATCATTGGGGTTTGGATTGAGATTGTACTGAATCTGTAGATCATTTTGGCTAGCATTGCCATATTCAATCTTCCAATTTATGAACACAGGATATATTTTTCTCTAAGCCTTCTTTAATTTCTTTCAGCAATGCTCTGTAATTTTTAGTTTACAAGTTTTACATTTTCATGATTACATTTATAAGTATTTAATCCTGATGCTATTGTAAGTGGAACTATTTTTATTTCATTTCAGATTGTTCATTGTGAGTATATAGAAATACAACTGATTATTGCATATTGAACTTGTATGCTAAAACTTTGCTGAATTTGTTTCCTAGGTTTAATAGTATTTTGTGGATTCTTTAGAATTTTCTATACATTGGATCGTGTCACCTGTCACCTCTGAATAAAATAGCTTTGCTTGTTCCTTCCCAATGTGGACATTTTTATTTTATTTTCTTGCATAAGTGCTCTGTCTAGAACTTCCAGTACAATGCTAAATAAGAACAGTGAAAGAAGGCATGCTTGTCTTCTTCCTGAGCTGAGGGGCAAAGATTTCAGTCTTTCACCATTTACTATAATGTTTCCTGTGACTTTGCCCTTTATCATGTTGAGGATGTTCTCTTCTATTTCTAGTTTGTTAGATGATTTTTATGATGAAAGACTGTTGGATTTTGTCAAATGCTTTTTCTCCATCAATTGAGATGATTTTCTTCCTTCCTTCCTTTCTCTCTTTCTCTGTCTCTTTCTTTTTTTTCTTTTTTTGAGATGGAGTCTTGCTCTGTCGCCCTTTCTGGAGTGCTCTGTCGCCCAGGATGCAGTGGCGCATCTCGGCTCACTGCAACCTCCATCTCTCAGGTTCAAGCAATTCTCCTGCCTCGGCCTCCCGAGTAGCTGGAATTACAGGTGTGTACCATTACGCCTGGCTAATTTTCAAATTTTTAGTAGAGATGGGGTTTCACCATGTTGTCTAGGATGGTCTTGAACTCCTGGCCTCAAGTGATCCTCCTGCCTCTGCCTCCCAGAGTGCTGGGATTACAGACGTGAGCTGCTACACCCAGCCTTGATGTGTAACCTCCTTAATATTCAACTGGATTTGATATGTTCACATTGTATTGAGGATTTTTGCATGTATATCCATAAGGAATGTTGGTCCATAGCTTTTGTGGATTGTCTTTGTCTGATTTATTATTAGGATCATGCTGACCTCAGAATGAGTTAGGAAGCATCTCCTCCTCTTCAATATTTTGGCAGAGTTTAAGAAGAATTGATGTTAATTCTTCTTGAAATGTTATGTAGAATTTACCAGTGAAGTCATCAGGTCCTGAGCTTTTCTTGGTTGGGTGGTTCTTGATTATTGGTTCAATCTCCCATTCACACAGTTATTTTTTCTTGAGTCAGTTTTAGACGTTTGTGCATTTTTTGAACTTTGTTTATCTAGATTACCTAATTTGTTGCCACAAAATTGTTTATAGCAGTCTCTTGTAATCCTTTTTATTTCTGTAAGTTTGGTAGTAATGTCTTCACTTTTATTTCTGATGTTAGTAATTTAATTCTTTTCCCTTTTTTTCTTGATAAGTCTAGCTAAATGTCAATTTTGTTATCTTTTCAAAAGAAAAAGCTATTGTTTTTGTTGATGGTCTCTATTGCTCTCAGGGAGTAGATGCTTCTACTCTCTATTTTGTCTACTTCCACTCTGGTCTTTATTATTCCTTTCTTCTGCTGGTTTTAGATTTAGCTTGGCCGGGTGCAGTGGCTCATACCTGTAATCCCAGCACTTTGGAAGCCGAGGCAGAAGGATACCTTGAACCTAGGAGTTTGAGAACAGTCTGAGCACATAATGACACCCTGTCTCTACAAAAAATAAAAAAATTAACCAGGCATAGTGGCACATGCCTGTAGTCCCAGCTACTTGTGAGGCTGGGGTGGGAGGATTGCTTGAGCTTAGGAAGCTGAGGTTGCAGTGAGCTATGATCATGCCACAGTACTCCAGCCTAGGCAACAGAGTAAGACCTCTAGAAAACAACAACAAAAACAGATTTAGCATGCTCTTCTTTATCTAGTTCCTGAACCTGCAAGGCTAGATTATTTACTTGATATCTTCTTTTTTAATATCTGCATTTATAAGTTTCTTTTTGAGCAGTGTTTTCACTGCATCCCATAGGTTTTGGCATGTGATGTTTTTATTTTCCTTTAGCTCAAAATTAATGTACTTTTCAAGGTGCCCAACACCATTGATCAGAGAAATGCAGATTGAAACTACAATGTGATGTCATCTCACCCCAGTGAAAATGGCTTATATCCAAAAGACAGGCAATAACAAATGCTGGCAAGGATGTGGAGAAAAGGAAACCCTTGCACACTGTTGGTGGGAATGTAAATTAGTACAACCACTATGGAGAACAATTTGGAGATTCTTCAGAAAACTAAAAATAGAGCTATCATATGATCCAGCAACCCCACTGCTAGGTATACTCAAAAGAAAGGAAATCAATTATCAAAGAGTTATCTGCACTCCCATGTTTGTTGCAGCACTGTTCATGATAGCCAAGATTTGGAAGCAACCTACACGTCCATCAAGATGGACGTGTAGATTGCTTCCAAATCTTGGCTATCATGAACAGCATCAAGATGGACATAGATAAAGAAATGGATCCAGATGAATTGATAAAGAAAATGTGCTCCTATACACAATGGAATACTATTCAGCCATAAAAAGAATGAGATTCATTCATGTGCAACAACATGGATGGAACTGGAGGTCATTATGTTAAGTGAAATAAGCCAGGCACAGAAAGACAAACATTGCGTGTTCTCATATATTTGTGGGATCTAAAAATCAAAACAATTGAACCCATGGAGATAGAGAGTAGAAGGATGGTTACCAGCAGCTAGGAAGGGTAGTTGTGGGGTTGGGGGAGGGGGGGTTGTGTAGGGTGGTGAGGGGGAGATAAGGATAGTTAATGGGTACAAAAGAGTAGTTTGAATGAATAAAGCCTAGTATTTGATAGCACAGTGGAGTGGCTATTGTCAATAATAATTTAATCGTACATTTTTAAATAACTAAAAGAACATAATTGGATTGTTTGTAACACAAAGGATAAATGCTTGAGTGGATGAATACTCCATCTTTCATGATGTAATAATTATATATTGCATGCCTGTATCAAAACATCTTATGTATCCCATAAATATACACACCTAAGTACCCACAAAACTTAAAAGTTTTTTAAAAAAACAAAGTTATCATGCTTTTCAGCCCCCAAATTTTTATTTGGTCCCTTTTGTAATTTCTCTCTCTCTCTCTTCTTTCTTTCTTTCTTTTTTTTTTTTTTTTGAGACAGAGTCTCACTCTGTCACCCAGGCTGGAATGCAGTGGTGGAATCTTGGCTCACTGCAACCTCTGCCTCCCGGGTTCAAGCGATTCCCCTGCCTCAGCCTCCTGAGTAGCTGGGACTACAGGTACACACCACCATGGGCAGCTAATTTTTGTATTTTTAGTAGAGACGGGGTTTCACCATGTTGGCCAGAATGGTCTCAAACTCCTGACCTCAGGTGATCCGCTAGCCTACATCCTCCCAAAGTGCTGGGATTACAGGTGTGAGTCACCATGCCCTGCCAGTTTCTTTTTATTAGTACTCTCTTTTGGTTAGACATAATTCTCCCGGGTTTTTGTAACTTTCTTTGCTCATGGTTTCCTTTAGTTCTTTGAGCGTATCTGAGACAATTGATTGAAAGACTAGTAAGTACAATGGCTGGACTTCTCATGGACAATTTCCATTGGTCCTTTTTTCCTGTGAATGGGCCATACTTTTTTTTTGCATACCTCATAGTTTTTTTGTAGAAGACTGGACTTTTTAATATTATAATGTAACAGCTATGGAAATTAGATTCTCCCAAGGAAATTAGAAACTCCCCAGGATTTGTTGTTCTGCCTTTGGGGTTGGTGTTGTTTGTTTATTTAGTGACTTTTCTCAACTATTTTTGTAAAGTCTGTATTCTTTGTCATACGTGGCCACTGAAGTCTTAGTTCTGTTAGCCGGTGGTCATATAGTGTTTTCACAGTTTCCTTAAATTCTTGGAGCCAAAAAAGAAAACAAAAGAAGAAAAAAATAAGTTACCGGTCTTCGTAGATTGGCTCTGTGTTGGGATGCTCTTTCAACACTTAGCTAGCTAGACCACTT
Organism: Hylobates moloch; assembly: GCF_009828535.3. NCBI lineage: Eukaryota > Metazoa > Chordata > Mammalia > Primates > Hylobatidae > Hylobates > Hylobates moloch. The sequence goes on along the minus strand of NW_026652293.1, from coordinate 30,959,040 downwards.
ATATAACTCTTCTTTAGCCTTCACTCCTCGCTTGCTTGGAAACTAAATTTCAGCCAGAGGTGAAAGTTTTGGGTCTTCTAATGCCTTTTCTGAGCATACATCCAGTTCTAGGTATATATATGGACTTCCTGATTCTCTGGTATACATACAAGCTTTGAAAACCCTTATTACCCCATATGTATCCTTCCCCAACTTCATCTTTTCCCAGCTTCTTGGTCTGTCAAATGCTATCCCAACTGTTGTCCCGAGGCCCAAGCTATGGTGGTCAATACTTGTGCCCTTAAATTCTTTTAGTAATTTCACTTGGGAAGCCTCCCCAGCCTTGGAAACACTCCAAGTATGGCAAAATAAAGGCTAGTCCTTGTGTCAGTTGTTCAGGGAGCCAGATAACTTTAGGTCAAAACAAACAACCACAATTTTTTGAAAATAAGATTCATATTTCGCCTTCTGGCACTAGCAACCTGCATTACAATATGGGCTGCTGTCATCATGGCCACCACTGATGTGGAGATTGGGGGTGGGGGGTATGTGGACAATTTAAAATGCCACACTTTCTTTACCACAATGCATCCTCATCTTTCTTCACCAAGACTTTCCCTGGTTGTCATAAGTTCTTGACTAGATTCAAGAATTCTCCAAAGCTCTGATTCTCACCATTTTTGTCGTATCTTTAGTTGCTTTTGTGAAGGGATGAAGTCTGAGAGCTCCCTCCGTTGCCATTTTCTGTGACATCATTTCCTATTATATCTTTTAATCCATGGATTTGGCATATTCCTCCATTTATTCATGTATTCATTAATTTGTATTTAAAACTAATAATTTTTATAGTTTTCCACTTAACATTATTATATACCTCCATTATATTTATTTCTAGACCTTTGATGTTTTCTGATGCACTTATAAATGTTTTCTAATGTACTCGTAAATTTTTAAAGTTTTATGTTTAACTTTGTCTAGCATATAGAAATATAATTGATTTTTATGTAATAGACCAGTATTTCAAAACTTTACTGAATTAGCTAATTCTACAAGCTTATTTGCAAATTTCTTCGATACACACAATTATGTCCTCTGTGAATAAAGAGTTTCATTTTTTAAGATTTTTATATATTTGATTTTCCTTTATTACCTTATTGCTCTTACTGGGTCTTCCATTACCTTTTTAGATGGATGTGGCATTACATTGAGACACCCTTGCCTCAATCTCAATCTCAATTTAATCACAGATTTAATCGCTTCAAAATATATAGGACTGTTTAGATTTTCTATTTCTTTTTATGCCATTTTAGTATGTTGTATATTTTATGAATTTGGCAATTTCATTTGACATTTCAAATATACTGACATGAAGTTGTTTGTGATACTCTCATCATATTTAAATGTCTATAAGACATGTAATGTTGACTGCAGTATTCTGTATATGTTAGTTAGGTGTATTTGGCTAAGCACATTCACACTTTCTGTATTTTTACTGATAACTTTGGTTTTCATTGCTATCAGTTAGAAGAGACATTACTAATCTCCCTCTCTGGATTTTTTCATTTATCTTTTTAGCACTTTCAATTTTTGCTTTATTTGAGTCTACATTGTTAGATGCAAGCAAATTTGGAATTATAGATTCCTGCTAGAATAATTACTTTTCTCTAATAACACTTCCTGCTTTATAGTCTTTGTCTCCATTTTGATAGTCATTACCTTTTATCCCATCTTTTTATTCTTTAATATCCCTTTGTTCTTATATTTAAGCTAAGCCCCTTTTAAGCCTAATCTTATTTCTTATATTTTTGTTTCCATTTAAATCCAATCTGACAATTGCCTTTTAGTAAGCATATTTAGTCCACTTACATTTGATATGATTACTTATACATTGGGTTTAAAATGCTACCTTACCATTTTAAGTTTTTTTTTAACTGCTGCTGTAATAGATGTACATAGTTTCAAGGTACATGTGACAAACACATTCACATAATTTGTAAAGATAAAATTAGTATACTTGGGATATCCATCACCCTAAATATTTGTTTTTGCTTGCACTGGAACCATTAACATTCTTCTCTTCTAGCTAGCTTGAAATATACAATAGATTATTGTAAGCTATATTGCTATATTCACCCTGCTCACTTTTTTTTTTTTTTTTTTTGAGACAGAGTTTCACTTTTATTGCCCAGGCTGGAGTGCAATGGCACAATCTTGGCTCACTGCAAACTCCACCTCCCGGGTTCAAGCAATTCTCCTGCCTCAGCCTCCCAAGTAGCTGAGATTACAGCATGTGCCACCATGCCCGGCTAGTTTTGTATTTTTAGTAGAGACAGGGTTTCTCCATGTTGGTCAAGCTGGTCTCGAACTCCCGACCTCAGGTGATCTGACTGCCTTGGCCTCCCAAAGTGCTGGGATTACAGGTATGAGCCACCGTGCCTGGCCTCACCCTGCTCATCTTTCTAACACTAGGTCTTATTTCTTCTATCAAACCATATATTTATACTCATTAATCAATTTCTTTCTTCCCTCCTTCCCCCTAACCTTTGCAGCCTTTGGTGACCACCAGTCATACTCCTTGTCTTCATGAAATCCCTTTTTAAGCCCCCACATATGAGTAAGAACATGTGATGTTTGTCTTTCTGTGCTTGGCTTATTTCACATAACATAATGACCTCCAGTTTCATTCATGTTGCTGCAAAAGACAGGATTTCATTCTTTTTTATGGCTGGATAATATTCCATTGTGTATATGTACCATGTTTTCTTTATCCATTCATCTTTTGATGATTACTTAGGTTGATCTCATATCTTGGCTATTGTAAATAGTACTACAATGAACATGGGAGTGCAGATTTTTTTTTTTCTTTTTTGGGACAGGGTCTGTCTCTGTCCTCAGGTTGGAATGCAGTGGTGCAATCATGGCTCACTGTAGCCTTGACCTCTTGGACTCAAGCAATCCTCCCACCTCAGCGTCCCCGAGTAGTTGGGACCACAGGCACATGCCACCACACCCAGCTAATTATTTTATTGTTTTAGAGATGGGGTTTTGGCATGTTGCCCAGGCTGATCTCGAACTCCCGGGCTCAAACAATCCACCCACTTCAGCCTCTCAATGTGCTGATAGTGTGAGCCGCCAGGCCCGGCCCAGATATTTTTTTGATATGTTGATTTTCTTTCTTTACACTATATACCCAGTAATAGAATTGCTGTGTTGTATGGTAGTTCTATTTTTAATTTTCCGAGAAACCTCCATACTATTTTTCATACTGGCTGTACTAATTTACATTCCAACCAACAATGTGCGGGTGTTTTCCTTTTTACACAACCTCACCAGCATCTGTTATTCCGTCTTTTTGATAAAAAGCCATTTTAACTAGGACAAGATCATATCTCATTGTAGTTTTGTTGGTGGTGGTGGTGGTGGTTGGTGGTGGTGGTGTTTTTTTTTTTTTTTTTTGAGGTGGAGTTTCACTCTTGTTGCCCAGGCTGGAGTGCAATGGCGTGATTTCGGCCCACTGCAACCTCTGCCTCCCGGGTTCAAGTGATTCTCCTGCCTCAGCCTCCTAAGTAGCTGGGATTATAGGTGCCTGCCACCACACCCAGCTAATTTTGTATTTTTGGTAGAGATGAGGTTTCACCATGTTGGTCAGGCTGGTCTTGAACTCCTGACCTCTGGTGATCCACCCGCCTCAGCCTCCTAAAGTGCTGGGATTGCAGGCGTGAGCCACTGCGCCTGGCTCTCATAGTTTTGATTTGCATTTCTCTGATGATTAGTGATGCTGAGCATTTTTTTCATATATCTGTTGACTACTTGTATGTTTTCTTTTGAGAAACGTCTATTCAGATCTTTTGCCCATTTTTAAATTGGATTATTTGGTTTGCTATTGAGTTGTTTGAGCTTCTTATATATTCTGGTTATGAATCCCTTTTCAGATGGATAGTCTGCAAATATTTTCTCCCAGTCTATGGGTTGCCTGTTTATTTTGATAATTGTTTTTGTTACTGTGAATAAATTTTAGGATGTAATCCTATTTGTATATTTTTATTTTGGTTGCTGGTGCTTTTTTTTTTTTTTTTTTTGAGGTCTTATACGAAACGTCTTTGCCCAGACCAATGTCCTGGAGCATTTCCCCAATGCTTTCATCTAATAGTTTTATAGTTTCAGGTCTTAGATTTTTGTCTTTAATACATTTTTATTTGATTTTTGTATATGATAAGAGATAGAGGTCTAGTTTCATTCTCCTCCATATAGTTATCCAGCTTGCTTTCTTTATTTTTTTGAGACAGAGATTTGCTTTTGTTGCCCAGGCTGGAGTGCAATGGTGCAATCTCAGCTCACCGCAACCTCTGCCTCCCAGGTTCAAGAGATTCTCCTGCCTCAGCCTCCCAAGTAGCTGGGATTACAGGCATGCACCACCATGCCCGGCTAATTTTGTATTTTTAGTAGAGACGGAGTTTCTCTATGTTGGTCAGGCTGGTCTCAAACTTCTGACCTCAGGTGATCTGCCCGCCTCGGCCTCCCTAAGAGCTGGGATTACAGGTTTACAGGTGTGTGCCACCGCGCCTGTCCAGTTATCCAGCTTTCTTAGCACCATTTATTGAAGAGACTGTTATTTCCCCATTGTGTCTTCTTTGCACATTTGTTGAAGATGAGTTGGCTGTAAAGGCATGGATTTATATCTGGGCTCTATGTTCTGTCCCATTGGTCTATGTATCTGTTTCCATGGTGCTGGTTTGGTTACTGTAGCTTTGTAGTAACTTTTGAAACCAGGTAGTATGATGCTTCTAGCTTTGTCCTTTTTGCTTAGGATTGCTTTGGCTATTTGGGGGTCTTTTGTGATTTCATATAAATTGCAGGATTAAAAAAATTTCTCTGAAGAATGTCATTCGTGTTTCAATAGGATGAATTTATAAATTACTCTGGATAGTATTGTCATTTCAACAGTATTAATTCTTCCAGTCATGAGCATGGAGTAAGCTTTCATTAGTGTATATCTTCTTTTTTGTTTCTTTCATCAGCGTTTTGTAATTTTTCTTGTATAGATCTTTCACTTCTTTGGTTAAATTGATTCCTATATATTTTATGTTTTTGTAGCTATTATAAATGGGATTCCTTTTTATTTTCCAGGTTGTTCACTATTGGTGTATATAAATGCTACTAATTTTTGTATATTGATTTTCTATCCTGAAACCTTACTGGATTTATCAGTTCTAACACTGCTATTATTGTATTGCGGCCTTTGTCTCCTTTTATATCTATTAATGTTTGTTTTATGTACTTTGATGCTGTGGTGTTAGGCACATAGATATTTATAATTGTTTTATCCTCTTGCTAAGTTGGCCTCTTTATTACTATATAGTGACTCTCTTTGTCTCATTTTACCGTCTTTGATATGTTGTCTATTTTATCTGATGTAAGTATAGCTACTCTTGCCTCTTTATTTCTGCTTGTATGGAATATCTTTTTCCATCCCCCCACTTTCAGTCTGTATATGTGAAATGGGAGGGTTCTCTGACCCCCCCCAATGCAGAAGGTGCAACAGGGGTGTGGCTCATCTGTTCGGCTGCTGCATGCTCAAACCCCTTACAAGAGGAAGTGCATGCAGACAGGCAGGTGCAGGAGCCAGGGCGAGCGCTTTTGGGCTCCGGCCCCACGGTAGCTTCTACAGGTGGGTGCCTGCAATTCTCAAAGCCCCAGTGTGTGTGCCACAGTGCTGTTTAGCTCTACCATCCACAGACAGCTTAAGTATTAACTAGCTCAGTGCCCTCTTTGTACCTGGGTTCTTATCTGGTGTCCAGCAAGAATCAGATCACACACAGATTTGAAGGATGGTGAATGCAGAGATTTTATTGGATGATGGAGGTGGCTCTCAGCAGAATGGATGCGGAGCTGAAAAAGGGATGGAGTGGGGAGATGATCTTCCCCTGGAGTTTGGCTACCCCATGGCTGATCTTCTTTCTGACTGTCCCAGCTGAACTCCTCTCAACGTTCTGATGCTCCTCCTCTCCTCTCCTTCTCTGCCATGCCACTCTTCTGCTCCTCTGCTCTTCTGTTTGTCTGTCCATGGAGTCTGGGGTTTATGTGGGCACAGGACGGGGGTGGGGCATGGCAGGCCAAAAGGCAACATTTGGGCACGAAAACAGGAATGCCTGTTCCCATTTAGGGTTGTGGGTTTCCAGGCCTAGGGGTGGGGCCTTTGCCAGGGAACTGTCCTTGTCTACCCAGTATTTCTCTGTCTTCTGTTGATATCATTTTCCCCCTCTGAAGAGGCATATCTAACTGCCATTAGAATATGGACGATGACCAATGTTAGCTACCTCCTGCTGACAGGGGGCATTGTTTTAGGGAAAACAGAAGTCAGATTCCTCCCCGATCTATGTAAGGGTCTCTGGCAAAACGAAGCCATCACCCGAGGCTTTGGTTGCCTGACCATTTGGAGTTTGATGGCCTAGGTGAGAGAGAAAAAAACAAGTGTTATAAGGTTAAGTATGCATGGGTTAAACATGTGTATTATACAAGGAAAGAATCTAGTGCCAAAGATTACAGAAACAAGAAGTGAAATATACTAACAACTTGCACCCCAAGCTGTTTTACCCTAGTGAAAGAAATTAAACCTTGTATGGGAGCAGTTAAACTTTAGAAGAGAGATAACTGTTTTTGCCACATCTGTAGCAGTTAACAGATGCATTCTGGGAATTCTGCGGTTTGTGGACTTGCATGGTGGCCCTTAAAGCTTCTGCCTCTTTCTTGTGTCTCCCTATCTTTATTGTAGAAGACCAAGGCAGCCACTTTCAGGAGGTTCTCCAAAGTACTATCTGGTCCCAGGGCCTATTTCTGCAACTTCTTCCTTATATCAGGGGCTGCCTGAATAATAAATTTATCCTTTGGGGTTAGCTGTCACTTGACAGAATCAGGAGATAGAGAGGTGTACTTTACCAAGGCCCCTCTTCACCTCTCCAAGAAGGCAATGAGATTTTCTTTTCTCTCTCTCTCTCTTTTTTTGAGACAGAGTCTCGCTCTGTTGCTCAGATGAGAGTGCGATGGTGCAATCTTGGCTCACTGCAACCTCCATCTCCTGGGTTCAAGCGAGTCTCCTGTCTCAGCCTCTTGAGTAGCTGGGATTACAGGCACCTGCCATCATGCCTGGCTAATTTTTGTATTTTTGTAGAGATGGGGTTTCACCACGTTAGCCAGGCTTGTCTTGAACTGCTGACCTAAGGTGATCCACCAACCTCAGCCTCTTAAAGTGCTGGCATTACAGGCGTGAGCTACGGTGCCCAGCCTGCAGTGGGATTTTCATTAAATCCCTGGTCTATCATGGATAGCTTGCTGTAACTGAGAGGCTTGGTCCTCGTCCTACATAAGCCTTCCATTATGCATACCTGAAAGTGTCCCCTCTTCTAGTCTCCCATCTCATCATTGGGATCCCATTTAGGGTCATTCACTGGTACTGCTTCTATTCCAGTTGGATACATTTTGCCCCCTTCCCTGATGCCATATGTGATACAAAGCTCATCCCCAAATCTCTCTGCCGCTTGCAGAGTGGACTGCTTCTCAGTGTTCGTCAGGGTCCCATTCAAAAGTAACATCACATCTCTCCAGGAGAGTGCAAATACTTGGGTTAAATTCTGGAAAACCCCTATATATCTGTCGGGGTCATCTGGAAACCTGCTAAGATCCCCGTTAATTTGCTTCAAGTCCTGTAGAGAGAAGGGGACCTGGACCTTACTAAAACCAAATTCACCAGGCATCTGTTGGAAGGCAAGAGTGAGACTGGGGCTTGTCTACAGGGAGGACTTCTAGGAGGGGGCAAGCATGAGACTGAAGGTGGATAGGACTTTTTCTACAGAAAAGGTACAACTGCCAGATGGTATTGAAATGAATGATTCCTTCCTGAGGCCAAGCCAATCCTTCATAATTTGGTGAAACCTTTGTGCAGAGGGATATGAGGCATTTTTTTTCTCCGGATTCTGAGGGTCAAAGCAGTCCCAAGGGTTCAGGATACACTCCAGAGGAGTATAAGCTGGGGGTGGTGAAGAGAGCTGGTTGCCCATTTTGAAAGACAGGAAAGTAGAAGTGTCCCTCATTTCCCATCCTTCTTTCAGTGAAAACTCAGGGTGTGAGGGAGAGAGAAAACAGGCAGTCCTTTCTCTTCCACCTTTTCATCCCCGAGTCCCAGCAACCATGGCAGGTGCCACCCACGGGTGTCACTGCAGCCCACACCCGTGAAGCAGGGAGGGCCTAGAGAATAGGAATTGTTCGCACTCACCTATGCCTCCATCCCGCTACTGTTGGCAACTTTGCCTTCCCTGGGCCTTATCTATGCCATGGAGCATGGCCTCCTTTCATGAAGCAGGGATTTAGTCGACAGGAATTGGTCCTGCGCATTTACATTGTGCCTGTTGCCTGGCTTTGAATCCTTCAGATCTGGTTTTCCTTTCTAGGGCTGCAACCTGGAGCCTGGAATCGAGTTTGGGACAAAAAAGGTATTTCAGAGGCTGCACGGATCTGTTTAGATTAAGTCTCAAATGGGCCCTGGCGAATTTGCAGTTATCAGCCAGCAGGGGTTTCTCCTCCCTATCATAAGCAGAGTGCATGGGGGGAGGAAAGAAGAGAAAAGAAAACAGTCTAAAGTACAAAAAACAAAAAAAAAAAAAAAGGAGGGGGGTGGGGGAAGAACTTCTTGCTTTGAGCAAATGAGTTCCTTTAATTATTGTATCTTTCCACCAGTTTAGACCAGTGAGGATCCTTCAGCCATGGGGGGAATGGTTCCGCTGGCACAGCAAACGGGAGGCACTGGCCAGCTGGCTACGCAGGGTGCCAGTGGCAGCCGTGGTTTTTTCCCACCCCCGCATGGCCATTGGGCACAGCTCGTACGTGCTGCAGACTCGCCCAGGTGCCCTAGCCAGAAGGGGAGGGGATAACGAGAGGAGCCCCTGTGGCCATGGGGTGGGATTCAGGGTCGCACCAAACGGAAACCACATCGTTCTTGAATTGCACCTCTGATGGCTGGGCCAAATGCTCATTCTATTTAATGTCATTGCCGCAGTCTGTAGCAAAATCCTTAACATTATAAAAGAAGAGATAGGAGCCATTTCAAACCGTGAAAGAGATAGCACAGCAAAGTCCAGGTATCTTGGCTGATGGAGTTCAGTCTTGGGGTCTTCCAGCAACAAATGATGCCTTCGTTGCCCCAGGGCTTTACTCCGGTCCTATGTGATGGGTAGACCTCCGTGAAGGGAAACAGCCGATATTCCTTTACCCACAGGAACGAGAGAGGTGGCAGGCCAGAAGGCAACATTCAGGCACAAAAGCAGAAATGCCTGTTCCCATTTAGGGTCGTGGGTTTCCAGGCTTGGGAGTAGGCCCTTTGCCAGGGAACTGCCCTCTTCTACCCAGTATTTCCAATCTCTGTCTCCTGTCCATATCATCTGTATGGGTGAAGTGAATTTCTTGCAGGTAGCATATAGTTGGGTCTTGTTTCTTTATCCATTTAGCCACCCTACACCTTTTAATTGCAGGATTGAGCTCATTTACATTCAGTGTTATCGATAAGTAAGGACTTACTACTGCCATTTTGTTTTATTATCTGGTTGTTTTATAACTCCTTTCTTTTTTCCTACTGTCTTTCTTTGTGGTGAAGTGATTTTCTCTTGTAGTATGTTTTAATTTGTTGCATTTCATTTTTAGTGAATGTATTATAGATTTTTGCATTGTGGTTACCATAAGCCTTACAAAAAACATCTTATAGATACGTTATTTTATAAAGAAGTTAATCTATCTTAGATCATAAAGAATAAAAACAAGAAAAATAGTTTTTAAAAGTTTTTACACTTTAACCCCACCCCTCCCACAGTTTGACTTCAGTTATCTTAATTTACGCATTACTAATGTTTTAACAGTTCCTGTAGCTATTATCATTTTTGATAGCTTTGTCTTTTAGGCTTCATACTAAGTTATAAGTGGGTTGAACACCATAATTATAGTATTAGAGTATTCTGTGTTTGTCTGTGTACTTAATTTTATCAGTGGGTTTCATACCTTCAAATGTTTTTTCATTTGTTTGCTTACGTTATTTTTTTCATGTTAGTGTTTTTTTCTTTCAGATCAAAGAATTCCCTTTAGTGCTTCTGGTAAAATGAGTCTAGTGTTGGTGAATTCTCTCAGCTTTTGTTTCTCTAGGGAAGACTTTATCTCTCCTTTATATTTGAAAGATAACTTTTCTGGATACGATATTCTTGCATGGCAGTGTTTTTCTTTTTTTTTTTTTTTGAGACGGAGTCTCGCTCTGTCGCCCAGGCTGGAGTGCAGTGGCGCAGTCTCGGCTCGCTGCAAGCTCCGCCTCCTGGGTTCACGCCATTCTCCTGCCTCAGCCTCTCCGAGTAGCTGGGACTACAGGCGCCTGCCACCACACCCGGCTAATTTTTTTTTTTGTATTTTTAGTAGAGACGGGGTTTCACTGTGGTCTCGATCTCCTGACCTCGTGATCCGCCCGCCTCGGCCTCCCAAAGTGCTGGGATTACAAGCGTGAGCCACCGCGCCCGGCTGGCAGTGTTTTTCTTTCAGCACTTTGAAAATGTTGTTCAACTCCCTGCTGGTCTGTATGATTTCTATTGAGAAGTCTGTTACTAGATGAACTGGAGGTCCTTTATATGCTATTTGCCTCTTTTCTATTTCTGTTTTTTTGTATTTTTCTCTCTGTCCTTGACTTTTGGGTGTTTGATTATTATAGTCCTTGGGGTAGTCTTATTTGGGTCAAATCTGTTTGGTGTTCTCTGACCTTCCTGTACCTGGATACTTATCTCTTTCTCAAGTTTTGGAAAGTTTTCAATTATTATTGTTTTTTTAATAAATCTTCTATCCCTTGCTCTTGCTCAACTTCCTCTCAAACACCAGTAATTCGATTTTCTCTTTTGAGATAACTTTCTATATCTTGTAGGCAACCTTTGTTGATTTTTATATTTTTTCTTCTTTTTTCTCCTCTGTGTATTTTTAAATAGACCGTCTTCAAGCTCACTGGTTCTTTCCTCTCCTTGATCCATTTTGCTGTCGAGAGACTCTAATGAATTTTTCAGTTCAGCAAATGTATTTCTAAGTTCCAAGATTTCTGTTTAATTTATTTTATTATTTCAACTTCTTTGTTAAATTTCTTCAATGGATTTCTGAATTGTTTTTCTGTGTTATCTTGGAGATCACTGAGTTTTCTTAAAACTACTATTTTGAATTCTTGGTCAGAGAGCTCACATATCACCATCTCTTTAGTGTTATTTTCAGGTTCCTTGTTTTGATCCATTTGGGAAGATTGTGGTTCTCTGTTTGCTCTTGTTTCTTGTGGGTCTACGTGTGTGTCTTTGCATTAAAGGGTTATTTATTCCAGTCTTCTCTGTCTGGCTTGTTTTGTTTTATATTGGATATATTTGCTTAGAGGTTTTTTTTGGTTGTTTGGTTGTTTTGATACAGAGTTTTGCTCTGTCACCCAGACTGAAGTGCAGTGGTACAAACATGGCTCACTGCAGTCTCAACTTCCTGGGCTCAAGTGATCCTCCTGCCTCTACCTCCCAAGTAGCTAGGACTACAGGCAAGCACCACTATACCCAGCTATTTTTTTTTTTTTTAATAGAGATGATGTCTCACCATGTTGCCCAAGCTGGTTCTGCTAGGTCACAGCCTCCTTTTCAGCTCTAGGAGGTACCTAAACCTCAGAATTGCCTCAGTTCTAGTAAAGGATTGGAGCACTGCTCTTCCCAAATGGAGGAGATCCCAAAGGGAATATCCTGGCAGTGTCGGAAGGCTAGCTAGGGGTTTGTGCCTATGGGACCTGTGGGACAAACCTCCTACAGTGTGATGTTGCTGAACAGTCACTCTGATTTGATGTCTCCTTTGGCTGATTTATAGAGCAGAGTTTCCAGAACTGGGGATGGTAGTCCCACCTAACCACTTTGCCTGTCCTCAGGAACAAATTTCCCTTCAGGCACTCTGAATTCTTCCCATGAAGATACTTCCCCTGCCAGAAAACCCAAGATGGTGGAGAAGCTGCTTTTAAACCTCAATCTCACTTTTTCTATTGTAGAAATAGCAAGTTGGGGGAAAACTTTTCCCCCATGCTTTTTGCTGGGCATAATGTGGGGAGGGGTATCTCAGATGTGGAATTCCAATTCTCTTACCATCTGCTCAGAGTTTTTTCACTTCTCTGCATCTCTGGGAACTGTCTCATATGATATTTGAGTTCCAGGATATTTCTGGCAAAAATCTCAGCATTGTAGATTTGTTTTTGTTTTTCTGGGGTGTGGTGGGTGGGGAGTGAAGCCAGCATCCTTCCATGCTGCCATTTTGATACTCCATATTACTATTTTTTATTTGTCCCTTCTGTTCTGTATTTCTTTTTCTTTCATTTTAGTTTTCTTTTAGATTAAAATGAGGGGGGTAGGTCAATAATTTCTATATTTTTTCTCTGATCATGTGTTTTCTTATTTTAGTGACTACCATATAGATTTCCAAATGCATCCCTGACGTATTAAAGTTTGATGTAAACCAGTATTCCTACTGCATATGTATTATTGTTTTATGAGTCAATATTTATTTAGATTAACTCACATATTTACCTGTTTCTTTCTTTTTCATCGATTTTTGTTCTGCCAAGCTGTCATCTAGAAATTTTTTTATGTCTAAAGAACACCCTTTGATATTTCCTTTAGTGTTCATCTGAAAAATGTCTTTATTTCGCTTTTATTTCTGAAGAATATAGTTTGTGGATGTAAAATTCTTCTTGGAGTTGTTTTCTATTAACACTTTGAAAATGTTATCCCATTGTCTGTTGGCTTCCTTGGTTCAATTTGAGGAGTCACCTGTCAGTTTTCATTGACATTGCTTAGTAGAAGAAAACAGTTCTTTTTATTCCTTGTTTTTTTTTACTCTCACATTTTATCTTTGTCTTTGCTTTTGTGTAACTTTACTATAATATGCCTCAGGCTTTATGCTGCTTGTAGTTTTAGAACTTCCGGACTAGATATCTTTTGTCAGTTTTAGGGAATTTTCAGTTATTATCTCCTTAAGTATTTTTCCTGCTCCATTCTATCTATTCTGATAATTTTATTATACATATTTTTGACATTTTAAGCATATTTCATATACTTTTTCTGTATATTTCATTTTTCCCTCTCTGTGTGTTTCAGTCTAGATATGTCCTTTGCATCTAACTCCTAGTTCAACAATTTTCTCTTTAGTTGTGTATAATCTGTCATTCAACTCATCTGCTAGTTATTACTTTTCTTACTTATAATCTTTAAACTTTTTATTTCTAGAATTTCCATTTTTTTATATTGTCTATTTTGATATTTTCCTTTTTGTCTTATAATTTCTTGAACTATATTAACAATAGTCACTTTAAAGTTCATATTTGAACTTTCTGTGCTTATTTCAAGTGCCATTTTCCCCCCTCTTTGGTTTTTGGTGAAGTCTTTTAAAATATCTTGTTATTTCTGCTTGGTTTATGAACATCACTGGTGAAAATTTGTAGAGCCAATTTGAACCTCTGGATGAAGTTATTTTCCTCCAGAGAAGATTTTTACATCTGACATACACTAAACTAGTAGCATCCAGATAACCTTAATTTATTCAGGGATTAAGTTGTTTCAAAGCTAGTTCTCATTCCCTTGATGATGAACTATTTCTTGTTTTCTTTAGTCTTTGGAGTTCCAACTGAAAGCTTGAGGTGTTTATCAGGGCCTCTTCTCCTTTTGCCCCCTTCTGCCCTGAGAATCTGCCAAAAGCTCTGCTAAATTCCCCAGTAGCAATTTGTTTACATAATTGTCAAATGTCTTAAGAATAAAAGCAATGTCCAATGTTTTGCCCATTTTCTAAAGACCTATGGCTTTGTCTTGTGTCCCATTGTGACTTTAACACTGCAAATGCCTTTAGGGTGGCTATTGTTATAAACTGACATTCCTGGTTTTTAGTATCTTCATTGTTTCTAACCTCTATTTATTGATTTTGTCTTAATTTTTTATAAATTTACTTTCATTTTGAAAGTGTATTATTTTTATGCAGTATTTCTAGGTGTTTTGTATTGGGAGGGTTTTTGTTTTGTTTTGTTTTGTTTATTATTTATTTTATATCTGGTCTTCCATAGTTTAGATTTTCTTTTTTCACTTAGTTGCATTTATTTAGATCCAACATATATTTCTATTGCTTTTAATACTTTTTGTATGCTTTCTGAAAGTATTGCCAAACTACACACAAATTTCCTGTGTTGGTACATTCTATTTAAAAACTGTTTTAAAACAATGACTATATAACTAGGTCATGTTCTAATTTCTGTAAGTCAGATGAGTAATACACCATCTCTGCCCTTGATGAGTTCATAGTCTATGTTTTCTTCTGCAATATTAACCTCAAAGGACTCTTATAATACTGAGATCCATGAAATCTATTGTTCTTCAATAATAATGTTTCATTTTTATTATTTAAAATTATTTTTATAGACAGAGTCTTACTCTGTTGACCAGGCTGGAGTGCAATGGTGTCATCATAGCTCACTGTAGCCTCAAACTCCTGAGCTCAACTGATCTTCTTGCCTCAGCCTTCCAGGTAGCTAGGACCACAGGTGTATACCACCACACCCAGTTAATTTTTAAACTTTTTTTGTAGAGATGGGGTGTCACTGTGTTGTCCAGACTGATTTTAATCTCCCAGCCTCAAGTGATCCTCCCACTTTGGCTTCCCAAAGTGCTGGGATTATAGGCATGAGTGACTGTGCCCAGGCAATAATGACATTTTGATATATTTGGGAGAATAATGGTTTCTAAATGGCAATAGGGAAACAGACACCCATTCTGAACTTGCATGGTGTGCTAGAATATCATTTGAGAAGCTTACAGGGGAAGCAGTGTCCGTGGGAAAGAAAATGGTTTTTATTAAAACAAGAAGATGGAGGGAATTCTTAAAGAAGAAGTCAAGCATCTGTGAAAGTTTCCTTATTACAGAGCAGGGATTCCAGGGGACAAGTGGAAAGATTTAGGATAGGACAATAGAAGTGTCAAGGAATGTCATGTGGAGTATGGTCTAGTAAAAGCAGCTGACTGGAGGAGGCCTGACATTTGGCATTAACTAATGTAACGAAGAGAGAGGCAATCTCTCTAAGGAAGGTGGGCGCTAGACCTAAAGGCCAACATACTTAGATAACATAACCTGGACTGATGTTCATGTCAGGGGTATCAGTCATCCCTAAGTCTGTTCTTAACACTAGATGAACTTAACCTGAGATGGCAGCAGTTGTGGGGACAGTGATTTTTTCACATGGACTTAATGTGTGAAAAATGTCCTTGCTACTTTTTCCCTTTTCATTGCTTATAATATAGTGTTCTCCAACTTAGTGATTTTTTTTTTTAGATTTTAAAGTGGAGATTATCAAGGAACCAAAGACAGTTTCATGCTCAAATAGGAAAATATCCTTGCTCAGAAGAACCCTTGTAAGGAAGCCATCAATGAGACCCAGGTGAGATATAGAATCTGGCTACAGCAACATCTTCAGGTACATGCTTTTGAAAAATCTCAACATATCTAATGGTAAACTTATCTTTCTATGTGTAGGTTTTCAGACCCTTTTCCATATACAATACATAGCGGTACAGACACTTTTAGTATTTTAAATCATTTGTTTTCTAAAATTAGCACTATGCAATATATGTATATATTATACAATAACTTTTCAAACTTAAACTATCATAGACATCTCATGTCAGTATGTGCAGATCTACCTCCTTCCATGAGTGTAGTATAACTTATATAGACATTTACATTGTCTTTAATTTTTTAATTGCTATAAATGGTATCACAATAAACATCTTTGTACATGTTTCTTTGCCTATTTGTGTCTTCTGGATTATGTACTGCTGTAGTAGCCTCCTAACTGGTTCCTTACTTCTTGTCTCTCTCCACTTATAATCAATCTGAGAATCAAACTCTGGTAAGGTCCCACAGCTAGGCAAATACCCTGTGGCCTTTTCTTTCAGGAGTGCCCGCCCACCCTTCTTTCCATGTATCTTAGCATAAGTGCCACCTATACATAAAAATTTCTCCAAATATTATGTTTGCTATAACTTCCTTCTCTTCTGAAACCCTAAATATCTAAAGTACAATATCAAGCATTTATATGTACTACTTTTTACTGATCTTTACTTTTTAGGTATGTTTTCCAACTTCTTGACTTGAGTATAATTTTCTTGTAGGCCATGGCATTCACTTACTCATGTATTCATTTTTATTCAGTTACTATCTATTATCTATCTATAATGGCTAGCTATATAAAAGGTCCTCTTCTAGATGTTGAGGATATAGTAGAACATACACATTTGCTAGTCAAAATCTCCTACAGAATATTTTGCATAGAAAAAACTCCCACAAAACATTTTCTTTTTTTTAATTAATTTTTTTTTCTTGAGACAGAGTCTCACGTTTTATGTCCCAGCTGGAGTGCAGTGGCTCAATCACAGCTCACGGCAGCCTCGAACTCCCTAGGCTCAAGTGTCCACCTGCTTCAGCCTCCTGAGTAGCTGGGACTACAGGCACATGCCACCATGCCTGGCTTTTTTTTTTTTTTTTTTTTTTTTGTAGGGACTGGGTCTTGCCCTGTTGCCTAGGTTGGTCTCAAACTCCTGGGCTCAAGTGATTCTCCCACCTCAGCCTTCCAAAGTGCTGAGATTACAGGCATTTGTACCCAGCCAAGAATATTTTTTTTATTGATGACATTCATTGAGGGTGATAAGTCTTTTGTCTCTTCTAACCACTCTAGATAGATCTTCCTCTCTTTCAGCAACTGAAATTATTCTCTGAGGTTCAATCATTTGTTGCTTTTGCTTTTCCAATTTGTCCTAGTCACTGGTCTCCATTATGCCTATGGAAATACTTATTTTCCAATTGACTTAAGCATGAATACCACAGAAGTCTTAAATCACATATCTGTAAGATCATTAAGTCCTAGAAGACATATCAGGGTCATATCGTCTAGTTTCATGACTTAAGTTAAGACCAAGCAGAATAGCTCAGGGATGCCACAGCTGCAATTCTCTTAAACCTTTTCCCTATCCCTTATTCAATAAGTAAATGGCTATTGATTATATACCGTATTCTAGACACTCTGTGAGTGCTAATGATACAAAAACTAAGACATAGTCCTTGCCCTTAATCTAAATATGTAACTAAAGAAAATGTAAGGCTGACCTTAAAATGTTATGATAAAATATTAGCTAATTACTATGGGAGTGAAAGGAGAGAAATTTTGAGTGAGGATCAGGAAAAGTTAGAATATCAGAAGATGCTCAGAATAGCATATGCAAATTCAATTACAAAGAAATTACAGTATGTTGTAGGTAGGGATAAACCCTACTCAAAGGTGAAGATACAACACAAAGCTATAAACTCATGAATATAAACATAATATTCAAAGACTTAAAAATAGTCCAGTGATGTTGAAGTATAGAGTGCATGCGGTGAAGGGACATAAAACATAAAAAGCCAGATTGAGACCAAATAATTAGAAAAAGGTATTGGGTAGATTATTAAGGAATTCGCATTGATTAAATGGCAATGAGGGGATTCTTTGGGGTTTGTTGGAGCACTAGGTGGCAGAAATATCTACTATATGGATTTTTAAAATATTAGTCTGACAGAAATGAGAGTATAAGGAGTCAGACATCCAGAGGTTGAAGGCAGAGATAATATAGTTGGAAGGTCTTTGCAGTTGTTCAGGCAAATGATAAAGATCTGAGGTAAACAGTGGAAGTGGAAGGGAAAATACAGATGTACAAAGCAATGGAGGGAGAAAATCAGACTTCTGGAATGGTAGAGCAAGAACCTTCTAAGTAGTCTCTCCATAAAAGTAAAACTGGGAAAAGCTGTCAAAAAGAATTTCAGAACTCTGTAAATTAACTGAAGGCATTTAACAAATAAAAAATTGCTTATCCAAGAAAACTACCAAACCTCAGTAAGAATAGTGTAATCTGTGGCATTTTAATCTGTAATCACTCACATCACCAACAAGCTTAACAGCCATGAGGACCAGCCATCTTACTGCCAGCAGAGGGCACTGATATGGTTTGAAGCTCCACAAAAAAGCCAATGACCAGGAGCACTGTCAAAACCAATAGTAAGCCTTGTGGCCAAAAAATTGGGAGGCCACTATCACAGCCACTTAAGGCAGTGATACTAGTTGGGCAAGCAGTAAAACATTTAAAAGTAAAAAAGGGAAATCTGGGAGCAAGATATTCCCAAGGGATTGTGCAAATGCTGTGCAGATGCCCAAGAGAGACCAAAGAGGAACCCAGTTATCTATTTATCATTGGGTGATCATGAGGCCCTGAAAACTAGTATAAAAAAGAAAAATAAGAATTAAAAAGAGAAAAAAGTGAGAAGACACTTTAGTAGCCACACACTTTAGGGGAGATATACTCTACAGAACTAGCCCAATAAGTCATTTAACAAAAAATAAAATATAAAAAGCAAACAAAACCATCAACAGCAGCAAGCTCTGGTGGATGAGGGATGGGGTGTAAATTCAGACTCCAGGGTTGTGATAATATATTATCCCAAATTCAACTTTAAACAAAAAATTATAAGACACACACACAAACAAAAATCCCAGAAAAGTATGATCCATCCACAGGGAAAATAAAGGCAGTCAACAGAAACTCTCTCTAGGGTGATTCAGATGTTAGACTAAAGACTTCCAAGCAATAGGTTCAACAAACTAAAGAAAATCATGTCTAAAGAATTAAAGGAAAGTATGATGATACTGATTAACCAAATATAGAATATCAATAATGAGATAGAAGTTATAAAATATAATGAAAAAATCTGGAGTTGAAAAGTACATAACTGAAATGAAAAATTTACCAGAGGCAATCAATAACAGATATAAGTTAACAAAAGAATCACAGAGATCCATGCATAGACGCATCACAATCAAACTGTTGAAATGTAAAGACAGAAAAACGTTGAGTGCTGCAGGAGAAAAAGAACATATATTCAAGGGAACTACAGCAAGATTAAAGTTTATTTCACATCAGAAACAATGATACCAAAGGTAGTGAGATTATATATTTAAACTAAACTCAAAGAAAATAAATAATAACTATTAGTGTGTAGATACATAAAATAAAGAGAAAAACACAGAAAATCCAGGAAAATAAGTTAGTTTTTTGTAGAGATTAATAAAATTGTTAAACTGTAAGATATATTGACTAGGGGAAAAAAGATGACACAGATAATCAAAATTGGATTTAAAGAGGGCATATAATCACTGCCCTGCAGAAATTAATAAGATGGTAAGGAAATGCAAGAAACAAACAAGGCAACTTAGATGCAATACATAAATTTCTAGAAATACCCAAATTATTGAAGTAAGCTAGCTACGTTTCAAGGAAAAGTAGAAAATGTGAATAAATCTATAATAAGAAAAAAATTGAATTGGTAACTTAAAATTTTCTCACATAGAAACACTCAGGCACAGACAGCTTCACTGGAGAATTCTATGAAATATTTAAAGGATAAATAATGTCAATATTCCATGAACTCTTTGAGGAAACAGAGAAAGAAGGAACACTTCCCAACTTATTCTATGAGGCCAGTATTTTCCTGATCCCAAAGCCAGACCGAAGACATCATAAGAAAAGAAAACCACGGACCAATACTCCCTCTAGTTTCTAGATATGGAAACCTTCAATACAATATTAGCAAATCAAATCCAGCAATATATAAAAAAGATCAGTGGCCAGGCATGGTGGCTCATGCCTATAATTTCAGCACTATGGGAAGCCGAGGTAGGCAGATTGCCTGAGCTCAGGAGTTTAACACAAGCCTGGGCAACATGGTGAAACTCCATCTCTACAAAAAAAAAAATACAAACATTATTAGCAGGGCGTGGTGGTGCATGCCTGTAGTTACAGCTACTTGGGGGCTAAGCGGGGAGATCACTTGAGCCTAGGAGGTCAAGGCTGCAGTGAGCTGTGTTCATGTCACTGCACTTCAGCCTGGGTTACCAAGTGGAATTTATCCTAGGAATACAAGGAATGCAAAAACCAGTTAATACACCATGTTAATAAAATAAGGGGGGAGAAATTCACATGATTATCTCAATTGATGTAGAAAAAAAGGCTTTTACAAAATCCAACACATATGTGTGATTTTTAAAACTCTCAATAAAATTAGAATAGACGGGAACTATCTCGTTCTGATAAACGGCATCTATTAAAAATCTATGGCTAACATTATACTTAATGAAATAGGTGTATCAAGGAAGAAGAATTTGGTCAAGATGTGGGTGTGTGTAGAGAGGTTTGAATAACTATAACATAAAGATGAGGTCTGATGTGGGCAGTTGAAATGTAGAAGTGGAGCTCATGGGAACTGGAGATAAAGTTTTGCTATATCAATAAAATTTAAAATCACTTCCTCATATCAATAAAAATTGAAATCACAGAGGAGGCACAGATTACCTAGGAAAAACCATAAGGCAAAAGAATAGAGGGTTAAGGATGAAACATTAGGGGCACCTTTATTCAAGGAGCAGTGAAAGAAGAAATCAGCAAAGGAAATTTAGAAACATTAATCAAAAACTGCTAATCATGCTCCACCTCACAGAAATGACTGCTAATTAGGAGTTGTTTTGAACCCATAATATAAAAAGAGAATTCTCTTGAAAAAATTGTCCCCATTAAAATATCTTCCTTCATCTTCCATTGGGAAGGAAGATATTGGACCAAGCTTAGAAATAGTACATAAAATTTCAAGTTAATCACCAAAGAAATAGACAGATTTAGCCAATCCATCCGCAATGCTCTTCACATATGGCTAAAGGCCCTATAGCCTGGTCAATGCACTTCCCCATTTCCTAATTGAAACAGAATCCAGAATCATCATTCCTTTCTCTCTACCAAAGATGCTTTCCTGTTTTCCAGAAACTTGACAGAAGTCCTCTTAAATACACAGCACTTGGAGTTCTTCAGGGAGTTCCTCAAGGAACGGAAGGCTGAAAGCCCACTGCAATTTCTCATAGCTGTACAGAAGATCAGTATAGAGACCAATGAAAAGATTTGCAAGTCTCTCATAGAAAATGTAATCAAGACTTTCTTCCAAGGCCGACTCTCTCCTGGTATGCATCCTCTTCTGATCCTGTTTTCTCTCTCTCTCTTTAGTGTCTTAGGAGAATAGCCTGGGAAATAGCCTATCTTATGTGAGCCCCCAGAGAGAGCGGTACAGAGCAGCAGCCACATGGGGCAATATTGAGACAGATTAAGAGGGAAGGCAAAAGCAAAGAACAGTAAGAATAAATCCAAAGTCTTAATACGAGTTATATGAGTCTGTTCTCACATTGTTATGAAGAAATGCCTGAGACTGGGTAATTTATAAAGAAAAGAGGATTGATTGACTTACAGTTCCACATGGCTGGGGAGGCCTCAGGAAACTTACCATCGTAGCAGAAGGCACCTCTTCATGGAGCAGCAAGAGAGAGAATGAGTGCCAAATGAAGGGGGAAGCCCCTTGTAAAATCATCAGATCTCATGAGAACTCACTCACTATCATGAGAACATCATGGGGGAAACCACCCCCATGATTCAATTATCTCCACCTGGTCCTGCCCGTGACACATGGGGATTATTACAATTCAAGGTGAGATTTGGGTGGGGACACAGAGCCAAACCATATCACTCCACACCGGCCCCTCCCAAATCTCATGTTCTCACATTTCAAAACACAATCATGCCCTTCCAACATTCCCCCAAGGTCTTAACTCATTCCAGCATTAAGTCCAAGTCCAAAGTCTCATCTGAGATAAGGCAAGTCCCTTCTGCCTATGAGCCTGTAAAATCAAAAGCAAGTTAGTTACTTCCTAGATACAATGGAGATACAGGCATTGGGTTAATACACCCATTCCAAATGGGAGAAATTGGCCCGAAGAAAGGAGCTCAGTTCCCATGCAAGTCCAGAATCCAGTAGGGCAGTCGTTAAACCTTAAAGTTCCAAAATGATTTCCTTTGACTTCATGTCTCGCATCTAGGTCACACTGATACAATAAGTGAGCTCCCACAGCCTTGGGAAGCTCCACCATTGTGGCTTTACAGGGTACAGCCCAACTCCCAGTACCAATTTACTGTATTAGTCCATCCTCACACTGCTATACCTGTGAAGAAATACCTGAGACTGGGTAATTTATGAATAAAAGAGGTTTAATTGACTCACAGTTCCACATGGCTGGGGAGGCCTCAGGAAACTTTCAGTCATGGTGGAAGGCACCTCTCTACAGGGTGGCAAGAGAGATAATGAGTGCCCAGTGAAGGGGGAAGCCCTTGTAAAACCATCAGATCTCATGAGAACTCACCCACTATCACAAGAACAGCATGGGGTAAACCACCACTGTGATTCAGTTATCTCCACCTGGTCCTGCCCTTGACACGTGGGGATTATTACAATTCAAGGTGAGATTTAGGTGGGGACACAGAGCCAAACTATATCACTAGTGAAAGGAGCAAAGTCTAAGATACTTTCACGTGTATCCTCTCATTTAATTTTATTTAATTCTAAAAATAGAATTTTATTTAATCCCTGTAATATAGGGATAGGCAGCTTCACTTTACTAATGAAGAAAAGGAAACACAGAGAGGTTAACTAGCTTGTACACTTGGTAGAGCTTGAATTCAAATTCAAGTCATTTGACC
The DNA here is from genome assembly GCF_009828535.3 of Hylobates moloch. Taxonomy (NCBI): domain Eukaryota; kingdom Metazoa; phylum Chordata; class Mammalia; order Primates; family Hylobatidae; genus Hylobates; species Hylobates moloch. Next base: position 30,936,352 of record NW_026652293.1, on the reverse strand, counting down.
ATTAAACCAACTAGCCTGAAGTTAGATACAAAAACCAAGAGTTAGCTGCCTGCAAAGGTGGAGTATCCACCACCCATGAATTGTGAAGAGAGTTGTACTGGGAAGGAGAACTGTATGCCTGAAAATCTTTGTTCCATAAGTTGTGTCTTATTTTGTTTCCTAAGGTGGGAGGGTAAATATGGTAAATAAAATCTTAGCCAAAAGCAGAAGTTGCAAGTAATGCAAAGCAATGAAGATAGAGCCTCCTGTTTTGTCACAGATGGTATTTTTGTGTGTTTGGTTTTTGCTTGTAGTAAACCAAGATAAGAAAATAAATTTTTATGAATATAGAAAATATAGAAAAATAGGTCCAATTAACAAATCTTTATTTGTAAGCAATATTTATTTGTTGACTCTCAAGATGTTGAGATCTGTACAATATTTTGAATGAGCTAGAAGAGGAAGAGTGTCCAGATCCTGTCTCTGATTATTTTCCAGTCTCATTAATGAGCACAGCAGTTTCTGAACAACTGGAGAACTAAACTGCCCTTACAATACTTATCTGGAATCTTGGATTCCCCATCTGCCTAGCAATTTAACTATAATCCCTTACCCTTCTGCTCTCTCTCTAAATCCAAATTTTTCAAACCAGCTGCAGAAATAAGTCCTTTAAAAATTTCTTTCCCCTTAAGCACTTGTCCTCAAAATTTGAATGAAACTAAATGAGGAAAGTATTTGGTTTACAAATGCATTTGTACATAACATTTCAAGTATGCTTTGGAGATTTTCAAGCAAACTATGGTGGGATCAGAGTCTAGCCAGATTGAAAATGGGGGCTGTGAGACTCTAAGATAAAAAAAAAAACAAACACCAGCTATCTCAGAAATGGTAGATGAGGATTACAGCTTCTTTTCTCTCTTGGGTTTTCTAGAAGAAATGCTGCAGTGTGATGCCCCTATTATCAAAGAAATCGCTTCCATGCGTCATGTCACCACAAGCACACTGTTAACGCTCCAGGGACATATTCTGAAATCTATAGAAGAAAAGTGGTGAGTATACTCAATGAAGGAAAGGATTCTTCCCGGAGTTTCTCCTTGGCTTCTAAAAGCCATATACATCAAGGGTTTCATAATCCATTTTCATAGCTCATTGCCAGAGCCTCTCTACAAAATAAAAAGTCAAACTTATCTTGAACTTTCCTACCTATCTACCTGACACACACACACACACATTTCTGTTTGTTTGCATTAACAAGAAACAATACAGTGTTGATCAGGAAGGTTAGGCTGACATTAACAAAGGTCTGATAGAGTAAAAAGAGAATTTTTTAGTATTTTACTATTCCCCAATTACCACTGAGACTTCCTCCAGAAGCTGAGGTAGGTTTGCCTGGACTGTTATCTTTTATGTGCCAGGTTTTTGCCCTGTTTGATATTCCTGATGTCCTTCTGGCAGGTTTAAAGATTATCAAGACCTGTTCCCACCTCGCCCTCAGGAGGCGGAAGTGCAAAGTGAAGTACAAATGTCGTCTAGGAAGCCCTCAAAGATAGTGTCAACTTACCTACAGGAATCCCAGGTTAGTGAAGAAGAAAGTGAAACAAGACATTAGAGACAAGAAAACCATCGTCTTGGGGGTAGGTTTTTAAATCCCCATTTTGCAAAGGAGGAATCTGAGACTCAGATAAATTACTATACTAGGAATTTAAGCAAGTCCCTCTCTTCTCTACCTGTGATTAGAATCAACTGAGTAATAGGTACAGGGGTTGGACACATGGAGTTCTTCTAGTTGAAAGTTAGTGTAGAGGACATGGATTGGCAATGAAGCAAAGTGGTTTTGCTGGTCCTCTGCACCCAAATTAAACTTACAAACCCAGTCACTGGTCTAACGGAACAACTTAGACCTCCACTTACCAGGGTGAGCCTCTTACTCTATAACAAAAGGTGGGCTTGTAACAAGTGTCTTGCAGACAAACAAACCAGAGAGAGAATGCAAAGGGCTGAGAACACCATTTCCTTCTTTCAAACTATCTAGCTCATTCTTTCTCCTATGGGAGAACAGAAAAAAGGAAGAAAGAGGAGACAGGAATGTTACTCAGGAAAGTCTCTATATGGTTTGAGAACAACAATAACAAAAAAATACATGCCCCCTTAGAGATTCACTTGCTCACTGTGTTTTAGAGTTGGTCAGTATCAGAAAAATTTTAGCCCAGCTCGATCTGACTCCAAAGATCATTCTAAGATATCTCAGAAAATAATGCCTAAGTCCATTGATCCAATACTCAGGGATGAAAATGTGTTATTCTTCCTTTTCTCCTCTGTATTTCCTCCATATATGAATAAACTCCATGTCAGGGCACCATGAATAGTCGTATAGACTATTACAAAGAATACTGTACCCAGAACCAGTGCACTTGGTTTAATTTCAGACCTTCCAGTTGTTCTTAGAAAATAAGATAAAAGGAAACCAGCATGTACTGAATGCCTACTCTTTGCCAAGCATTGCATTGAAGTTTATGTATATAACCACTAAGTCTCACTGCAACCCTGAAGACTATTGTTTCTATCTTACACATGGAGACGTTGAGACATAGGTTAAGTAACTTGACCCAAATTACACAATTAGGTTCTGAGAAGCTAAGCTCCAGACTCAAACTTTTTGATCCCAAATTCAGTGCTTTCTGTACTTCACTGCTTTCTGTCTTTCTGGCTCTAAGTATCAATTTCTTGAAGGACAAATAAAATCTCCAGTGGTTCCTGGGTACCTATTAAAAAACAGATGAAGAAACTTATGAAATAAGTTTGTGTGTGTGTGTGAGTGTGTGTGTAGGTGTATGAGTAGGTGCAAATAATTATATTTTCTGAAGTGCTTAGAAATGGTTTTGCTCATTTCCTTCTTCCCTCAATGTTTCCAAATTTGCCCGAGCCTTTGGTTCTTCATTTCTGTCCTCTTTTCTTCCAGTTTTTAGCTCTCATGCTCCCTCTCCCAATCACGGCATCTCACATCTTCACTGTTGAAAGCCTATGGTAGAAGGAGCATGGGCAAATGGCTCCAGTCTGGAATCTTTCACCAACCAGCTACTTAATTTTGGGCAGATTATACAAGCTCTCTAACCTGAGTTTCCTCACCTTTAAATTGGAGCTAAAAACTATTCCTTTACGGAGGTGTGGTGAGGATTAAATGTAATGAATACCAAGTTTTGGCACACAGTAGACTCTCGGTGAACAGCAACCATACTAATGAACATGTTATACTCCTCTTTCTTTCCCCAGAAGAAAGGCTGGCTGAGAATGATCAGCTTTATCAGGAGTTTTTGCAAGTACCGCAGATTTATGTTGAATCCTAGTAAGCGCCAGGAATTCGAAGACTATCTTCACCAGGAAATGCAAAATAGCAAGGAAAGTAAGTCATTTCTGTACTTACCCCCACTCCCTGTTGATATTTTAGCCATCAGGGTCAGCCCACATAAGAAGCTTATTGCTTTGTGTCATGCCTGTGGCAGCCTGGAGTCTAGCAAAAAACCCCAGGTCATGTGTGCAATGCAAAGCCAGGCCCAGGCCTTCCTAGAGAGGATGCAAGCCCAGAGGCCTCTGCTTAAGGAGCCAGCAAGGGTAGGGAATAATTAACCTAAGGCACTGCAAAATCTCACATTTTACAAAATAATTTCTTTATGTTTTTGAATTTACTCTTTAAAAATTATTTTCAAAATTTTTCTGCTTATAAATTAATACATGCTGTTAATAAAGAGGTAATAAAAATTACAGAAATATACAATATTTAGTATAGAAGTGAAAGTCCCTCAAGAGATAACATTGTTAATGCTTGTAAACCTACCTCCTAATTATTTTTCTGTATATGTATCTTAATATTTACTTTTCCCACAAAATTGATGCCACATATTTGATTCGTAACTTGCTTTTTTTTTTTTTGCTCAACAATGTATCTTGGACATCATTTTATGTCACTACACATATATCTGCCTTGTTTTGACTGCCATAAAATGTCCATTATATGGATTAATTCAACAGCTTCACTCATTCATTCATTCATTTAACACACTTTTTTTTCTTTTTTTATTATTATACTTTAAGTTTTAGGGTACATGTGCACAATGTGCAGGTTTGTTACATATGCATCCATGTGCCATGTTGGTGTGCTGCACCCATTAACTCGTCATTTAGCATTAGGTATATCTCCTAATGCCATCCCTCCCCCCTCCCCCCATCCCACAACAGTCCCTGGAGTGTGATGTTCCCCTTCCTGTGTCCATGTTAACACACTTTTTGAGAATCTACTATGTGGCAAGCAGTTTGCCAGGTGATGGAGATACAGTTGTGAACAGTAGTGAGCCTGCAGCAGAGGATCTGCCCTGTGGCACCTACAGATTTCAAACAGAAAATACAAGCCACAGATGTTGGAGCTGGAGTGCTTAGATTTGAATCTGTCACTTTCTAGTTGAAGGACCTTGGGAAAATTACTTTGTATCTCCGTTTTCTCATCTGTAGAATGGGAATGAGAATTGTTTCTATTTCACAGGGTTATTAGAACTATGCTTGGCAATAGTACATGCTATAAGAGGGTTAGCTAGTGTTACTGCTATTATTATACAATTTTGATGAGTGATCTCAAAGATAATTGCAGGGAGAACCTATTAGTCAAGGCAGGAGGGCCAGAGAAAATGTCTCCTAGAAAATGACATAAAGTTGAGTTTTCAGAAATGACCAAGTTAGGTAGGTGGGATGGGAGGAGAGTGATTTCTAGGTATGCACAGAATCATAAAATAAGAAAAGAGGACTGTGCAATTCAGAAACTGCAATCAGGCCAGTTGGACTAGAGATTAATGAGATGGGGCAAATGCTTGAGATGAGACTGGAAGGATTGGCAGTGACAAATCATGACTCTCTTGATGATATTTGGGTTGTTCCAACTTTCACTTAAACAATGCTACAAAACATACATATTTTGCAATTGTGTGTTTCTATGAAACAAGTTCCTTAAAATGGGAATGATGAGTAAATGGTTAAAAACAGTTAAATTTTGGCCCTCCAAAAACATTGCACTAATTTAAATTCTTGCCAACCATCTAAACTAGTGTCTGGTTCCTCACATTCTCATCAACACAGTGTGTTGTACATTTTAAAAGCTGCCAACCTGGTAAATGAAAAATCATGTGCCAGATAGTCTATTCTTATTTATATTTCTTTAGTAGTTGAGCATCTTTATTTACTGGCCATTTGTATTCTTTCTTGAACTGTTTATGCCCTTTGTCTATTTTTCTATTGGTATTTTAATATCATTTATTTTAATTTGAAAAAAGTTTGTATATATCTTTTATGAACTGCTTCACAATCAAATATTTTGGCTTCACTAATAGTTCTAGCAGGCTGGGCACGGTGGCTTACGCCTGTAATCTCAGTACTTTGGTAGGCCGAGGTGGGTGGATCACTTGAGGTCGGGAATTCGAGACCAGCCTAACCAACATGGTGAAACTTCATCTCTACTAAAATACAAAAATTAGCTGAGCATGGTGGTGTGCACCTGTAATCCCGCTACTCGGGAGGCTGAGGCAGGAGAATCACTTGAACCCAGGAGGCAGAGGTTGCAGTGATCCGAGATTGCACCACTGCACTCCAGCCTGGGTGACAGAGCGAGACTCCATCTCAAAAAAAAAAAAAAAAAAAAAAGTTCTAGTTCTTTTGTTTCTTCTTTTAAATAAAACCAGCTCAAGCCCTCATGCCCCAGAATGGTAGGAAGTCCTGTTTTGTCATTCTTTGACTTCCCACTTCCCTAACATTATGTGAGAACCCAAGACCTATACTTATCCAATTCAATAGGAGGTCTACCTGACTTCCAATTCCCCTTAGATGCAGGGAAGAGCTTGTGACACTCAGCCTGCCACTGGTCTAAGTTATTTTATTTGAAATATAGCATACTTATAAGTGACTATATGAGCAGCTGAATACCCATCATCCAAGCCAAGAAATAGAAAATGGCATAACTCAGATGACACTTGGTGCCCCTCTTCAATAGAACTCCCTCTTTACCCATCACAGATGCAACCCCTATCTTGAACACAAGCATTTATTTTACTATTGCCTTTTAAAATGTACATGTGTTTTCATACTCTTTCTATAGTTTCCTGCCTAAAACAAACTTTGATTCGCATTGGAACTTCCACTCCATTAATCTTACTGATTTTCTCAGGCCAGAGTGTGTGTGTGTTTGCTATCTGAGAAAACAGAAGCAATCAAAAGAGGAGCTTCCCTCCTCTGAGTCACCTGGTCAGCCTCCTCTGTATTCACAGGCTCTGGTCACTGAGTAGGCTGCCTGTCGTTTCTCCTAAGGAAGCATCCAGGCCCTCATCTACTCAAGGGCATTCATCCATTTTTGCTTATTCTCCTGCATCATTTTTATTTTCTCTGCTGGATTACTTGATCGGCACCAAATATGGCATAGTACCTCTCAACCAAAAATTAATAATAATTTCTCCCTGATTCTACATTCCCCTCAAATTATCTGGCACATTTGTCTGTTTCCCTTTTGAACAAAAATCCTCAAGAGTTATGCATTCTTGCTGCTTTGTTTTCTTTTCTTCCCGTTTATTTTTAAATTACTTTTTAGAATCACTTTTTAAGCTAGAATTTTATACAGTAAAATTCACCAATTTTAATTGTGCAATTTGATGAATGTAAGTATCTCTGCAGTCATGATATAGAATACTTGCTTCATCACAAGAAATTCCTTTATGTGTCTTTTTAATCAACACCCTCCCCCTTCCACTACTACTCTCTGGTCTGGCAACAACTGACCTGCTTTCTATTACTACAGTTTAGTCTTTTAAAGAATTTAATATAAATGGAATCAAGCAGTAGTCTTAATGCATGCATTCAATAGTCTTTTGTGACCAGCTTCTTTTGCATAGCATGATGCTTTTGAGATTCATCTATGTTATTCCATATATCAGTAACTCATTCCTTTTTATTGCTGGGTGGTATTCCATTGTACCATAGCACAATTTGTGTATGCATTCACCAGTTGTTACATATTGGGTTGATTCTACTTTGAGGCTATTATGAATTACCCTGCTATGAATATTCAAGTACAAGTATTTGTGTGGATATATGTTATTTCTTTTGGGTAAATATCTGAAAGTAGAAATTCTGGGTTATGTGGTAAGTGCATGTTAACTTTATAAGGAATTGCCAAGCTGTTTTCCAAAGTGATTGTACCATTTTTGCATATTCACCACTGATGTATGAAAGTTTCAATTGTTCCCCATCCTCACCAACCTTTGGTATAATCTGTCTTTTCAATTTTAGCCATTCTAGAGGGTATGCAATGGTATCTTGTTTTAGTTTAATTTTTATTTTGTCTGATGACTAATGATGTTGAGTATGTGTTCATGTGATTGCTTGCCATATTAGTCCATTTTCACACTGCTAATAAAGACATAGCCAAGACAGGGAAGAAAAGGAGGTTTTAATGGACTCACAGTTCCATGTGGCTGGGGAGGCCTCACAATCATGGCAGAAGGCTAGGAGGAGCAAGTCACATCTTACATGGATGGCGGCAGGCAGAGAGGAGCTTGTGTAGGGAAACTGCCCTTTTTAAAACCATCAGATCTCATGAGACTTATTCACTATCATGAGAACAGCATGGGAAAGACCTGCCCCCATGATTCAATTATCTCCCACCAGGTTCCTCCCACAACATATGGGAATTCAAGATGAGATTTGGGTGAAGACACAGCCAAACCATATAATTTACGATACGTATAGTGCGTTTTTTAGTGACGTGTTTGTCCGTATCTCTTGCCCATTTTTAAAAAACTTTGTTGTCTTGGCCTTTATTGGGTTATAAGAATTCTTTATATAATCTGGATATATTTTTGATGGACATATTTTGAAAATATATTCTCTCAGTCGATGGCTTGCTTTTTCATTTTTTAAGTAGTATCTTTTGAAGATCCAAAATCTGAAATCCTCCAAAATCCAAAACTTTTTGAGTACTGATATGACACCACAAATCGAAAATTTCACACCTAACCTCACGTAACAGGTTGCAGTCGAAATGCAGGGAGGGGCACAATACAAAATTTATTCAGTGTCCCCAAGGAAAAAAATAAAATTAAGGCTATATGTATAAGGAGTATACAAACATAAATAAATTTTGTGTTTAGATTTGGGGCCCATCCCCAAAATGTCTCATTGTGTATATGCAGATATTCCAAAAATCCAAAATCTGAAACACTCTGGTCCCAAGTATTTCAGATAAAGTATATTCAACCCATAGTATAAGAACCTTAAAATAGGTTTCCAGACGTTGTAAATTTTATCTTTTTAGGTGTTGGATATTTTTGTCTTCCTATAAAAAATGCCTGAACTTTGTTCTGGGATACAGTTAAGTTACTCGAAAATAGTTTTATTCTTTTGGATCTTCCTTTTATGATTGGTTAAGTGAATCCAGAGCCATGTTATTTGTATGGCTCTTCTCCACTACTGAGGTAAAACCTTCCTTGGTATTCTACTAGATTCCTCATAAATTATGAGTTTTTCTAGTCTCTCAGTGGAAACAGGCACTATTTCTGCTTCTGTGTGAGCACCAAGGACCGTTCTTTAATGCTTTCAGATCCCCTACCCTCAAGCTTTGGGTAGTTTCCTCATATCTTGAGCTGGTCAGCACTCTGCTGAGTACTTGAGGGAACCTCTGCAGATTTCCAGGTTCTCCCTCTCCTCTTTGAACTCTGTCTTGTAAACTCTAGCCACATTGGTCTCACTGGACTCTCAGGTCCATCTCCTTAATTCAGAGAGTCCACCGAACTTGACCTGGGTTTTCCCTCCCTGATTGTGGAATGGATCCTATGTCAAGGTGGTAAAGTGGGGCAAGAGTAGGGTTCACTCATTTTTCCCAAGTCTCAGTGATCACTGTCCTTAATTCTCTGATAGTCAGTGTGTTAAAAACTGTTTCAATAGATTTTGTCTGATTTTTAAAAATCATTTCGGAAGGGAGGATAAATCCAGTTCTTGGTACTCTATCTTGGACAAAAGTGGATGTTCCAATAAAAAAGTTTCAGCAGGCTGGGGGTGGTGGCTCAAGCCTGTAATCCCAGTACTTAGGAGGCCAAGGTGGGTGTATCACCACAGGTCAGGAGTTCGAGACCAGCCTGACCAATATGGTGACACCCCATCTCTACTAACAATACAAAAATTAGCCAGGTGTGGTAGCACACGCCTGCAATCCCAGCTACTCAGGAGGCTCAGAAGGGAGAATTGCTAGAACCCAGAAAGTGGAGCTTGCAATGAGCTGAGATTGTGCCACTGCAGTCCAGCCTGGACAACAGAGTGAGACTCCCTCTCAAAAAAAAAAAAAATTTTTTTCAGCAGAATACTAACAGTAGCCAAGTTAGAATGATCATCCTGACTGTAATGTAGGGAATATACTACACAAAAGCAAAATTAAGTGTAGGAAGCACAGTCAGGGCTGGAACTAGGGTAAGGCAAGGGAGGCATATAACACACAAAAATTAAGGAGGCACTCACTGTCAGGCTCATGTAGATGCCAACCCCGTACTTGTAACACGTTGATAGTGAATGCTTCCTTAAACTGTGTCCTAGGCACCTCCCTCATCTTAGCAGGTCAGGGCCTAGTCCTGACCCCAAGAACACTTAAGTGGCTTTTGGAACAAATGAAAAATGATGATGCTTTAAACAAATGTCACTGCAAGAAAGACCAATAGTAGATACATTTGAAATATATTTAGAAAGTAGAATCAACAGTATTTGGTGACTAACTGGATGTGGAAAGAGGAAGAAGTCAAATATGATTCCCAGGTAATAGTGAGCTGGAGCTGCTCATACTGGTTGGTAAGAGCCAGCTGTTAAATATCCTGAAATTTTGTGAACTACTCAACAAATGTCAGTAGCTAAAAATCTATTGCTGTGAGAATATTTACTATCTAAATCAGCGAATAATACAAATTAGGTCTTCTCCTCTACCACCAGAGCCAGTTTACAAGCATCCCATGGCTTCCAGGTTTATTTGGTGAATTTATCACCCTCTTTTCCTAGAATCCCTAACCATCATATTAATTTCCACTGTTATCTAGACTTTTTTTCCCTTCAGACTCAAGTCTAAGAGAGAAAGACTGAAAGATAGTAGGAAAGGGATCTTATGTCTTACTCAGTATGGTAACCCTAGGGTCAAGCACAGTGTCTGAGACATAACAAGTACTAGGTATTTATGGCCTCTCATAGTTACCCTCCCATTCTATATACAACACTAAACCAAAAGGAACCCCACCTACACCATAGGGAGCACCACACCCACTTCAATAAATCCTGAACAGCACTCCAGAATAAAGGATTTGCGGGCAGAATGGTAAATTCTAGAGCCAGATTAGACATTTTTCTGAAACCCAGCCAGATAATTAACCAGGGTCTATTTGTCAGATCCAGCCCAAACCTGTTCTTTTCTCATACCTGAATCCCTATGAATAGATGTCTTTGGATATAGTCTAGTCAAGAAACTTTCTAAAGGAAGCATTCTATTTTTCTGACACACAATCCAAATCTTCTAGTGGCTCTTGTGCTCTCCTTTACTCGTTACTGTCTTTTGTACTCTAGCTTTCTACCCTCGGTTTCCTTAGTAAACTTCTTTACTCTTGATATTTTGACTTTTTCTTTGTGCTGCTTTTCTCATTTGCTCCTAAATTACTTCCTGATAAAACTTGAGTATAAGCATCATCAGTGCTACACACTCCATTTGGAAGGTCACATCTCATGTTTCATTTTCAGTCTCTGCAGAAACCTTAGGGATTAGCGTAACTGTGGTGTGATTCTATTTCTATTAGATAAGCACCTTCAGTGCTCAGTTGGCTTGTGTTTTATGTGTGTTGTCATACTATCTGAGTAGATGACTTTTTCAAGTCCAAGTAAAAGGTTGAACCCAATGGTTAGTCAGAAAGTGACTATTTCAATAGGCCAAACGGATGGATCCACAGTCTCCTTTCTTCTTTTTGTTACGCCCAGGTTGAGGGTAAGAGTGACTTGATCAAACAAGATTGTAATTCCTTCTTCTTTCTCTCTCAGATTTCACCACACCACACAACAAATCGGGACGTTCAGCTCCACCCTCTACAAATGTCCGGAGTGCAGACCAAGAGAATGGAGAAATAACCCTTGTAAAGCGTCGTATATTTGGCCACAGGATTATCACTGTCAACTTTGCGATCAATGATCTATATTTCTTTTCTGAAATGGAGAAGTAAGTTTTCACTTCTCCTTCTTCTGCCCTGAAAATGACTTTTCATCCTTAGAACTGCCCAGCAGAAACTGGTTTGATCTGTTAGAGACACAGTGATTTCAGCCCTGTCCAGTAAGAGTCTCTCCTTCTGAAAATCTTACTGAATGCTGTCACTCAATTGATTTCCATCTTTCTTTTCTTTGGGTCCTAAAAACTCTTCAGTATTCCAGAAATTCCACTGTTAAAATGCACTTACTTAGTCCCAAAAAAGGGGCATGTTTTTCTCCATTATTTACAAATGTGAAAAAGTCCTATTATATAACACCATGAGACCAATATTCTTTAGTCAAAGCCAGGAATTATAATAATACAAATTGTGTGTGTGTCTGTATGACATTAAACAGATATTTGTAAGTTAAGATATATTAGTGTATATTAATTCACCTCTCAATTTTTTTTACCTGTCAAATTTTTTATGTAAAGCCAAAGTCAATCCACAATGGAAGGTCTGTAAATTTTTCTTGTATAGACTATACCCCGAAAGCTGTCTACTAATTATTTTTTTAATTGGTACATAATAGATTTACATATTTTGGAGATGTATGTGATATTTGGTATACTCATATAATGTGTAAAGATCAATCAGAGTAATTGAGATATCCATCATCTTCTTTATTTTTTCTTTATGCTAGGCAGATTCAAATTATTCTCTTCTAGATATTTTGAAATGTATGATAGATGATTACTAACTGTAGACACCATACTGAGCCATTGAACACTAGGTCTTATTTCTTCTATCTAACTGTGTATTTGTACCTCTTGATCAAACTGTCTTCATCCCCCTACCCCCTACCCTTCCCAGATTCTGGTAACGACTTGAGATCCACTTTTTTAGCTCCCACATATGAGTGAAAACATGTGATATTTGTCCTTCTGTATTTGACTTATTTCACTTAACATAATCACCTACAGCTCCACCCATGTTGCTGCAAATGACAGGATTTCGTTCTTTTCTGTGGCTTAATACTATTTTATTGTGTATCTGTATACACCACATTTTCTTTAACCATTCATCCACTGATGGGCACTTAGGTTGATTCCATATTCCAGCTATTGTGAATAGTGCTACAATAAACATGGGAGTGCAAATCTCTCTTCAACATACTCATTTTCTTTCCTTTGGATATATACCCAGTATTAGGATTGCTGGATGACATGGGAGTTCTATTTTTAGCTTTTTGAGGAAGCTCCATACTGTTTTCCACAGTGGCTATGCTAATTTACGTTGCCACCAACCAAGTACAAGGTTTCCCCTTTTTATACATGCTCACCAGCATCTGTTATTCCCTGTATTTTTGATAATAGCCACTTTAACTAGGGTAAGATGATATCTCATTGTGGTTTTGACTTGCATTTCTCTCATGATTTGTGATCTTAGCAGTTTTTCATATACCTTTTGGGCATTTGTGTATCTCTTTTGAGAAATGCCTATTCAGATCTTTTGCACATTTAAAAAATCAGATTATTTGGGTTTTTTGTTATTGAGATGGTTGAGCTCCATATGTATTCTGGTTATTAATCTCTTGTCAGATGGATAGTTTGCAAATATTTTCTCCCATTCTGTGGGTTGTCTCTTTACTTTGTCGATTGTTTCCTTTGCTGTGCAGAAGCTTTTTAGCTTGATGTGATCCATTTGTGTGTTTCTGCTTTGGCTCCCTATGCTTCTTACACAAAAACCTTTGCCCAAACCAATGTCCTGCCATGTTTCCCCAATGTTTTCTTCCAGTAGCTTCAGAGTTTTAGATTTAAGCCTTTAGTACATTTTTATTTGATTTTTGTATATGGTGAGAGATAGGTGTCTGGTTTCATTCTGCTGCATATGGACATTCAATTTTCCTATCACCATTTATTGCAGAGACAGTCCTTTCCCCCACTGTACACTCTTGGCACCTGTGTCAAAAGTGTGTTGGCTGCAAAGGCATGGATTTATATCTGAATTGTCTATTCTGTTCCACAGGTCTATGTGTCTACTTTTATGCCAGCACCATGCTGATTTAATTACTATAGCTTTGTAGTATATTTTGAAGTCAGCTAGAGTGATGCCTCCAGCTTTTTTCTTTTTGGTCAGGATTGCTTTGACTATTCAGGGTCTTTTGTGGTTCCGTGTAAATTTTAGGATTACTTTTTTCTATTTCTGTGAAGAATGCCATTGGTATTTAGATAGGGATTGCACTGAATCTATAAATTTCTTTGGGTAGTGTAGACATTTTAATAATATTATGTTTTCCAATCCATGAGTACGGAATATACTTCAATTGTGTGTGTGTGTGTGTGTGTATGTGTGTCTTCTTCAATTTTTTCATCAGTATTTTCCTTGTATATATTTTGCAGTTCTTTGTTTAAGTTAATTCCTAAGTATTTTATGCTTTTTGTAGCTATTGTCAATGAGATTGCTTTCTTGATTTCTTTTTCAGATTGTTCATTGTTGGTGTAGATAAATGCTTCTGATTTTCACATGCTGATTTTTTATTCTGCAACTTTACTGAATGTCTGAGTTGTAATAGGCTGTTGGTGAAGTCTTTAGGTTTTTCTAAAGATAAGATTATGTCAGCTGTGAACAAGCCTAATTTGACTTCTTCCTTTCCCCTTTGGATGTCCTTTATTTCTTTCTCTTGCCTAATTGTTCTGGCTAGAATTTCCACTTCTATATTGAATAAGAGTAGTGAGAGTGGGCATCCTTGACTTGTTCCAGATCTTAGAGGAAAAACTTTCAATTTTTCCCCATTCTATATGATGTTAGCTGTGGGTTTATCATATATTTGCATTTACTGTTTTGAGGTATATTTCTTCCATACCCAATTTGTTGATGGTTTTTATCATAAAGAGATGTTGAATTTTATTGAATGCTTCATCATCTGTGAAATGATCATACGGCTCTTATTCTTGATTCTGTTAATGTGATATATCACGCTTATTGATTTGCATATGTTGAATCAACCTTGTATTCCTGGGATGAATCCCATTAGATCACGGTGAATTATCTTTTTAATGTGTTGTTGAATTTGTTTTGCTAGTATTTTGCTGAGGCTTTTTGCATCTGTGTTCATCAGTGATATTGGCCTGTAGTTTTCTTTTTTTGCTGCATCCCTCTCTAGTTTTGATATCAGGTCAATGTTTGCCTTGTAGAATTAGTTTTTAGCATTCTCTCTTTTGAATTTTTTAAGAGTTTGAGCAGAATTAATATTAGTTTTTATTTAAATTTGTGGTAGAATTAATGCCATCAGGTCCTGGCATTTTCTTTGACTGGAAACTTATTATGGCTTCAATCTTGTTACTCATTATCTGTTCATCTGAGTTTTCTATGTCCTCATGATTCAACCTGGTAGTTTTTATGTGTCCAAGAATTTATTCATTTCTTCTAGGATTTCCAATTTGTTGGTGTATAGTTGTACATCATAATCTCTGATGACTACGTCTCTTTTTTGTTTCTGATTTTATTTATTTGGGTCTTCTTTCTGCCTTTATCAGTCTAGCTAACGGCTTAATGATTTTGTTTATATTTTTTAAAAACCAACTTTTTGTTTCATTAATCTTCTGTATTTTTTAGTCTTAATTTCATTTATTTCTGCTCTGATATTTATTATTAATATTTTATTCTTTCTACTAATTTGGGTTTGGTTTGTTCTTGTTTTTTAGTTCCTTGAGGGCAACATTAGGTTGTTTATTTGAAGGCTTTCTACTTTTTTGATGTAAATATTTATTTTCTAAATTTTCTTCTTAGTACTGCTTTTGTTGTATCCCATAGATTTTGGAATGTTGTATTTCCATCTTCATTTGTTTCAAGGAATTTTTAAATTTTCTCCTTTATTTCTTCACTGATCCATTGGTCATTCAGGAGCATGTTGTTTAATTTCCATGTACTGTAGGAAACAGTTTCCAAGGTTCTGCTTGGTATTGATTTCTAGTTTTTTTCCATCATGGTCAGATGGGATGCTTGATTTTATTTCTACTTTTGGAAATTTTTTGAGACTTGTTTTGTGGTCTATTTTGAAGAATGTTCCATGTGCTGATGAAAAGATTGTATATTCTGTAGCAGTTGGGTGAAATATTCTGTAAATGTCAGTTAGGCCTATTTGGTGTGGTGTGTAGTTTAACTGCAATTTTTTGTTGTTGTTGATTTTCTGTCTGGATGATCTGTCCATTACTAAGAGTGGGGTATTGAAATTTCCTACTATTGTTGTATTGTAACCTTTCTCTCCCTTTAGATCTTTTAATGTTTGCTTTATATACTTGGGTGCTCTCATGTTGGATGCGTCGATATTTATAATTGTTATATCCTCTTACTGAATTGACCCCTTTATCGTTATATAATAACTATGTCTCTTTTTAGAGTCTTCAACTTGTAGCCTATTTTATCTGATATAACTATAGCTATCCTAACTCTTTTTTTGGTTTCTACTCACATAGAATATCTTTTTCCATCCCTTCACTTTTAGTCTATATGTGTTTTTATAGGTGAAGTGGGTTTCTTGTAGGTAGCATGTAGTTGGGTCTTGTTTCTTTATCCATTCAGCCACTATATGTCTTTTAATTAGAGAATTGAGTCTATTTGCAGTCAACATTCTTATTAATAAGTAAGAACTTACTACTGCCATTTTGTTGCTTATTTTCTGGTTGTTTTTGAACTCCTCTCTTCCTTTCTTGCTGTCTTCCTTTGTGATTAAGTAATTTTCTCTGGTACTGTATTTTAATTCATTGCTTTTTATTTTTAGTGTAACTATTATAGGTTTCTACATTGTGGTTACTATGAGGCTTACCAAAAATATTTTGTGGATATAACAAATTATTTTAAAGAGACGGCAGCTTATCTTACATCACAAAGAGAAGAATAGAAACAAAGAAAAAACTAAAATGAATCTCTACACTTTAACTCCATCCTCTCAATATTTATTTGGACATTTTTTCTCAATTTGCATATTTTATATTGCTTGTCTCTTGTCAGATTGCTTTAGCTATTGTTCCTTCTGACAAATTTGTCTTTTAGGCTTCATACTAGAGTTATGAGTGAATTGCACACCACAATTACTATATTAGAATATTCTGGATTAGTCTGTGCACTCACTTTTACCAATGAGTTTTATACCTTCAAAGGCTTCCTTCTTGCATGTTAGTGTCATTTTCTTTCAGAATAAAGAACTCTCTTTAGCATTTCTTGTAAGACATGTCTGTTGGTCATGAATTCTCTCAGCTTTTGTTTGTCTAGGAAAGGCTATCTGTCCTTCATGATTGAAGGATAGCTTTGCTGGATACAGTACTCTTGGATGGTGGGTTTTGTTTTTTTTTTTTTCACTTTGAAAATGTTTTCTCAAATTTTCGTGGCCTTTATGGTTTCCATTGAGAAGTCTGTTGCCAGATGAATTGGAGCTTCTTTATATGTTATTTTTTTCTTTTTCTGCTTTTAGGATTCTCTCTTTGTCCTCGACCTTTAAGAGTTGATTACTATAATACTTGGAGTAGTCTTATTTGGGTCGAATTTATTTAATGTTCTCTGGCCTTCCTGTACCTAAACATGTATGTCTTTGTCAAGTTTTAGGATGTTTTCTGTTATTGTTTTGAATAAGGTTTCTTTTCCTTGCTCTTGCTCAACTCCCTCTTGAACACCAATAATTTTTAGTTTTGCTCTTTTGAAGTAATTTTGTATATCTTGTAGGTGTCTTCATTACTTTTCATTCTTTTTTCTCCTCTGTCTCATTATATTTGAGTTCTGAGATAGTGCTGGTAATAATCTGAGTACTATTTGTTTGTTTTGAGTTTCCATATGGGAGAATGAAGCCAACTTGCTTCTATGCTAACATTTTGGAACCTAAAGTGTCTGTCTACTGATTTGAATTTTTATTTCTTTAAAGTGGAACAGAATTTAAAGATTACTGTGAAGCAATTTAATCCTTCTGGATTTTTATACCTTTTTTTATGTTTTAAACTGCGTGGCCACACCTAACTCAACAGTATTTTGTTTTTGTTTTTGTTTTTGTTTTTATGAGACAGAGTCTCACTCTGTCGCCAGGCTGGAGTGTGGCACCGTCTTGGCTTACTTCAACCTCCGCCTCCTGGGTTCAAGTGATTCTCCTGCCTCAGCCTCCCAAGTAGCTGGGACTACAGGCACATGCCACCATGCCCAGCTAATTTTTGTATTTTTAGTAGGGATGGGGTTTCACCATGTTGGCCAGGATGGTCTCGATCTCCTGACATCATGATCACCTGCCTCAGCATCTCAAAGTCCTGGAATTACAGGTGTGAGCCACTGCACCCAGCCAACAACACTTTTTTAAAAAGCTACTTGCCTTCATTAGAATTTCCAAAACATTCTAACTTGTTTTCATAGAAATAATAACTTTTCTTTAATGTTCATATTTTATCAGTTTTCACAAGTTGCTAATAGCAATTATAGTTACTAATTATCTTTACAATAGGGAAAGATACTTGGGAAGAAACACAACTCCTGGTACACATTCACTTCTACTAGTTGGAGAAAGGTGAGAGTGTACTAAAGGTGTCCCACTAATCTATGCAGTCAGCATGTCATGGGCATCAGTCAGTGTGTTTTTCAAAACTGTAGACACCTGATAACTCATGCATCAGTTAGAAGAGTTTGGTTAAGAGATCTTCTACTCACCCCAGTGATGGATTTAGCTCATTTCCACAGATGCTTGTTGATTGCTCACTCTTTACTGAACACTGGGTTTGACACTGGATATACAAAAAACAACTATGACGTGCTGTCTACTTCTAAGATCCCACAAACTAATAAGGATGGCAGAAAAGACACAAACAAAAGTTAGGAAGTGTCTCAGGATGATAGGTGCTATGGGAGAATCAGGCACAGGAAGTGTATTTAGACAACTGTAAGTCCTCAGGTATGGTTTCTTGGGAGACCCAAAATTCTTGGGTAATCTAAGCGAAATTTTGAAGGAAGAGTAGGGGTTAGTCAGATAATAAAGGATGTAGGGGGAGGTAATGGAGGAGCAGAGGGAGATACTAATCAGAGTGAATAGCCTCACCTGCTGCTGCTCTGATTCCCACCACATTGCGTCTTCTTCCTCGCTTGACCTCTACAAACTATTCTCTATATAGCCACCAGCGTAGCCTATTAAAAACATAAACCAGACTAGATCATTCTCCTGCCTAAAATGTTCTACTGGCAGCACGGCACGGTGGCTCAGGCCTGTAGTCCCAGCATTTTGGGAGGCCGAGGCGGGCAGATCACGAGGTCAAGAGATCGAGACCATACTGGGTAACACAGTGAAATCCCATCTCTACTAAAAATACGAAAAATTAGCCAGGCGTGGTGACAGATGCCTGTAGTCCCAGCTACTCAGGAGGCTGAGGCAGGAGAATGGCATGAACCAGGGAGGCCGAGCTTGCAGTGAGCCGATATCGCACCACTGCACTCCAGCCTGGGATACAGAGTGAGACTCCGTCTCAAAAAAAAAAAATGTTCTACTGGCTTCCCATTACCACTGGAATTAAGTCCAAACCTCCTCTCATTGCCTAAAGTGCTCTACAGGAGTGGGACCTGCATCTCAGGGCTTGCTTCAGGTCAGCACAGGAGAGGGAAGAGCAAGATAGTCCTTAGGCTTTGAAGTCATTAGAGGTGCAATGCTGCAGGGTCCGAATGAGTAAAGAAGGGAAGGTGGGATAAACAAGGGGGTTTGTGGTGAAGAAATTCACTTGAAGGGGCCCTTGACATGTTATCTGACCTGTGATAAGTGCTCAGTATTTGCCAATGGATGAATTATGACTGAATGAATAAAGTCACAACCTGGCCTAGAACTGGCCTTGCCTTTCTTGGGCCAAAAATGGGTCTAGGCTGGGTGCTTTGTTAGTCACTGTTTTCATCTTCTCCTCCTGATTTCCTACTTCACATTTCTTTTTTAGATTTAATGATCTGGTAAGTTCAGCCCACATGCTGCAGGTCAACCGGGCATACAATGAGAATGATGTGATCCTAATGCGGTCCAAAATGAACATTATCCAAAAACTCTTCCTGAATTCTGACATCCCTCCAAAGCTGAGGGTAAGAAAGACTCCCGCTCCACTCTGGCCTTTCACCAAGAAGCATTTCCCCCACAAGGACAATTAGAAAGCTAATTGTCAGGCACCTCATAAGTCCTGGCCAACTAAATATCCTTTACCTAGCAACTCCATGAAAACCATCTGCCTTTTGGAGAGGGGGTGGTCATGGGGTTCTGGGGGCCAGGAGGGGTTTTCTGCCTTCCCGTGGAGCCTCTGCCAGTGACAGGCTCCCACTCTGTGGGTAGGTGAATGTCCCTGAGTCTCAGAAGGATGCCATCCTTGCTGCCATCACAGACGGCTACCTAGATCGGAGCATCTTCCACGGGGCTATCATGTCTGTCTTCCCCGTCGTTATGTACTTCTGGAAAAGGTAACTGTTTCTCCTTATTCAGTGACTGCTAGGTCAGGAAAACACACTTAGTTTGGAGAGAGTTTTCTGCCTTCCTCTAGCACTCTGTTTCATAGTTTCCAGTTTCTAAGGGGAACTAAGATGTTGTTTTCTTATCCTATTCACCTCACTCCATCCCTCACACAGAACACCAAACACCGAATCTACAGATGGAAAGCAGAGTAAGACTGAGAGCCAGAAGCCTAGTTTCCCACCCCTCCTCTTTCTATGCTTGCTTGGAGCAAGAATATGAGGTTTTCTTAGGCCTGGGTTTCTCACAAGAAGGTAAGAGTGAACCACAGCCCCTTGGGGAGAAATTCTGTCAAGACTAACACAACTGCTTGTGCTTAAGAAGCTACATGAAGAAAGTAACCCAGAGTGTTTTGCTCTGTTATGCCCAAATCCCCATAATTACCACTGAGGGGGCACAGTTGCTAGATACTCCAATTATCAAGAAGAGCTAGACATTCAAATGTGTATTTCATCTCTCCCAAGGTTAAAGTGGCAAATATGGCAACTAACAAAACTAAAACACGGTGAAGAACCTGTGAAGGCCAAAAACCAAAAATGAAACAAGCAAAATATATGCAGATATTTTGTGGCCAAATGCAATCTGTGACCCACTGGTTTCTAACCTGTCCTGTGGAGATTTGGCCTGAGCCTTCCCAGCTGGTTATTTATTCCTGTGGTCTGCCAGAGTTCCAGCTCATATCTTCCACATGGTGAATGGCAGTGCCTTGGGTGGTAGTGACCAGAAGACACCTGGCTGAAATGTTCCCAGACAAAGCTAATCAGGACACTTAGATTATCATGTGACTTTGACTCTTAGAAGTTCCCATCTTCCACCAAAAAAAAAAAAAAGTTACTTTATTAAAATAGAAGTGTGAAATGCTTACCGATCTCTAATCTTTATTTTAAAATCCCTAAGATAATAAATTATTTAATACAGAACCGAGAGAAGTACAAAAATCTAAGTTCAAGACAAGCAATTTAACCTTTTGAACATCAAATGTTGTCTAGAACTTAATTCTAGTTCTCCTAGCAAGGATTAAATAGACATTCACCCAGAGACTTTTGGAGGGATTAGGAACCTCTGGGAAATACATACTTCTCTTGAATGAGCCAGTGTTTAGCTGTCTCCCATGTGCTTAGAAAAATGAGACGTGCTTTAGGGAGGCTTTGGATTCCTGTTCCTCCTGCAGTTTCTTTACTTACTTTCCTACATACTTATAAAGAAATTTATGTTATGCAAACTGTGTTTACATATGTTATCTTAAATGAACCTCTCCACAACCCTACGCAGTAGGTGGGGAGGAGTATTATTATCCCTGCTTTACAGATGAGGAGACTGAGGTTCAGAGTGGTTGAGGGACTTGCCTAGAATCACTTGGTAAGTGGTAAAACCAGCATTAGAAACCAGATCTCTTGGTCTCTCATCACCATAAATAATGCATGTGCGGCATACTGGGAGGTCCATTAGGGGAAGGAGACCCAGTTCAGCAAGTGAAATGGGAAAAGCCTACTGGGATAGAACAGACTGTCCCTCAAGGAGAGGGGAGGAGGGCAGCAGGCAAAACCACCAGATCCAAAGTGCCATAGAAAATAAATTCAGTCTTAGCCAAGACTGACCTCCAAGGGGTCCAATCCAAGAACTGGTTGAAGGTAGGGATAACAAGGGGCTTGGGGCCAGGAAGGAAGAGATGATGGGGAGTATTGCACAGGCTTCTAGAGAACATAAAGGTCATAAAGAGTACATAAATCTGAGTTCACATGAGAAACTAGGTCTATTCCAGAGAAGGGCTTGCTGGGAATAGAGTAAGGTGGTCAAGGCTGTCAGTAAGGGGCAGGGTGGAAACTAGGATTAGGACCTGAGCAAAAGCCCTTCGGACACTCTGGCCATACCAGGTGGGGTTAGATAGGGATGTCAGAGTCTGATGCTGGGGTGCACCCCAGAGGTTAACCTCACCCCAGGCCTCAGGATAGCAGGCCCTTTACAGGCTCCATTCACTGATGGTTCCAGAAAGAAGCCCCAACAAACTGCCCATGCCAGGCCCATGCTGGAGCCAGGTCTGGACAAAGAGGAGGCCTCAGAACAAAGGCCACTGGCAGGTAGCACCCCAAGGCCAGGATGCTCTCCTCTTCTCTGTTGGACACCCACATTCTCTGAGGACTGGCCCGGCCCCGTTTCTCCTGTGCTTGGTGCTCCAGCCCCCTCCACTGGGGGTTCCCTCCTATGACCAGAAGCCATTCTTCCCACAGGTTTTGTTTCTGGAAGGTGACCCGCTCTTACTTACAGTATAGGGGGAAGAAGTTCAAGGACAGAAAAAGCCCTCCTAAATCTATGGACAAGTATCCTTTCTCGAGTGGAGGTAAGCTCCACCACAACTCACAGCCCCATTCTCTAGCAACCAAGACTTGCGAAGAGAAAGCAAGGGCCCAAGGGGCCAAATTCAAGATATCCTCGAGGGTGTTTGCTGGAGCTGGGACAGCTCATTTACTTGGCCCTCAGGGAGACAGAGCACTCAGGGTAAAGCATGAATTACCTGTCACTAGCAGTGCTAGCAGAGGGTACCTCTCCCCAGCAATAAGGCCAGGACACCTCTGTGCATGCCAGTCACAGTCTATGTTGAGGGTACATGGAGAGGATGATCTGCTTCTCTGCTGCTTAAGAAGTACCCTGCTCTATCTCCATTAAACCCTCCCATTAAGAAAGCATTTATTTTATAGCATTAAGTGACAACATTAAAAACTGCATATATAGTTTTAATGTGATAAATGTGCATATATTTGTGTTATGCATATATATGTTTTTATGCATATATAATTTTTAGGAAAGCAGACATATATATGTAAAAAAGCAGATATATAAAAACATACGCATATTTACTTATGTACAAATTCATAAAAAATAAGTAAATATGCATATATGTATATATACACACACACAGCCATGCACCACATAATGATGTTTCAGTCAATAATAAAC
Source organism: Hylobates moloch (assembly GCF_009828535.3). NCBI lineage: Eukaryota > Metazoa > Chordata > Mammalia > Primates > Hylobatidae > Hylobates > Hylobates moloch. Next base: position 30,913,687 of record NW_026652293.1, on the reverse strand, counting down.
AATATATACAATGGTAGTCTCATAAAATTATAGCACTGTATTTTTACTACGCTTTTTCTATGTTTAGATATGTTTAGATGCACAGATACCATGGTGTCATAATTGCAAGAGCATTCAGTACAGTAGCATGCTGTATAGGTTTGTAGCCTAGCAGCAATAGGCTATTCCATAAAGCCTGAATGTGTAGTGGGCTCTGCCATTTGGTTTGTGTAAGTACATTCTATGATATTCACACAGCCACAAAATCACCTAATGACACATTTCTCAGAATGTATCTCTGTCATACAGCTGTGATTGGTACTTGAGCAAAAGGGGATTTTTTTTTTTTTTGAGATGGAGTCTCGCTCTGCTGCCCAGGCTGGAGTGCAGGGGCGTGATCTCGGATCACTGCAAGCTCCACCTCCTGGGTTCACACCATTCTCCTGCCTCAGCCTCCCGAGTAGCTGGGACTACAGGCGCCTGCCACTGAGCCCAGCTAATTTTTTGTATTTTTAGTAGAGATGGGGGTTTCACCATGTTAGCCAGGATGGTCTTGATCTCTTGACCTCGTGATCCGCCCACCTCGGCCTCCCAAAGTGCTGGGATTACAGTTGTGAGCCACTGCACCCTGTGCAAAAGGGAATTTTAACAAGAAAGAGGTTGGTGAACAGGGCAGTGGCTGGTGAGGACAAGACTGGGTATCTTTCAGGGGAAAGTTCTGGAAACCAAAGAAAACAGGTCTGTGAATGTGGGAACAGCATCAGAGAGCCATAATGTACAAGTTGAGAGACCTTGAGCATGGTGATCCCCTCTCTCAGCCTCACATCCCTGATCTCATGTCTCAGCCCATTTTGTGTTACTAAAACAAAATACCTCATATTGGGTAATTCATAAAGAAAGAAATGTATTTGGCTCATGATTCAGGGGACTGGGAAGTCCAAGAGCATGACACTAACATCTGGCAGAGGGCTTTGTGCTGCATCACCTCATGGTGGAAGGCAGAAGGGCAAGAGAGTGTGAGAGAGAACAAGAGACAGCTGAACTCACCTTTATAACAAACCCACTCCCATGATAATGGCAATAATCCATTCATGAGGGCAGACCCCTTGTGGCTTCATCACCTTTTTTTTTTCAAGATGGAGTTTCACTCTTGCTGCCCAGGCTGGCAATGGAGTGCAATGGCATGATCTTGGCTCACCACAATCTCCACCTCCTGGGTTCAAGCAATTCTCCTGCCTCAGCCTCTCAAGTAGCTGGAATTACAGGTGCACACCACCATGCCCAGCTAATTTTGTATTTTTAGTAGAAATGAGGTTTCGCCACGTTGGTCAGGCTGGTCTCAAACTCCTGACCTCAGGTGATCCACTTGCCTCGGCCTCCCAAAGTGCTGGGATTACAGGCATGAGCCACTGTGCCCGGCCAGCCTCATCACCTATTAAAGGTCTTGCCTCTTAATACCATCTCTGTAGCAATTAAATTTCAACATGAGTTTTGGAGGCAAAATTCAAACCATAGCATCTCACATGCAAAGGTTTAGATTTAGATAATGTTTTATCATTAACATTTTGTAATCTAAGCATGTTAAACAAGAGCTTTATTGCTTACTTAGAAAGATTTATTTCAGTAGTTGTTGCAAGTGTTTTTAATGCTTGTTTTTGTCCTTCCCCAGGAGACAATGCCATCTTAAGGTTCACCTTGCTCAGAGGTATTGAGTGGTTGCAGCCTCAACAGGAAGCAATAAGTTCAGTTCAAAATTGTGAGTTGGAATTGGATCCCCACTGACAGTTTGCTACTCAATCAGAGGGGGACTTTAAAACCAGCTTGGCCAATCCCCTTATTGACCATAAGGAGACTGAGATCCCCAAAATGTGAAGTAACTTGATGAAGATCACATAGCTTGTGAGTGGCAGAGAGGAGGTGAAAATTTAGTCTCCTGACCTCCTTCCATGGCTCTGTGAGTGACTCTCATCTAAATAATCCTGTCTTCTTGGTTTTTGTAACCCCAGGAAGGCAGGTACCTTAAGCTTCTCTATATCTCTGCTGACTCCTCTTCTCATTTCCAGGCATGACGTACGATCTTTATTAAGAGACTATCACAATGTCCTAATTGTTACTTCCCCCTCACACTGAGACCAACTGCTGTTTTGAACACACCATTTCATACCTCCTGCTTCCTGGAGGCTCCTGCTATGAATCTCTTTCCTGTCACAAGCCCTGCACTTCTAACCTCACATACTGAGGCCATATTATATTCTTTTTCTTCCCCATCTTCAGTCTCAAGGAGTCAACCCCACTCCCACACACTAACTCTGCCTTTGTTTCCACATAGTCTCTCTTAACAAATCTTCCCTTTCTATCCCAACTGCCAGCTTCTATTAGGGGAAGAAGTTGGAAATACTGCTTTTCTGCTTCTCACAGGCATGAAATGCCAGCATACCTGCCCTGCCCATTTGTACGTGTTTCCTCATTGCTTCACGGGGGAGGCCACTATGGAACATTGCCTGTGATCCATGGGCTCCAAACAGCCCTAAAGTCTTGTGATTCTAGTGTTCACTTGCCCTAATCTCCTATTTTACTTCCCTGGATCTATGTGATTGACATCATGGCCTTCATGTCTGGATGAAAGGTCTCCTGGGACACACACGAACACACAAATTGCAGCATAGAAACCAGGTCTCCTGAATATCCCTGGAACAGGCCTGCTTTACCTTCACTTTCCAAACCCTATGCTGGAGGTGTCCGTGGAAGCCCACCCAGCATGGTCCTCCAGGCTGGAGGCCTTTCAGTGACTGCGTCTGTGTCATGAGTCCTGATGCAGTTTTTCTCTGTATTTCTCTTTAGCTTCATCAAGCAAGCTTACTCAGCCAAGACTCGTGGTATCTGCCATGCAGCTGTATCCTGTCCAGGGGTAGGCATGAGCTGGAAATCCTCTTCTTCAGTTCAGAGCTGCTAAGTCCAAGCATGCAATGGGAGATGGTATAAACTTTCCAGAGACTAGCCTCATACCCTGCCTTTCCTCGGCATGCAGAACCTAGAAACTGAGCTTGCTGCCTCTGGTGAGAAGTTAAGGAGGTGTTTCTCTGTGGGAGTCCTTTCTCACCTCCAACTAGGACAGGCACTTTTAAGAAGTTGGAGTCTCTGACCCACTTTTCAGTAGAACACTACTGCTGTGGAAGTGTCCCAGATGATCTTTGATTTTTATTTTTAATTTTTATAGATTTAAGGAGTACAAGTGCAGTTTTGTTACATGGATATATTGGGAAGTAGTGAAGTCTAGGGTTTTAGTGTAGTCATCAACCAAATAGTACACATTGTACCCATTAGGTAATTTCTCACCCTTACCCACCTCCCACTCTCGCACCCTTCCGAGTCTCCAGTGTCTATTATTTTGCGGTCTATGTCCAGGTGTACATATTATTTAGCTCTGACTTGTAACTGAGAACATGCAATACTTGACTTTCCATTTCTGAGTTATTTCACTTAAGATAATGGTCTCCAGTTCCATCCATGTTGCACAAAAGACACGATTTTATCTTTTTATGACTGATTAGTATTACATTGTGTATATGTATCCTACGTTCTCTTTATTCAGATGATCTTTTATTGCCAGCTTCCTAAATATTCCAGGCTGCTCAGGGCGGGGTGCATAAGGTGGGAAAGAAAGAAGATCTGTTCTTCTGCTTGGCAGGATATTGGCAATAAGAATAGAAGGGACTTGAGTCTGTTAAAATCTGCTTCAGCCTAACTCACTTCTGCACAAGCTTCCAAGTGAAACTGATGCTAAGTTAGGGCTCTGGGAGAATCCCCAGGGGTCATGAAAACCATAGCTGAGGAGAGCCAAAGAGTTATTTGAAGGCCAAGGTGGTAGACAGCAGCCTCTGAATGACAGGCCTGGTGTCCTTGCCAGCCATGTCACTTCTCAGGCCTGTTTCCAGACTTGTCCTTCCAACAGGGACTTGGAGCTGCCCAGGTATTATTTGCCTGTTCCAGTGCCCAGAAGACAAACCAGATACTTTGAAGCTCTTTACACTGGAAAAGCAATGCATGGCTTCAGAGTTTATAAGACCTTGGGGAAGAAGGTGAGACTAAGAATGTAAGAAGCCCTATTCTGAAGCCTGAAGGTTTCACTTTTGGCTATTGCCATTCCTAAAGGAAATGACAGTGACAAACCAACACAGAATGCAACTTCAATTACTGCATCATAGTTGTGATAACTGGCTGTTTTCTCTCCCTTCAGACAAAAATTATCCTACACCAAAAAAGAGAAGAAGTAATCAAGCCAGACCCCCAGCAGAGGCAAATCATCTCTCAGAGGCCTCCTAACACTGACAGAACATTTTCTGGTCAAAAATGAAAGGCCCTGCGAGGCATTGCCTCACTCAGGAAGTGCAAGGGGTCAGGGAGTTCCCTTTCCTAGTCAAAGAAAGGGGTGACAGACAGACGGCACCTGGAAAATCGGGTCACTCCCACCCTAATACTGCGTTTTTCCGACAGGCTTAAAAAATGGCACACCAGGAGATTATATCCTGCATCTGGCTGGGAGGGTCCTACACCCACAGAGTCTCGCTGATTTCTAGCACAGCAGTCTGAGATTAAACTGCAAGGTGGCAGTGAGGCTGGGGGAGGGGAGTCCACCATTGCCCAGGCTTGATTAGGTAAACAAAGCAGCTGGGAAGCTCGAACTGGGTGCAGCCCACCACAGCTCAAGGAGGCCTGCCTGCCTCTGTAGGCTCCACCTCTGGGGGCAGGGCACAGACAAACGAAAAGACAGCAGTAACCTTTGCAGACTTAAATGTCCCTGTCTGACAGCTTTGAAGAGAGTAGTGGTTCTCCCAGCACGCAGCTGGAGATGTGAGAACAGGCAGACTGCCTCCTCCAGTGGGTCCCTGACCCCCGAGCAGCCTAACTGGGAGGCACCCCACAGTAGGGGCAGACTGACACCTCACATGGCCAGGTACTCCTCTGATACAAAACTTCCAGAGGAACGATCAGGCAGCAACATTCACGGCTCACGAAAATCAGCTGTTCTGCAGCCACCGCTGCTGACACCCAGGCAAACAGAGTCTGGAGTGGACCTCTAGCAAACTCCAACAGACCTGCAGCTGAAGGTCCTGTCTGTTAGAAGGAAAACTAACAAACAGGAAGGACATCCACACCAAAAACCCATCTGTATATCACCATCATCAAAGACCAAAAGTAGATAAAACCACAAAGATGGAGAAAAAACAGAGCAGAAAAACTGGAAACTCTAAAAAGCAGAGCGCCTCTCCTCCTCCAAAGGAATGCAGTTCCTCACCAGCAACAGAACAAAGCTGGACGGAGAATGACTTTGACGAGCTGAGAGAAGAAGGCTTCAGACGATCAAACTACTCCGAGCTACAGAAGGAAATTTAAGCCAAAGGCAAAGAACTTAAAAACTTTGAAAAAGAATTAGACGAATGTATAACTAGAATAACCAATACAGAGAAGTGCTTAAAGGAGCTGATGGAGCTGAAAGCCTAGGCTCGAGAACTACGTGAAGAATGCAGAAGCCTCAGGAGCTGATGCGATCAACTGGAAGAAAGGGTATCAGCGATGGAAGATGAAATGAATGAAATGAAGTGAGAAGGGAAGTCTAGAGAAAAAAGAATAAAAAGAAATGAACAAAGCCTCCAAGAAATATGGGACTATGCGAAAAGACCAAATCTACATCTGATTGGTGTACCTGAAAGTGATGGGGAGAATGGAACCAAGATGGAAAACACTCTGCAGGATATTATCCAGGAGAAATTCCCCAATCTAGCAAGGCAGGCCAACATTCATATTCAGGAAATACAGAGAACACCACAAAGATACTCCTCGAGAAGAGCAACTCCAAGACACACAATTGTCAGATTCACCAAAGTTGAAATGAAGGAAAAAATGTTAAGAGCAGCCAGAGAGAAAGGTCGGGTTAGCCACAAAGGGAAGCCCATCAGACTAACAGTGGATCTCTCAGCAGAAACTCTACAAGCCAGAAGAGATTGGGGGCCCATATTCAACATTCTTAAAGAAAAGAATTTTCAACCCAGAATTTCATATCCAGCCAAACTAAGCTTCATAAGTGAAGGTGAAATAAAATACTTTACAGACAAGCAAATGCTGAGAGATTTTGTCCCCACCAGGCCTGCCTTAAAAGAGCTCCTGAAGGAAGCACTAAACATGGAAAGGAACAACTGGTACCAGCCACTGCAAAATCATGCCAAATTGTAAACACATAGGCTCAAAATAAATGGATGGAGGAAGATCTACCAAGCAAATGGAAAACAAAAAAAGGCAGGGGTTGCAATCCTAGTCTCTGATAAAACAGACTTTAAACCAACAAAGATCAAAAGAGACAAAGAAGGCCATTACATAATGGTAAAGGGATCAATTCACCAAGAAGAGCTAACTATCCTAAATATATATGCACCCAATACAGGAGCACCCAGATTCATAAAGCAAGTCCTGAGTGACCTACAAAGAGACTTAGACTCCCACACAATAATAATGGGCAACTTTAACACCCCACTGTCAACATTAGACAGATCAACGAGACAGAAAGTTAACAAGGATACCCAGGAATTGAACTCAGCTCTGCACCAAGCAGACCTAATAGACATCTACAGAACTCTCCACCCCAAATCAACAGTATATACCTTCTTTTCAGCACCACACCTATTCCAAAATTGACCATATAGTTGGAAGTAAAGCTCTCCTTGGCAAATGTAAAAGAACAGAAATTATAACAAACTGTCTCTCAGACCACAGTGCAATTAAACTAGAACTGAGGATTAAGAAACTCACTGAAAACCGCTCAACTACATGAAAACTGAACAACCTGCTCCTGAATGACTACTGGGTACATAACGAAATGAAGCCAGAAATAAAGATGTTCTTTGAAACCAACGAGAACAAAGACACAACATACCAGAATCTCTGGGACACATTCAAAGCAGTGTGTAGAGGGAAATTTATAGCACTAAATGCCCACAAGAGAAAGCAGGAAAGATCCAAAACTGACACTCTAACATCACAATTAAAAGAACTAGAAAAGCAAGAGCAAACACATTCAAAAGCTAGCAGAAGGCAAGAAATAACTAAAATCAGAGCAGAACTGAAGGAAATAGAGACACAAAAATCCCTTCAAAAAATTAATGAATCCAGGAGCTGGTTTTTTGAAAAGATCAACAAAATTGATAGACCACTAGCAAGACTAATAAAGAAGAAAAGAGAGAAGAATCAAATAGACACAATAAAAAATGATAAAGGGGATATCACCACCGATCCCACAGAAATACAATCCACCATCAGAGAATACTACAAACACCTCTATGCGAATAAACTAGAAAATCTAGAAGAAATGGGTAAATTCCTCGACACATACACCCTCCCAAGACTAAATCAGGAAGAAGTTGAATCTCTGAATAGACCAATAACAGGCTCTGAAATTGTGGCAATAATCAATAGCTTACCAACAAAAAGAGTCCAGGACCAGATGGATTCACAGCCAAATTCTACCAGAGGTACAAGGAGGAACTGGTACCATTCCTTCTGAAACTATTCCAATCAATAGAAAAAGAGGGAATCCTCCCTAACTCATTTTATGAGGCCAGCATCATCCTGATACCAAAGCCGAGCAGAGACACAACAAAAAAAGAGAATTTTAGACCAATATCCTTGATGAACATTGATGCAAAAATCCTCAATAAAATACTGGCAAACCAAATCCAGCAGCACATCAAAAAGCTTATCCACCATGATCAAGTGGGCTTCATCCCTGGGATGCAAGGCTGGTCCAACATATGCAAATCAATAAATGTAATACAGCATATAAACAGAACCAAAGACAAAAACCACATGATTATCTCAATAGATGCAGAAAAGGCCTTTGACAAAATTCAACAACGCTTCATGCTAAAAACTCTCAATAAATTAGGTATTGATGGGACGTATCTCAAAATAATAAGAGCTATCTATGACAAACCCACAGCCAATATCATACTGAATGGGCAAAAACTGGAAGCATTCCCTTTGGAAACTGGCACAAGACAGGGATGCCCTCTCTCACCACTCCTATTCAACATAGTGTTGGAAGTTCTGGCCAGGGTAATTAGGCAGGAGAAGGAAATAAAGGGTATTCAATTAGGAAAAGAGGAAGTCAAGTTGTCCCTGTTTGCAGATGACATGATTGTATATCTAGAAAACCCCATTGTCTCAGCCCAAAATCTCCTTAAGCTGATAGGCAACTTCAGCAAAGTCTCAGGATACAAAATCAATGTACAAAAATCACAAGCATTCTTATACACCAATAACAGACAAACAGAGAGCCAAATCATGAGGGAACTCCCATTCACAATTGCTTCAAAGAGAATAAAATACCTAGGAATCCAACTTACCAGGGACGTGAAGGACCTCTTCAAGGAGAACTACAAACCATTGCTCAGTGAAATAAAAGAGGATACAAACAAATGGAAGAACATTCCATGCTCATGGGTTGGAAGAATCAATATCATGAAAATGGCCATACTGCGCAAGGTAATTTATAGATTCAATGCCATCCCCATCAAGCTACCAATGACTTTCTTCACAGAATTGGAAAAAAACTACTTTAAAGTTCACATGGCACCAAAAAAGAGCCTGCATCGCCAAGTCAATCCTAAGCCAAAAGAACAAAGCTGGAGGCATCACGCTACCTGACTTAAAACTATCCTACAAGGATACAGTAACCAAAACAGCATGGTACTGGTACCAAAACAGAGACATAGATCAATGGAACAGAACAGAGCCCTCAGAAATAATGCCACATATCTACAACTATCTGATCTTTGACAAACCTGACAAAAACAAGAAATGGGGAAAGGATTCCCTATTTAATACATGGTGCTTGGAAAACTGGCTAGCCATATGTAGAAAGCTGAAACTGGATCCCTTCCTTACATCTTATGCAAAAATTAATTCAAGATGGATTAAAGACTTACATGTTAGACCTAAAACCATAAAAACCCTAGAAGAAAACCTAGGCATTACCATTCAGGACATAGGCATGGGCAAGGACTTCATGTCTAAAACACCAAAAGCAATGGCAACAAAAGCCAAAATTGACAAATGGGATCTAATTAAACTAAAGAGCTTCTGCACAGCAAAAGAAACTACCATCAGAGTGAACAGGCAACCTACAGAATGGGAGAAAATTTTTGCAACCTACTCATCTGACAAAGGGCTAATATCCAGAATCTACAATGAACTCAAACAAATTTACAAGAAAAAAACAAACAACCCCATCAAAAAGTGGGCAAAGGACATGAACAGACACTTCTCAAAAGAAGACATTTATGCAGCCAAAATACACATGCAAAAATGCTCATCATCACTGGCCATCAGAGAAATGCAAATCAAAACCACAATGAGATACCATCTCACACCAGTTAGAATGGCCATCATTAAAAAGTCAGGAAACAACAGGTGCTGGAGAGGATGTGGAGAAATAGGAACACTTTTATACTGTTGGTGGGACTGTAAACTAGTTCAACCATTGTGGAAGTCAGTGTGGCGATTCCTCAGGGATCTAGAACTAGAAATACCATTTGACCCAGCCATCCCATTACTGGGCATATACCCAAAGGATTATAAATCATGCTGCTATAAAGACACATGCACACTTATGTTTATTGTGGCACTATTCACAATAGCAAAGACTTGGAACCAACCCAAATGTCCAACAACGATAGACTGGATTAAGAAAATGTGGCACATATACACCATGGAATACTATGCAGCCATAAAAAATGATGAGTTCATGTCCTTTGTAGGGACATGGATGAAACTGGAAATCATCATTCTCAGTAAACTATCACAAGGACAAAAAACCAAACACCGCATGTTCTCACTCATAGGTGGGACTTGAACAATGAGAACACATGGACACAGGAAGGGGAACATCACACTCCGGGGACTGTTGTGGGGTGGGGGGAGTGGGGAGGGACAGCATTAGGAGATATACCTAATGCTAAATGACGAGTTAATGGGTGCAGCACACCAACATGGCACATGGATACATATGTAACAAACCTGCACATTGTGCACATATACCCTAAAACTTAAAGTACAATAATAAATAAATAAATAAATAAAATGAAAGGCCCTGGTGCCATCTTCCCCAGAAACTACCAAGAAGGGCAATGGGTTGACAGCCCAGATGTGGCAGGACCAGACTGCAGTGGGTAAGTCTTGGGCAGAGCATGAGAGGAAGCGCTTCTTTCCACCACGGTGAGTTGGGTCAGGAGATCTGGGCTCTAGGTCTTGCTCCACAGCTTCATGGCTGTGTGCAAATCCTGGCTCAGGTTGTTAAAGAATCCCATGACAAATGGATGTAGAGATCACTGAAGGCAATCAGCAGGGACAGATGGTGTCTTTTAATGGTAGGATCTCTCATTTAGACAATGACTCACACCCATTGTCTCAGTAAGTCCTCACAACAACTCTGTGAGCACCCATGTCAGAAGTCATTTATTTTTAAACAGTGAAAGAATCTGACTCACAGAGAAGGTAAGTGACTTTCCCAAGATTACTGGGCAGTAAATGGCAGCATCTGGACTAGAACACACCATTTCTGATTTTTTGTCCTGTTCTTGTTCTATGCCAACCATTTACGCAACTTTTCATTCACAAAAGGAATAGTTCTTCCCGAGAGTTCTGTTCATTTGCCAACTAGTGGATAAAAAAACTTCAGGGTTTTTTACCTAAAGCTCTAAACTATTGTCATAATTTTAAATGAATAGGCATATTTTCTCTCCTTTGAGAAAAAAAATCAGAAGTAAAATGAGTCAGAATTTCCTGAACAAGCCCTCCACCTGAGGTAACTGAGGACAGGTTGGCTTGTCATCTCTGTGGGTTACAGAACAGGAAAGGACTGGAAAGCTTTTTGGAGAATACTTTCAAATTTCTGGCCAAAGCTTCCTGCTGTGCCGATGTTTTTTTATTTTCCAGACTTTTCACAAGATGAAAAAGGTGATGTTGGAGCAGAGCTTATGAACACCTGAGACTCTGAGGTCACTTGGTGGGGCTGTGATTGCAGGAGATCCAGGAAGACTGTAGGCAGGCGTGACTCTAGAGGAGGCTGAAAAAAGGCCAGGTGTGGAGAGCCCCTTGGGCCCCCGGGAGAAGGCCCAGTTAGACAGGAAGGCCTAGACAAAAGGGCATGAGGCTTCCCTTCCCTATCAGGGCTAGAGCTTTAGAACAGGACTGCAATTAATAGAAGGAAGAGTGGGCATGAAACAGAATCCCAGTTCCTAAAAATCGGGCAAAAAACTAAGGCAAGACCCCAGGTAAGGAATAAAGAAGAGCTCAGTTAGTGGAATTGAGGTAACAGGGAAGCGCTTCATCAAAAAAGAACAAGTCACAAGCCCCAGGCATGAAACTAGAGAGGATGTTAGGCCAGCAACAAGGTGACTGACGAGGATCTAGCAAAATACTAACTCATGGTCACATACTGAAATACACTCACATTGGAGTGGGACATGGCTGAACCTGCATGTTGGCAATAGATGGGCTGCACTTAAGGAAAAGAAAGGTACTTTTCCTAATCTATTTGAACTTAGATCTTTGCCCCATCTTCCTATTTCTTAATTATCTTTCTCTCCACATTCACCATGGGTATACTCATGTGTAAGTATGCAAACACACAAACATGTTATTTAAAAGGATTAATGATACTTATTAGGTCACCCCTGAGTTGGAAAAAAAAAATCTTCTCTTTTGTTAAGTCTTGCTGATTGTTTCTTTTGGTTTCTTACATACTCCCTTCAAAGATCCCAGATCTACCATGTTCTAATGCCAGTTAGTCTAGTGTCACTAAGTCAGTCACCTGTAGAATACAGGCAGGGTTTATAAATGAGTAAAGCAGTCCATGAGAGATAAGAGGGAGTGGTAGAGACTGTGGTGAACTGGAGAACGTGTCCCAAGGGGTCAGAGACAGTCCGCTCAAGCCAGCCAACCTAGTGTTGCCAGAGCTTCTACTTAGGAAAAAAAAGAAGGAAAGAAGGAAGGAAGGAAAGAAGGAAGGAAGGAAGGAAGGAAGGAGGGAGGGAGGGAGGGAGGGAGGGAGGGAGGGAGGAAGGAAGGAAGGAAGGAAGGAAGGAAGGAAGGAAGGAAGGAAGGAAAAAAGTGAGAAATTAAAAATGTCTGTAACATTACAGTTAAAACAAAACTTAGTTAGGGACAACACTGACCCACAGCCCAACAAATTGCATTCCTTGCTTTAATATTTTTCTTTGCCCTTGAAATTAGATTTGGGTCTTGGGTCTAGTTTGAACAAAAAATATGGGAGGGGGGGAAAAGGAGTCCCAACACTAGATCCAGGGGCCACTACCATCTAAGGAAAAGGCCAAGAAAGAGGGACCAGGTAAGGAACCTGGCCCACTTCAGTTCCTGTGTTAGTTTCCTTTTGCTACCATAACAAGTTACCAGAAACTTAGTGGCTTAAAACAACACAAATTATTATTTTACAAGTCTGTAGGTCAGAAGTCTGACCTGGGACTCAAGCTAACATCAGGGTGTCAGGAAGGCTGTGTTCCCCTCTGGAGGCTGTTGGGGAGGATCTGTTTCCTGGTTCATTCAGATTATTGGCAGAATTCAGTCCTTGTAGGTACAGGATGGAGGTCTCGCTTCCTTCCTGGCTGTCAGCTGAGAGCCGTTCCCAGTTCCTGAGAAGCCACCTGCATTCCTTGGCTCTTGGCCTCCTTCCTCTGTCTTTAAATCCAGGAATGGTGGGTCAAGTCCTGCCCATTCTTTGAATTTCTCCTGCCTCTTCTTCTATCATCGCATCTCTCTGGTTCCCTCTTCTGCCTCCCAACTCCCTTTTAAGGGCCCACCCAGACAATCCAGAATAATGTCTCTGTTTTAAGGTCCTTAGCCTTAATTCCACCCAGAAAATTCCTTTTGCTATGTAAGGGCACACATTCACAGATTCTAGAGATTAGAGCATAGATATCCTAGGGTAGTCACCAGAAATTCTACCGACCACAGTTCTAGACCACCTTCCTTAGAAAAGAATGTATGAACCCACAATCTGGGCCTCTGATGTGATTACTGCCTCCTAGAGACTCAGGAACACCATTTTTTTCTTTCTCTTGTCATAGCTCTGACTATTCTTTCTGATTCTTCTTCACATTTCTTGTTTCTTCCTTAAATATCAGTGCCTCCTGTGGCTCTCCTGTTGAACTTACCTTCTTACAATGCACTCTCCCATTTGCTTGAGATCCCTAGCCCCTAGCTTCTCCTCTAATAGGATCCAGTGCAAATTTAATCCATTCTAACAGGATCCACAACACAAATTTAATGTATTCCAAATCAATTTTGGCCCCTTTATTTCTTTTCTCCAATCAACCCCATCTTCCAAGCTAGAAAACTCAGAATCGGGTCGGGTGCGGTGGCTCAGGCTAGTAATCCCAGCACTTTGGGAGGCCGAGGTGGGCGGATCACAAGGTCAGGAGATCGAGACCACGGTGAAACCCTGTCTCTACTAAAAATACAAAAAAATTAGCCAGGCGTGGTGGCAGGCGCCTGTAGTCCCAGCTACTTGGAGAGGCTGAGGCAGGAGAATGGCGAGAACCCGGGAGGCGAAGCTTGCAGTGAGCCGAGATTGCGCCACTGCACTCCAGCCTGGGCGACAGAGCGAGACTCCATCTCAAAAAAAGAAAAAAAAAGAAAACTCAGAATCATCCTCAACTCATTCCTCTGCCTCCCCTACCATATTTTACCTGCAGGAAAGGGAAGTTCTGCCACTCTGCCTTGGACATGTTGCTGCTATCCAGACCTTCCTCTCTATCCCATTGGCACTGCTTTTCTCAGGCCCTTGTCCCCATCACTGGCCCTGTGAAGTCACCACATTCCCCTCTCCACACACACCCAACACACGCTGCTTCATCCCACACACTGAGAACAAATCTGACCTGCTCATTTCCTCAGCATGAAAGCTTTTATTCTCCTCCTTCACCTGGTTGGAAAAGTCTCACTCCTTTGTGGGACGTACAAGGCCATTGCTAATACGGCCTCAGTCCAGGTTTCCAGGTTTATCTTTTTCCTCTCTCTGTCTCGTACACGCCATTCTCCAGCAACTTGGTGATTGTCTAAAGGGCCCCTTCCCTTTCTTCTCCATCACACAGACATCACACTGTGATACCTCCTGATTCTCCTTTCTCCTCTTACTCTCTCCTCTTAGTTTCTGAGACACATTTTTTCCTCTCCTTGAGATAATTATTCATGTATGTGTCTCACCTACTAGACTACATGCCTTTGTAGGGCAGAGACCAAGTCCTATTTTTATTTGTACCTAGAATAGACCAAGAACTATTTTTCACCTTACCTAGCACAGTGACATGCAGATAATAGTTGCCTCATAAATACATATTGAATGCATGAGTAAATGAATTGTGCTGGGTGCTGGAAATGCAGTGGAGAAAACAGAATGTGAAGTTCATGCTTTCACTGACCTTATAGTCAGACTGTGCTATTAACAGAAAATCAGTTCAACTATCAATTACAGTTGTGACTACCACCATAAAGAAGAAATAGCAAATGCTATTGTCTTCATGAATTTTTCTGTATTCCAATAAATCTTGATGCTTTAAGAACTCTTTGTTTTTTAGGAATCTCATACAGCCCATTCAGACTAAAGGGTGATGGAAAGAGGCAGAGGAAAGCAGAAAGAGCAAGAGTGACTGAGACTTGCCTTCATCTATATAGAAGCCTTTTCTGATACATGTCAGAGAGTGACATGAAGTCTCCCCTCTTTATACAGAAATATGAAAAGACATCTATCCCTCATTTTGAGAGCCTCCAACTGATCCAAGTGTCATCCAGAGGAGGAGGTGGCCCGTGTGTGCAGGACCTCAGGGTGCCAGCCCTCACCCATACACCTCCAGGGCTGCAGGTCATTAGCCAGAATAAAGGGTGTCCACAATCACAATCTGTGAGCCTGCCATCCTCTTCATAAGTAAAAGGGCACAGGGAAAATGATAAGTTGCTCCCAAGAGGGCTCCCAAGGCCATTTCCAATCCAAATGATTCGTGGATAGAATACTTCTTTTCCCAGATGAAGATCACAAGCCAGCTAGCCCCACCCAGTGACTTTGACACATTTGACACATGGGCCCTCCCCCAGCCAACAGAGTCCAGACCAGAAGGCCCTGCACCCTCTGTCAGAGCTCACGGTTTTCCATGAGACAGTCTTGTTTAAATCCTATCTCTGCTCCTAGCAACTTTGTGATCATCAGCAAATTACTTACCCTCGCTGACTCCCAACACTGTATGTGAAATGCAGCTGATTATGTTTACCTCATAGGGTTGTTTGAGGACTGACTGCATATAATGTAGTCCAAGAGCACAGCATAAGGCCAGGAACAGATGGAGGGTGGGGGACTTTAGTTGCCTTCCCTCCTTCTGTCTTTTCCTTAAACTTCCCAGGACATGAAGGAAGTGGTTGGTCAGGAATGGTATAGTGAATATTCCTGGGAAAATTCTGAATGTATTTTCTCCAACAAGTTACATGGTCCTTGGGGGCACCATAAGTCCCAGCTACATGGGAGGCTGAGGTGGGAGGATCACCTGAGCCTGGGAGGTCGAAGCTGCCATGAACCAAGATCGTACCACTGCACTCCAGCCTGGGCGACAGAGTGAGACCCTGTCTCAAAACAAAACAAAACAAAAAACAACAAAACCCCACAAGATCCATTTAATTCCTAACACATACGTAGTCCTTTGGAAGATGTCTGTGTGTTATATGTTTATTATTAATAGGGAGTAATAAGACTTCTTTCCATGCCCTCTACATGCACACCCTGAGTTCCTGACAGATGTACTTTTAAAATATTAGTGAGCCTTTATTGCACACTTACTATGTGACAGCAGCACTAGGAATTGTAAGCTTCATTCTATAGGCAAAGTAATGGAGGCAGGAAGATGCCAGCACTACACATCTTGTCAGTGGCTTCAAAATATGTGACACTTCCTGGTGTCCCGTGGAGACTCTGTACACAAAAACTCAACAATTTGCTTAAATGTCAGAGGAAAATCAGACAGTCTGTCTATACGAGTCATTTTTTTCAAGAATTGTATTTGTGCCGAAATATGGGTTTGGGTAGGTGGAAATGGGAACAGTAGAACAAAAAAAAAGATTGAAGAGATGTAGGACTGCCAGACTTAGCAGATAAAAATACAGGCACCAGGTTAAATATGAATTTCAGATAAGCAATGAGTACTTTTTTAGCTTAAGTATGCCCAAATATTGCATGGGACATATTTAGCTGATACTAAAAAAGTTATCTGTTGCTTACTTAAAATTCAAATTTAACTGAACATCCAATGTTTGATCTAGCAACACCCCCTGTTCCCCGCCTCCAGCCAAAATGGGATGGGCCTGGGAATTTGAATACTCAACACTGGGGCTGGGACTGGGGTTGGGGCAGGGTCCCAGCAGGGATGAGAGGAGCTTCTGCTTTGGTGGGGGAATTACTCTTCTCCAGTCCTGCCTCCCGAGGCCCCATCCTAAACTTTCTGAGGGTGAAAGTGAGCTGTGAGTGCTGAGTCCCTGCAGGTGAAGGAAGGAGCGAGAAGAATCCAGAGGGCTACAGAAAGCGGGGAAGGAAGGGGAAACACAAGTCCTCTGGGCACCTTCAGGAGGGGAGAAGACGGCTGGGTGTAAAACATCAATTATACTTGGTCTAAATGGGCACTGATGGCCTCATCTGACAAATTCAGTGCCAATGATGGTATTGTTTCTGTGAGACATGATGATTCTGCTTCCAGCTACCATCTGTCAAAGAAATTTGGAAATTAAACCCATTCATATGCTGCGAACTAGGGACCAGTGACTGGTGTGGCGCCATGGATAGTGAGGAAGGATAGAGGCCCCAGGAGAACATAGGAAAGGTCCCAGCAGAAGAGAGATGGCACTCTAATTAGGGTAATCTGAGGTGGTTTGGTAAAGGGACAACTTACAAAGGCAGAGGAGAGTGCAGGGAGGTTGTGAGGGAAAGTGCAGTACCCAGAGCTAGTTACACAGTGGCTCCAGGACCAAGCCTGGGCTCTGAGAATAGGGCACCTGGTAGCTCCACCCAAGGACAGAATTGGGAAATCAGACTCTTTGCCAGGGGGTTGGGCCATAATCATGAAAGACACAATCCCAAACACTATAATCTTGAAGGCTGAAATCCTGAAAGATTTCACAGTCCCTAAAGTCTAAAATTCAAAAAATCACAAGCCTGAAAGATCAAAATCCTGAAAACACAATTCTGGAAAAAATAATTTTAGAAATTCTTTAAAAACATTTATTTACATTTTTAAAGGGGATGTATTTGGAAGACATGAAAACACAGCAGAACTCTTCATAGGCCAATTGACACGATAAAATAGACAATGATAACATTTTGGTAAGGTAAATACTCAGCTATACTAATGACAGCCACACAAACATAACAGTATGAGCAGACGAACCATAGTCATAAGGAAGTAAGTCAAAAACAAAATATATAATGCATATCACTGTGCTTGGTAATTGTGTGCACCCAGCTTTATAACTGCAGTCATCTGAAATATTATGACACACAACCTACGTGTTTTGACAAGATCAATCAAAAACCACACTAGGCCACTACTACCACATACGCAGTTGCCCAAAGAGCTGAGATCTTGAGAAATGTTATCTGTCATAAAAGCAGATGTACAAAAAGGACCATCTCTTTATTTATTGAGAAAGTTTCAATGTTTTTACATACATGGACAAAGTCAATGAAGGAGTCAAATTTGCAAAAAATGCATAAAACAAATTAGAACTCTCTAAAAGTCTTTACACAATTTATACTCCCAGTATTCGAAATGATGCAAAGATGGAATACATAACAAATTGTCCAAAAAAAATGGGGACAATTTAAAATAGTAGGGGAACAAAACAAAACTAAAAAACTAAAAAAATTCAACATATGTAAAGGTATATTACGTATTATGGGCAATTGCTCGGAAGTAGTCCGTGAGAGTGGACTGACTTTTATGATCATGATATTTTGAAGTCTTGCATCTTGAATAGCTGTTTTTTTTTTCTTTTAGGGTGTGTCTCTCCTTGGAGAATGTGTTCACATTCATTTTCTATATGGCGCTACTTATTTTGAAATTCTTCTATGATTTGATGTAAATGGACATGAGTACTTCCTATTAAATTTTCTCATCTTCTATGCAATGCTTCTATGTTGCTTTGGGTATTCATAAATCCATTCTGCACGCATTCATATATAAGACCACAAATTTGGCAGGAATCAATCTACTGTGCGAACAGCAACATCTTTGTGTGTCTTCTTATCCTACAGTGTATGTAACTGTTTTCAAATCTGTCAGTAACTTCGCTATTTACTTGTTGTTAAGATGGAGTGATGACTTCTAAGCTCCTAACAGACCAGACGAGACACTGGAAGTTCCTGCGAGATTTTTTAATGCTGGAGCCTAAGCCCCACCCAACGTTCTGATTTAATTGGTCTAGGGTTGAGCCCAAGTGATTCTAACTTGCAGCCAGAATTCAGAACTACTGATTTGTATCACATACGCTTTATTGCTGAAAAATGAGAGACAGGCAATCAGAATGGGCACAGAGGACTTTGTCTTTGGTCAGTCCAGTCAGCCTTCTCTGGACTGGCTACAGTTCTGTAGGTCTTATTAAAAGAAGTGTTATCCATGTAGCATTTGTTGTTCTGCTCCTGGCCCTGCCATTCTCAATGATTTCTGTGTGTTTATGCTAGGAATTCGTGACATCGACAGCTTTAGACTTTTCTTTAGTTGTCTTCCTGATGAAAACTCAACATTTCTGTGGCTTCAAGAACAGTGCCAGTTTGCCTCAATCTCTTTAGTCTGCAGTGACTCTGGGATTATCTCCAGGAGCGTGACAGCAAATGTACTTTACCAACTTCTTAAAAATAAACATAATGATATCTTTCTCCCAAAGAAATATGTTTGTAAATTTTTCTCACACCTACATAGTCTCTCAATTTAGCCCAATCTCTGTGGCATTTTACTTGGATTATTATAGCATCACTGTCAAATTTAAAGGTTTTTCTATGACATCATCTTTCCCCAACCTTTATTTAAAAAAAGAAAAAGAACGAATGTTGTAGCAGGTAGGTACTCCATGATCTAAAATATGTCAGCAATTTCACATTATTTGCATCTCTTAAAAGATTTTTTAGCTGGGTGTCGGGGCACACACCTGTAGTCATAGCTACTCAAGAGGTGGAGGTGGGAGGATCACTTCAGCCCAGGACTTTGAGGCTCCAGTGAGCTTTGATCCCACCACTGCACTCCAGCCTGGGCAACAGAGGGAGATCTTGTCTCTAAAGTTAAAAAATATATTTTTCAAAAATTTAACAACTTTTTTGAAATACAATTCACCATACAATTCACTCCTTTAGGTTGTGTATGCTATAGCTTTTAACAGTATTCACAGGTTTTTACAGTCAATACAATCTAATCCTAAAACATTTTTGTTGCCCCCAAATGAAACCCCATACCCACTGGCCATCACTCCCCATTTCTCCTCACTATGCTCCCCAGCTCTGTGCTACCACTAAACTACTTTCTGTCTCTATAGGTTTGCCTTTTCTAGACATTTCACATAAATGGAATCATACAACATTTAGTCTTTTGTTAACTGGCTTCTTTCACTTAACAGAATGTTTTCAAGATTCGTCTAAGTCATAACAAATACTCATTCCTTCTTATCACTGAATAATATTCCATTATATGGATATACCACACTTTATTCATCCATTTATCAGTTTATGAACATTTGAGTTGTTTTTCACTTTTTGCCTACTATGAATAGTGCTGCTATAAACATTCATGTATACGTTTTTGTGTGGATTTATGTTTTTATTTTCTTTGTGTGTCTATCTAGGGGTAGAATTGATGAGTCATATGGTAAGTCTGTTTAACACTTTGAGAAACTACCAGAATGTTTTCCAAAGCACAGTTTCACATTTCCACCAGGAATGTATAGTGTTTCAATTTCTCCACAACCTCACCAAAACTTGTCATTGTCTGTCTTTTTTATTATAACCATCCTAGTGAGTGCGATGTGAAACCTCATTGTAGTTTTCATTTGCATTTCCTTAATGGCTAATGATGTTGAACTTCTTTATGTATGCATACTGGTTGTTTGTGCATCTTCTTTAGACAAATGTCTGTTCAAATCCCTTGCCCATTTCTAGGTTGGATTATTTTTAGTTTTTCATTTTTAAGTTGTAAATGCTTTTTATATATTCTAGATACAAGTTTCTTATCAGATATGTGATTTGCAAATATTTTCTCCCATTCTGTAGGTTGTTTTTACACTTTCTTAGCGTTATTTGCAGCATAAACTTTCAAGCCTTGATATAGTCAATTTTCTTATTTTTCCTTTTGTAAGTTGTGCATTTGGTCTTACATCTAAAAAACCATTGCTTAACCGAAAACCACAAAAATTTACTCCTATGTTTTCTTCTGAAGGTTTTATAGTTTTAGCTCCTACATTTAAGTGTATTATTCATTTTGAGTTAATTTTTGTGTATGGTGTGAGGAGGGGTATCGATTTCATTCTTTTGCATGTGTATATCCAGTTATCCCACCTCCATTTGAGGAAAAGACTATTCTTTCCCCCATAGAATTGTCTTCCATACTCCTGGCAAAGAATCAACTTGTGATCAACATAAAGGTTTATATCTGAACTCTCAGTTTTATTTCATTAATCTACATGTCTGTTCCTATGCCAGTACCACACTGTTTAACTATTGTAGCTTTGTAATAAGTTTTGACATCAGGAAGTGAGAGTCCTCCAATTTGTTCTGTTTTTTTCTTTTTCCAGATTGTTTTGGCTAAGTTGGGGCTGTTGTATTTCCATATTTTAGGATCAGCTTAATTTCTGCTAAATAAGTAAATAGGTAAATAAACAAATGTCAACTGGATTTGATAAAGATTGCATTGGCTCTGGAGTTCAACTTAGAGTGTATTGTCATCTTAACAGTACTAAGTTTTCCAATCCATGAACATAGGATGTCTTTCCATTTAACATGGTAAAATTGAGACTTATAGATTCTTAAGACTAAAATCAGCATTGCAGGTAAGTCTTGCTTTGGATAACAGCTTAATTTGCTAACAGTTGAATAAAAACCCATTTTTTATATCAAATCACTTTTTCATAGCTAATATTAATAAATTTTCATAGAAATTCTTGGCCACCCTCCACCCATACATACAATTTAAAATGATGCAAGGCCACATGCCAAAAGTATTTCAGTTAAATTGAAAAAGTAGAACAATTTTAAAAATTCAAAGTGAAGGCAAATAATCTTGGAAAGGGAATGACTTTCTAAGCATAACACAAAGGCAAAAAGCTGAAAGAAAAATACTGATGTATTGTACTACTTAATGATCTAAAGTTTCTACTCTTCAAAGTTCCTCATAAACAAAACTAAAAGTACAATTTAAAAACAGGACTACATAGAAGATACTTGACAAAGTGAATAATTTCAATATATAAAGAGCTCTTTAAAAATGACAAAAAATGAACACTTCAAATTTTTTGTAATGGAGAAAGAACATGAGTTGTCACACAAATCATTATATACCAATAGAGGGTGTAAATATTTGGCTTCAGAAGTAGTCAAAAAAACCCAAAATGAAGCAGGAGAGTTAATTTCTTACCTATGAAACTGTTAGAGCTATTTTTTGTTTGTTTGCTTTTTAAATAAAGAGACTGCCTCCTGTTAAGTGTGAGGGAAAACAGACATTCTCATATTGAGAAAAGAAAATTGTAAGTTGATGCAGCCCTTCTAGAATACAATATGCTAATATATTTCAAAATCATAAAAATATGAAAATTTTTAAACCAGTTATTGAAGTTCTAGATATTTAACTCTAAGGAATTAATCAGAGATGGGTGCAAAGGCTGGCCTCAAATTAATTTTACTGTTGTTAATTGCAGTAAATAAAAATGCTAACTGTCCAGTAAGAGTGGTGCAGTTAGATAAATCATGGTGCATGTTGCAGACAAATATTTAATAATATGAGAAAATATCCAGAATGGAAGTCAATGCAGATACAAAAGCTTCATTATGCTATGACTCAAGTTATGACTAATCGTATGCAGATACATGAATCTATATTGTTGTGAACATAATAATACAATGTATATACATATTAAAAATACCAGAAGTTGGGAGGCTGAGGCAGGAGAATTGCTTGAACCCGGGAGGTGGAAGTTGCAGTGAGCCAAGTTTGCGCCACTGCACTCCAGCCTGGGTGATGGAGCAAAACTCCGTCTCAAAAAAAAAAAAAAAAAAAAATCAGAAGTTTAACACTGATTACTGTGTGTCAAGATTACAAAGTGCTATTTATTTTATTCTTTCTTCTTTTCTAAAATTAACTTTCCCACAATGAACTAAAATTAAACATACACACCCAAGTATTTCACATATTTCAAGTAATAATTATGTATACATTTTTACAGCAATACTTAGAAAGAAGAAAATAACTACATATATATTTTTTAAGGAATAAATTATATGTGTGACATAGGTCTTTGGAGTATTAGTCATATTAAAAATGGAAGCAAACTAGAAATCAGCAAAAGGAAAATGTGTAAACAATCTTGGATACTTTAATAGAGTCTTAAATATTCATTTAAATAATTACTATAAATCAATATGTTGCTATATTTGTAATATAAGTAATTTTATCTAAGTAAAAATGCAGCATCAGAATGAACTAATACACTAGGGTGTCAATTATGCAAAACTCTCATATGCATGTAAATGAGTTCAAGATAAAATACAAAAAATTAAAATAGCTTGTTAGAGTAAAAAGAGTGTGAGTATTTACGATACTTTCATTGTATTATTTATCAAATAATATGAATTATAACATAATTGGGTTTCTCACAGGACACTACTATTAAACTTATAATACATCTGATTACTCATTTTTAAATTGGCTTATGTCTTAAAGTTCAACTTTTTTTGCTTCTGATCTTTTTCAACCCACATCATTTACCCAAAATTTTTTTAAAAAGTAACACCCTACAAGTGCTATTTTGCTGTTCTGTTCTTTATGGGAAGTGAAAAAAAGCTCCCTCATCTCTATGTGTTCAGGGCCCAGCACACAGCCAGTACTTACTGCGTATCAGTGAGATTAATTCAAGTATAAAAACTGGTAAAACATAAGCCTCAATTTCCACTCAGACGTGGGTAACTGGCAGATGCCTGTAAGGCAAATTTCTCCTTTCAATTTTTATTTGTTTGCTTGTTTGTTTGTTTGTTGAGACAGAGTCCCACTCTGTTGCCCAGGCCAGAGTTCAATGGCATGATCATGGCTCACTGTAGTCTCAGGCTCACACCACCACAGCTATTTTTTTTAGGTGGGGTTTCACTACATTGCCCCCTTTTTAGAATGTATTTGCTACCCCTTCTCTTTGCTTCCACTTTAATGTCTTGTCTTTTTATTTTTTCATCACACTTCTCCATCCCCTTTTTCTCCCTCCTCTACGCCTCCCTAACCCTTTTTCTCCTCTTTCTATCCTACTTCACCTCTTCTCTTTTCCTCATATACTCAAACTCCTCTGCATTCCCGCCTTTATATTCCCCCCTCCCTCCTTTTCCTCAACTTTCTCTCCCCAGTCCCACCTTCTTGTTCTTCCTATTCTTGTCACTGTTGTCTCTGCCTTCTCTTCCCTTTTTTCATTAGATGCATCATAAAAACACCAAGTTGGAAGCCACTGCTAACTGTTCTTCTTGTTTCCCTTCTCCTTGTCTTATTTTTAGTAATAGAACCCCCTACATTTTAGCTGCGCCTCTGGTTACCCAAGTAGAAACTTCATTCCCCAACCTCCCTTGCAGCTGGGTAAAGACATGTAGCTGAATTCCACCCAAAGGAATGTCGGCAGAAGTGATGGAAGTAACTATTTGACCTCTCTTCCTCTTTCTCCCTGTTATTTTCTTCCCACACTCATTCTCTCAATAATCATTTCTCATTGCAAGGCCTTTAATACTATCATTAGATGACTCATGAATTTCTCCCCAGCCAATCTCCCTGAACTCCTGATCTGCACATCTAACCCTATATGACATCTCCACTTAAATGTCTATTAGAAATATCACTTTTGGCATGTCCCAAATGAAACTCTTGGTCTTCCCTCTAAACCTGCTCCTCTGGAAGCCTTTCCACCTCCATTTAATGGCAGCCCTACTCCTCCAGTCACTCAAGCCAAAATGCTGACAATTGTCCTGGACTCTTCTCTCTCACACCGTATCTCACTCTGTCAGCAAATCCTGTTGGCTCTACCTACAAAATACATCCCCAGTCTGCCTGCCGACTTGAAGTCAACCTCACTGCCATCACCGAGCATCGGCTACTAAAGTCTTTGCACAAACTATTTAATAGTCTCCTAACTGATCTTCCTGTTTTTACTCTTGCCCTCTGCTTTCTGTTCACAGGGGACGCAGAGTGATTCTTTTAAGTGTTAAGCTACATCATGCCACTCCTCTGCCCACAGTCCACTGAGGGCTTCCCATCTCAGTAAAAACCCAAACCCTTCCATGTGCTTTGGGGCCCTCCCTCCCTGGTTCCCTGACCCCTCTGTCTTCTCTTCTTCTTGCTGGTCTTTGCTCACTCTGCATGGCAATCATGCTTTTGTGCTCCTCGAACAGCTCAGGTATGAACAGGCCCCAGGGCCTCTGAACTGACTATCTGTTCCCTCTGTTTGCTTTCCCTCAAATACCTCCACGGCTTGCTCTTTTGCTCCCTTGCGGTTTCCCTTGGTAGACTCCCTCTTGATGCGGTCCACCTGACCCCCGTCTTTAAATTTAATCTACTTTCCCTAACTACTCTTACCTTGCTTAACTTTCTTCCTGCTTACTATTACCCTCCAGTATACTCTGTCCTTATGGATGTTGGTTTTCTTCCCTACCCCACCCTGCTCCCACCTCATGAGGACAGGGATTTTGGTCTTATTTGTTCACTGACTCATGGAGCATCACTTCCTACTTCCTGGTCTGCTGAACAGCTGAGGCTTTAACAGGAAAGACACATAATCTTCTACCTTGTCTGAGTCACAGTCATTTGGTCCCTGTTAAGAGAGCTAAACAAAATCTTCGCTGATTATTGTTTCACAAAATGTATTTTTTAAAAGACTTGATTCTCAAGAAGAGAGAATTTTCAGTGAGCAGAAAGAATGAAATTCTCTGTGTTTATGTTTCTCATTGCTTTGGGTTCACTCCTGCTGTGGACATCAAATCACTTCAAGATTCGTGGGTTAAGTTTTTATAGGCCAATATTAGTGGCTAACATAGTAATGTTATGTTATTATTTTTGAATAAATATTATTAATCAATAATATTAAATATAAATATTATCAACATAAAATCCTGTTGATGGTGTTCTAGAGCCTCAAAAAATCTAATTCTTTTGCTTTTTCCCCACCCACTTCTCTCCTCTTGTTAGTACCATCTTTGGGTCTTGTTGGGAACTGGCCCCAAAACTGGCCATAAACAAAATCTCTGCAGCACTGTGACATGTTCATGGTGGCCATGATGCCCACACTGGAAGGTTGTGGGTTTACCGGAATGAGGGCAAGGAACACCTGGCCCACCCAGGGCAGAAAACCGCTTAAAGGTGTTCTTAAACCACAAACAATACCATGAGCAATCTGTGCCTTAAGGACATGCTCCTGCTGCAGATAACTAGCCAGAGCCCATCCCTTTATTTCAGCCCATCCCTTTATTTCCCATAAGGAATACTTTTAGTTAATCCATAATCTATAGAAACAATGCTTATCACTGGCTTGCTGTTTATAAATACATGGGTAAATCTCTGTTCAGGGCTCTCAGCTCTGCAGGCTGTGAGACCCCTAATTTCCCACTCCACACCTCTATATTTCTGTGTGTGTGTCTTTAATTCCTCTAGTGCCACTGGGTTAGGGTCTCCGCGACCGAGCTCATCTCGGCAGGGTCTTTTGTTTGTTTGTTTGTTTTTGAGACAGTCTGGCTCTGTTGCCCAGGCTGCAGTGCGGTGGCCTGATCTCTGCACACTGCAACCTCTGCCTCCCAGGCTCAAGCTATCCTCTCATCTCAGCCTCCCAAGTAGCTGGGACCACAGGCACATGCTGCCAGGTCTGGCTAATTTTTTTTTTTTTTTTTTTTTTGCATTTTTAGTGGAGACAGGGTTTCACTTTGTTGCCCAAGCTGGTCTTGAACTCCTGACCTCAAGTGGTCTGCCTGCCTCAGCCTCCCAAAATGCAGGGACTACAGATGTAAGCCACCACGCCTGGCCCCATCTTTTGGTCTTAGTCTAAGCAAATAGGCCATAAAGCAATGAAAAGTTTACACAAATGAAAAACACCGTGGAGGTGATGAAAAAACATTCCTTTAAAAAAAATATATGGCTGGGTGCCGTGGCTCATGCCTGTAATCTCAGCACTTTGGGAGGCCGAGGCGGGTGGATCACGAGGTCAGGAGATCAAGACCATCCTGGCTAACATGGTGAAACCCTATCTCTACTAAAAATACAAAAAAATTAGCCAGGCTTGGTGGCAAGCACCTGTAGTCCCAGCTGCTGGGGAGGCTGAGGCAGGAGAATGGCATGAACCTGGGAGGTGGAGCTTGCAGTAAGCTGAGATCGCACCACTGCACTCCAGCCTGGAAAACAGAGTGAGATTCCATCTCAAAAAAAAAAAAAATTCTGTTCCTGTGATAGGAGAAGACCGGAGGAGCGTAAACATTTGCTGCAAGCCTATGGTGATTGTCTTAGTGACTTTTGTCCATTGGGGTCCTGGTGAAGACTCTCATTATGGCTTGCAGACGGACACTTTCTTTCTGTATGCTCATAAGGCAGTGAGAAAGGACAGCTCTTTCTGTCTTCTTCTGAGGTCATTAATCCCAACATGAGGGCCCTATCCTCATGATCTCATCCAACACTAATTACCTCCCAAAGACCCCCATCTTCAAACTAACACATTGGGGGGTTAGGGCTTCAATGTATGAACTTGGGAGGGACACAATTCACTCTATAGCAATAATTAAGAACAGCAACAAGTAAAACTGGGTGTGTAGTGTATGCCAGGCACTGTACTAGGCACTTAGGCAAGCCTGAGAGAAAATCTCCACAGAAGGGAAAAAGGAATGCTGAATTTCCCAGGATCTCCTCCAGAGGAAGGTTGTGCTGTTCTTTGCCCAAATCATCTTGAGAGCCCACTGTGTCCTAAAGCTGATGGAGTAGAGAACAGAAGAGCTGCCCCAGGGGTCAGCTCCAAGACTTACCTCTCTCCTAGGCTGCAGCTCCAGCAAAGACCCACCAAAAATCAAATGTTAAAGGTTCTTCTCAACCAGTGAATTCAAGGAGTATCTTATAACTTAAACACACTACACACTTATGACACACCAGGCACCATGTGAGGAACTGGGATATGACCTCTGCCCTCCCAGGCCTATTGGAGAGACAAGTAAATGCCACCAACTGCTGAGTAAAGCATACGGGGATAGAGCTTTTACCCCTGAGCAAGAGTACAGAATCAGCCTGCCTAACACAGGACCTGATATGAACCACATGCTCAATGAAATGTTTGTGGTGACAACAACTGAACGAGAAATGTTTGCAGAATGTCAACAGAAACTCTCAGAGAATTCAGGCAGAGGGAAAAATGATCATTTCCTCCCTTCTCTTGCTATATGCTAGGCCCACATTGTTCCAGAATTACTAGAAAGTGAAAAACAGCTCCTTTTCCCATTTTCGGACAGCAGGATGACCTTTCTTAAAACTTACCCAGGAATTACTTAGTGAATATTTTCTATTGTAGATATCACCCACTCCCTAAAGTGGAAATGTCACTTAAAGAAAATCAGACTAAATAAGACAATTTAAAGTTTTATTGAGTAAGCTTCACAAATGGGCATTTTAATTGACATATCCAGGTGCTCATTACAAATCAGACAACCAAAGCTTCACTTTATTTTTTTTTTTTTTTGAGACGGAGTCTCGCTCTGTCGCCCAGGCTGGAGTGCAGTGGCGCAATCTCGGCTCACTGCAAGCTCCGCCTCCCGGGTTCACGCCATTCTCCTGCCTCAGCCTCTCCGAGTAGCTGGGACTACAGGCGCCCGCCACCACGCCCGGCTAATTTTTTTTGTATTTTTAGTAGAGACGGGGTTTCACCGTGGTCTCGATCTCCTGACCTCGTGATCCGCCCGCCTCGGCCTCCCAAAGTGCTGGGATTACAAGCGTGAGCCACCGCGCCCGGCCCAAAGCTTCACTTTAAAAGTTAAAGCAATCTTGCTGCTCATAAAGTACTTTTTAAGCCTTAAATTTGTTCCTAATCAACATTTAATTTCATTCAGTGATATCTATTTATCTATTGCTAGATACCTCCTTTTCAGAAAGAACCTAAGGTACTGTTTTATTCCCATTACAAAGCTCCATCTCAACCACCACAATGATTCATGGAAAGAACATCAGACTTAGCACCAGAAAATTTGTTCAAATCAAGATAGTAACACTTCCTAGCTATACGTCCTAGAGGAAATCAAAATGTTTCTAACCTTAGTTTCCTCATTAGCAAAATAAGGATAACAATGTTGACCTTAAAGGATTGTTTTGAAAATTAAATAAAATAAAATATGCAGATGTCATGTATACATTATAAAGCACCAGAAAAATGTAAGACAGTATTATTATTCCTGCACGAAGATGGTTCATTCATTATTCAATGAATACTTATTGAACATTCCCACTTGGCAGACTTTTTGCTTGGCAGGGAAGATACAAAGTCAAGAAAAGATAGCCATCGCCTGTGAGGAGCCTACATTCCAGTGGAGGAACCAAAACTAAAAGGCGGAGGAAAGCTCTGGGTGCTTGGGAGCCAGAAAGAGCTCCTAGACTGGGTATGGGAAGTGAGGGAGGCCTGGGAGCCTCCTGTGGGGCCGACACAGGAAGGAACTCCATCACTACAGATCCAGCAAGAGTAAACAAATCTGAGTCCCTCCTCTGTGGCATGGTCCACACACTCCACAGTCCTGGGCCCTAAGCTAGTTCAAAAGCATCCCAGCCCCTTAAGGCAGGTTTTCTCAACCTCAGCACCATTGATATTTTTGTCTGGATAATTCTTTGTTGTAGGGGCTGTCCTATGCAAGGTAGATTTGGCAGCATCCCTGGTCTTTACCCACTAAATGCCATAGCATGCCCCCCACAAAGCTGTGACACCAAAAACTTCTTCAGACACTGCCAAATGCTCTCTTCAGTGCAAAATTGCC
The DNA here is from genome assembly GCF_009828535.3 of Hylobates moloch. Taxonomy (NCBI): domain Eukaryota; kingdom Metazoa; phylum Chordata; class Mammalia; order Primates; family Hylobatidae; genus Hylobates; species Hylobates moloch. The sequence continues at coordinate 30,884,403 of NW_026652293.1, read as the reverse complement.
CCCCAGTTGAGAACTACTGCCTTAAGGTCACGGAAAACCAATACAGTTGGTTCTGGAAGGAGTGGAATTCATGCACCCAGTGCCCAGACTTATACTAGATGCTCAATAAATACTGAATGAATGAATGAGATTCCTGGAGCCCCTATATACGTTTTGGGCCTCATCTGGAAGAGCCCTGGAAGGATAGTTAAGTTTTAAGGTGCCTAAATGAGAAGTACCAATAACACCACATAAATTTATAAAGTGCTAGGTATAAATTGAATCATCTTGGGCCAGTAGCTCACACTCTCTGAGTCTCAGGTTCCTCGGTTCTTAAAATGGGGATGATAATCCCTGTTTTGCAAGATCATTGGGAAAATTAAGTGAGAGAATTGTAACATATGCAGCATTAGGGGTCAAGGCACTCATTCTTTTGGTGCAATTGACAAAAGGAATCTTAGCAGAATGTCCTCCCAGTTAGTGGGTAAATCTTATGGACTAGTGTAGTCTGGGCATATATTGCTTTTGTTATAGACATATGGAATACACAATGCCAGGGACTGACATATCAGCTATGCAACTCATCCCTCACAAGCAACCTGGTGACTTAAAAGGCCCAGAACATTGTGACTTGCCAAGGACTCTACAGCTAATAAGTAGTTTCCTGAACTCCAGCAAATCAGTCCATCAGCACCCAGGGCTGGCCAACCCACTGGCCCCACCAGCTCCATCACACTGAGGCTTGTTTGGACTGTGGGTTTGGGGGAAATGCTTTCTATATTCTGTGTTCTGTAGTTTTGTATAGACATAGATCACCAGATCTGGAAACGTCTTCTGAAAATACCGGGAAGGGTCTCCAATTTTTAATTTCATTCTGAAATAAAACACAAATGGTTCAGCATGCTTGCCCCAAATTATTATTCCCCACTTCACAGCATATGACCCTGAAGATCTCTTTGCTCGCTTGATTTCTATTGCAGAATGAATAAGGACTTTGCAATCTGACAGAGCAAGACTCCTCCCCTGACTCTTCAACTAATTGTGCAACCTTTGGCCACAATCTTTCTGAACTTTAATTTGTTCTTTCATAAAATGGAAATAGTGCAATGCCACAATCCTCTACCTACAATTCCAAAATCCAGAAGAGCCCTGAACTGCAAGGCTTTTTTGTGAGTTTGCAGCTAACATTTTTGTCAGCAAAAGCTGATCTAACTGATGTGGGCTATTTTTAGACGTATATAACTCTACATTCACTTTATCTAACTGTCCCTCTCCTGTGTTACTTCACAGAAGGGAGTCACTAGCTCCTGTTCAATTTGTTTTACCATTTATCCAATAAAAAAATGACAAGGAAGACGAAATCCTGCCGGACGTGTCCCTCATTGATTGTAAGGCCACAGTGATAGCCCTCTTACACACAGAGGGAAGGAATTACTTTTCTTTCATCAAAATAAATTTTCTTTTTTCCATCATAGATATGAACTTAGAATTGGATTTCTTAAATTGTTCTCATTTCACATATAATTTGTAGGAATGAAAACAATACTTACTTTTTATGCTTTTCTTCATCAATGTGTTCTCCCAAATTCCGGATGAACTTTAGCAGATCACCCACAGTGTTCTGATAGAAATTGCCCCTTTTTTTATAAAACTTATTCATTTCTTTCATAACACATTCATTAATCTAAAAAAACAAAAAATAACACAAAAATGTGGCAGCAACACAAAATAAATCCTGATGGAATATTCATACCAAAAGGCAAAATATAAATTTGAATATATTCATATATTCTATAATTACCAACTAATTAATAAAGCAAAATAATTTTAAAATGGAAGTAAATGCTGTATACCAAAATGCTAACTATAATTGTGTCTGGGCTGGGTGTGGTGGCTCACATCTGTAGTCCCAGCACTTTGAGAGGCCAAAATGGAAAGATCACCTGTGGTCAGGAGTTTGAGACCAGCCTGGCCAGCATAGTGAAATCTCGTTTCTACTAAAAATTTCTACTAAAAAATTTGCCAGGCTTGGTGGCGCTGCCTGTAATCCCAGCTACTTGGGAGACTGAGGCAGGAGAGTTGCTTGAACCTGGGAGGTGGAGGCTGCAGTGAGCTGAGATCGCACCACTGCACTCTGGTCTCAGTAACAGAGCAAGACTCCATCTCTTTTTCTTTTTTTTTTTTTTTTTTTTGAGACGGAGTCTCGCTCTTTCACCCAGGCTGGAGTGCGGTGGCGCGATCTCGGCTCACTGCAAGCTCCGCCTCCCGGGTTCACGCCATTCTCCTGCCTCAGCCTCTCCGAGTAGCTGGGACTACAGGTGCCCGCCACCACGCCCGGCTAATTTTTTGTATTTTTAGTAGAGGCGGGGTTTCACCATGGTCTTGATCTCCTGACCTCGTGATCCGCCCGCCTCGGCCTCCCAAAGTGCTGGGATTACAAGCGTGAGCCACCGCGCCCGGCCGACTCCATCTCAAAAAAATAATTTTTTTTCTTTTTTCGAGACAGAGTCTCACTCTGTCGCCAGGGCTGGAGTGCAGTGGTGCGATCTCGGCTCACTGCAACCTCCACCTCCCGGGTTCAAGCAATTCTCCTGCCTCAGCCTCCCAAGTAGCTGGGATTACAGGCACCTGCCACTATGCCCAGCTAATTTTTTTTTTTTTGTATTTTCAGTAGAGACAGGGTTTCACCATGTTGGCCAGGCTGGTCTCAAACTCCTGACCTCGTGATTCGCCCGCCTTGGCCTCCAAACTGCTGGGATTACAGGTGTGAGCCACCATGCCTGGCAAAACAATTAAAAAGTTTTAAAAATTAAAACTATATATATAATTGTGTCTGGATGTGAGATTGTAAGTATGTTTAAATGTGTGTCTGTATTTTCCAAGTAAATTGTTTTCATAAGAAATTAAATATGTTAAAATATGGTTAAAAAATCTTTGACTACTATACTAGGAAACTTGTTCATTATACTATACAATATTTTTATCCTGTGGCCACCCTTTCAAATTCGTACTTGATTACATTTCTTTCTTTAAAAGGGCTGCTCAGATTGAAACTGGGCCTGGCAACCATGGCCAAAGTGAACGGTTTTGTTTGTTTGTTTGTTTGTTTTTGTTTTTTTAGGTATATTTCCAAAAGGAATAACTAATATCACCCTGCCAAAAGCAATCTACAGGTTCAACACAATCCCTATCAAAATACCAACATCATTTTTCACAGAATTAGAAAAAACAATCCTAAAATTCACATGAAACCAAAAAAGAGCCCAAATAGCCACAGGCATCTTAAGAAAAAAGAACACTTGGAGGTATCACATTATGATATACCTCCAATTATTCTGCAAGGCTAAGATAATCAAAACAGCACAGTACTGGTACAAAAATAGACACATAGATCAATGGAACAGAATAGAGAACCCACAAATAAAGCCACATATCTACAACCAACTGATCTTTGACAAAGTCGGCAAAAACATACATTGGGAAAAGGACACCCTATTCAGTAAGTGGTGCTGGGAAAATTAGATTGCCCTATGTAGAAGATTAAAACTAGACCTTTCTCTCTCACCGTATACAAAAGTCAACTCAAGATGGATTAAGGACTTAAATGTAAGTTCTGAAACTATAACAATACTAAAGGAAAACCTAGGAAAAACCCTTCTGGACATTGGTCTAGGCAAAGAATTCATGACTAAGACCCCAAAAGCATAAGCAACGAAAATAAAGAGACAGATGGGCTTTAATTAAACTAAAAACTTCTGCACAGAAAAAGAAATAAACAGAGTGAACAAACAACCTGCAGCATGGGAAAAAAATATTTGCAAAGTATACATCCAACGGAGGACTGATATCCAGAATTTACAAGGAACTCAAACAACTTAACAATAAAAAATAATAACCCCATTAAAAAGTGGGCAAATGACATGAATAGACATTTCTCAAAAGAAGACATACAAATGACCAAAAAGCATATGAAAAAATGCTCAACATCACTAATCATCAGAGAAACACAAATTAAAACCAATGAGATATCATCTTATACTAAGGGCTACTATCAAAAAGTCAAAAAGTAACAGATGTTGATGAGGATGCAGAGAAAAGAGAATGTACTGAGTATCTGCCAAAAGAATCTTTTTTTTTTTTTTTTTTTTGAGACAGAGTCTCACTCTATCGCCCAGGCTGGAGTGCAGTGGCACCATCTCAGCTCACTGCAACCTCTGCTTCACAGGCTGAAGCAATTCTCATGCCTCAGCCGCCCAAGTAGCTGGGATTACAGACTTGTGCCACAATGCTTGGCTAAGTTTTGTATTTTTAGTAGAGGCAGGGTTTCGCCATGTTGGCCAGGCTGGTCTCAAACTCCTGACCTCAAATGATCCACCCATCTCGGCCTCCCAAAGTGCTGGGATTACAGGTGTGAGCCACTGCACTCGGCCCAAGAAATCTTATATCAAAAAGATACCTGCACTCATATGTTTACTACAGCACTATTCACAATAGCAAAGATATGGAATCCACCTAAGTGTCCATCAACAGATGATTGGATAAAGAAAATGTGTCTGGGCCATTTCAGCCATAAAAAAGAAGAATGAAATCATGTCTTTTGTGACCACATGGATGGAACTGGAGGCCATTATCTTAAGTGAAATGACTCACAAACAGAAAGTCAAATATCACATGTTCTCTCTTATAAGTGGGAGCTCAATAATGTGTACACATGAATGTACAGAGTGGAATAATAGAATTGGAGACTTGGAAAGGTGGGAGGGTTGGAGGGAGAGGGATGAGAAATTACTTAATGGGTACAATGTACGTTATTCAGGTAATGGTTACACTAAAAGCCCAACTTTACCACTACACAATATATCCATGTAACAAAACTATACTAGTACCCTCTAAAATTTATATTTTAAACAAGGTTACTTGTTTCTCCTTGCCTGCAGGTGTCTCAGGGCAACTCCTTTCCTATCATAGTAATGTCATCCTCTTTCTCTGTGCTTGTCACCCTCATAGATACACAGCCATAGATGGCTCTCATAGTTAGAAAGAGTTTGGGCTACGAGATCAAGATGCAACAGTCAAGAATCCAGTGGGTCACTTAGGAAGAGTAACTGATGAAAGAGCAATGCTAGTGAGGATGCTGCTGAGACTGGCCAGGTGCACTCTGTGCAGAACACCCGTGAGAAACGCCAAGCACGTATGTGTGGCAGGATGGGGCAAGTCAAGAACCAATACAGTCATACAAGCTGGAAAACTTGGGCTCCAGACCTATGCTGACAAAATTAATTGTGTGACCATGAAAATGGGCAAGTCAACAGGAAAACAAAGTGTAAAATGGGAATTAAAAGGTAAAACTTGAAGTTAAAACTTGAAGTCTATCAAAATTCAACATAAGCCCATGGAATATAGGGAAAAGAACCAATAAATTGGAAATAAAAGAACAAGTTCCTCTTTCTAGCTCTGCCAATCTCTGGCTGCCCAGGCATGAGTAATTTGAGTGTGGTCTCTGAGCCTCAATTTCCTCAATGAGTAAGTGAGGTAGACTTGATGCCATCATAGCTTTGTGTAGTGGTGTGGCTTAAGCACACGACCTCTGCAGCCATCCTTCTCAGTTTCAAATCCTGGTGCACCCCTTACTGGTTCTGTGTAGTTGAAAAAATTATTTGTCTGTGCCTCAGCTTGCTCATCTGCAAAATATAGATGATTGTCTCAGAAGTTGTGCTAAGGATTAAATGTGGTAACTCACGTAAAGTCCCAAGAACTATGGCTGCCACATAATCAAGCACTACATAATCATTAGCTATCACTATCATAGCTGCTTTCAAATTTCTTTGTTTCTACAAGTTAAAGTTAAAGCCAAAGTTTGATAGACATTCATTTAGTAAAGAGTCATGGGACATCTACTCCATGCCAGGGATACAATAACTGACAAGACAATCGGTAGTCTCTGCCTTCATGGAACTTACAGTCTAGCAAGGAAAATGGACCGTAAGCCAGTAATTATGAGTGTGATGTGCAGTCTAGAGACCAGTGAGGGAAGGAAAGCAAAACAAGAATCAGGAGAAGCAGAGTCCCACGTCAGACCTAGGATAGGAAGCTGTTGGTTTCCAAGACCTGAAGATTATGGGTTCTCCCATAGCGCTTTGCACATGTCCCTGGGATGCCCAGCACACATCCCACAGCATCATTTCCATGGGCTTCTCAGCCCCACAGGGACACACTGTATTCTGCTTTGTATGTTCAGGGCCTTGCATGGGCCTAGCACATAATTCATATTATATAGATGTTTGTTAACTAATAATGAAAGTTCTGACAGTACTGACTAGATTGAGACAATGACTAATTTTGTAGAGTTCCACTATACTTAATGCAAGTTATGTGGAACTTTTCTTAAAGAGAGCAATTTGAAAGATCATCTTTTCTTCATAGTCTATTTCCTCAGGCAGAATGTAGGTCTGTGTGTGGATCCTGAGAGCTGGGCTGTTTACAGGCAGTGGAGGCAGCCAGGCTGTAATTGGACTGAAACACCTCATGGTGAAGCATTTCCCTTGGATTAAGCTTTATTTAGTCAGCTGCTCTTGCCATAATGGCAATAGGATTATCAGCTAAGTGTGAGGGAAAGGCTCATGGGCTGGGATAAGGCCATCCAGGGGGAGCCTGAATAACAGTCTATCAGAGGGGCATGGCTCTGAACGGGAGAGAGGGAGGGCCAGCTTCTGAAAGTAGAAGTAGACACCCCGGCGGGGAGCATAGGGAGATAGAGATGGGGAGGGCAGGAGGCAAAATCACCTCTTTCAGCCTCTAGTTTGCCACTGGTATAAAATAAGATAGAAAAACTAACATAAAACGTTACACAAATTCTTATTCCTGGAATAACCCCTGCACTATAGGAATTGTTCATACCTTAGTCGTCCACTTGTCAAAACTTTTGGAATGTTCAGAAGGCCCGGGTTGCAGTAGTTTGAGGATCTCACTTTCAGGTTTTCGTGTTTTGATGTCGGATTCATTTCCCACATTCCGAAGCGTCCTATAGCGGCTGAAGATGACTAAATGATCTAAATGATCGTGATCATCCCATCCCACCCTTTCCTTTTCCAGAAAAAGAAAACTGCTAGATTTTGGTGTTTTTTGTGCTTTCTTCGTTTTGCGTTTTTTTTTTTTTTTTTTTTTTTTTTTTTTGAGATGGAGTCTTTCTCTGTCCCCCAGGCTGGAGTGCAGTAGCGCAATCTTGGCTCACTGCAACCTCCACCTCCCGGGTTCAAGCAATTCTCCTGCCTCAGCTTCCCAAGTAGCTGGCATTACAGGCACCTGCCACCATGCTCAGCTAACTTTTGTATTTTTAGTAGAGACGGGGTTTCACCATGCTGACCAGGCTGGTCTGGAACTCCTGACCTCGTGATCCGCCCGCCTCGGCCTCCCAAAGTGCTGGGATTACAGGCGTGAGCCACCACGCCTGGCTAGATTTTGGTTTTTAATAAAAGTAATACAACAATGTCTTCAAAAATTCTGCATGATGGGAGAGGCAAGCATCTCTTCCCCCCCCCTCCCCCATCCTTATTCTTCAGAAATGAAAAGCAGACTCCAGAGAGGTTAAGTCATCTCTCCAAGGACACACAGCCAGTAAATCCCAAGCTGAGAAAAAAGCCTGGGTCTCCTGATTTGCAACCCAGACTTCTGTCTGCACCACCTCACCCTCTCCATCCTGGAGGCCTGTGGCATCTGCTCAAAGTTTTACTTACCTCTCCCAAGTCCAAAAGAAGGGATGACCCAGCAGGTCACTCAGACAGTCCCTCACATGTTCCCCAGGATGGAAAAGACGATGAATGAGGTCCTTAGTTTCCTCATCTGGAGAAAGTTGAACCACCTCTACATTACTTCGAGCCTTCAGCTCCTCAAATGAGATGCTTCCCTTCTTTACCACATAGAGGACCAGCCGTCCAAGGTCCTGCACAAAAGCCATAAATCAAGCCAAAGATGCTCACTAATTATTTGGGTAACCCTGGAAGGAGTGATGCAGGCTATTAGCAAACAAGATGATGGGAGGAATCTCACGGAATTTGTAGGCTTTTTAGGGAGGGAAGACACAGATTTGTGCATAGAGACCTCTTCAAGGCAGTATATCGCCCATACCACTTAGTTTTATGAAGGGCAAAAGAAACATATGAGTCACAGTTGTTAGGGTAGACTGCTTTAGGACGAGAGTTTAGACTGTTAGGAAGAGAGATTTGAGCTGGGCCTCAAATGTATGGACAGAATATAGATAAACTGAGGAAAGGGAGAATGCTTTAAACACAGGGAGAACTGGCAGCCTGGCTGGGAACTGGGACTTTGGGTCTGAGGCTGTATCACGCAGCAAATAAAAAAGTCAGTCCAGGCCAGGAGAGGCAAAGTGATGACCCCAGGGATTAGACCAGGAGGAAAGGCCAAGAAGAAGGTCGCCTAAGGAACTCTTTGCACTAGCCACCAGTCAAGGAAGGAGCTGAAATCTGATGCCACCAAACCAGGAAGCCAGACATACGGATGGAGAGTCTCGCCCATTGGGTTGAAAGTGCAGCACCCTGTAAAACTCTCCAGGAAAGACCTACCCTGACAGGGTCAGAATCAGCCTAGGGGCTTTGGTCTACAGCAGCCAATCTCCATGTCTTCTCAGGAGCAACAGCTATTTCAGAGTCTTCATCTTTTTGGCCAAGCTTAGGTTCTTTCAAGCTGGGAATTGACCTGACTCCTCCCAGGAGTTTTCAGAGAACCTTAGTATCCGGCCTTCTGCAGAGCGTAGCCCACGAGTTTGAGTTTGTGGTGAAAGAAACCTCACTTACTTTGTTCTTAGGTAGAAAAATAACTCCTCAATGAATATTGGAGATATTTGAAATTCTCTCCTGGAGAGAAGATGTGGCATGCTCAGTTTATTTACTTATTAAGGTAGTGGAGGAAGAGAGATTCAAAGAGATACAGTAAGGGGCCACAGCGACAGCCAACTCCACACCAACCCAAGCTGTTGCACCTTCCCGTTGTCATCTTGAAAGCTCTGCTGTGGGAGAAGCCCAAGGAAATGCTGCGGCCTGCAGGGGAGTCAGGACAGTGAGCAAGATGGGGAAAGCCTTGAACGTTCTTTTTTTCCTGGTTAAAATAGAATGCCCTCCAATTGCCCATAGGAAATAAGGTAATGAACTGTGACAGTTAATATTGAATGTCAACTTGATTGAGTTGAAGGATGCAAAGTATTGTGCCAGGGTGTGTCTGTGAGGGTGTTGCCGAAGGAAAGCAACATTTGAATCAGTGGACTGGGAGAGGCAGACCCACCTTCAGTCTCGGTGGGCACCATCTAATCAGCTGCCAGCATGGCTAAAATAAAGTAGGCAGAAAATGAAAGAGCAGACGACTTGCTAAGACTTCTGGCCTTCATCTTTCTTCCGTGCTGGATGCTTCCTGCCGTCAAACACCAGTATCCAAGTTCTTCAGCTTATGGAGTTTTGGACTTAAACCAGTGGTTTGCCAGGGGCTCTCAGGCCTTTGGCCACAGACTGCAGGCTGCACTGTCGGCTTCCCTACTTTTGAGGTTTTGGTACTCAGACTGACCCACCACTGGCTTCCTTGTTCCTCAACTTGCAGATGGCCTATTATGGGACTTTATGTTGTGACCGTGTGAGTCAATTCTCCTTAATAAACTCCCTTTCATATATACATACATCCTACTAGTTCTGTCCTTCTAGAGAACCCTGACTACTACATGAAAGAATAAGGAAGCAGAAAGAAGAAAGGTAAACTGGATTGCAGAATTTACCTCTAGATCTCTCTTGACTTCCTGTGGATCTCCAGCCCACTTGATGCTCTTATCAAAATCTGCCAGGTGAGCAGCTTTCTTAGAATCTAAGGAAAAGTTTGCAGAGGCCTATTGAAAATACTCATTCTCCATAAAATGAGAGTCAATTGATTTATATAAATATGTAACATGCTATAAAAATCATCATCTCTGTGGAAGGCAATAATAAACCTTATATCTGTATTGCCATTCACCCCTGAAAACACTGCCATGTGCACTGTTTCATTTGATCTATTAGGTATCTGCCAAGATCAGCACTTACATTTTATTTTTTCCAGGCCAGGGGGTAGGAAGGGATGAGGACAAATTTAACCAGCTCCTCATTCATGCAATTCCAGGGGCCGAAAGCACAGATTTGTAAAGGAGCTGTTCCCTTACACTGAGCTTAAATCTCAGTGCGTGTCTATGGATCAGGTATGTAGTCTGCTTAGACCTTTAGGCAAGAACAGCCTTTCCTGAGTACCTATGATGTACCAAATGACTTACTACTTCATTATTGCACTTAGACCTCATAATAAACTAATGCAGGAGGCATTATCAGCCTCAACTGAGGAACTGAGGCTCACAGTATCAAGTGACTTGTCTGAGGTTATAAAGCTACAAACTGGTGAGACTAGGCTTCAAGCCACCCTAATCATCACTGAAGCCCTGGCTTGCTCCCCTGCACCATATTGCTTCCTGGGACTTTACGGTCAGCTCTGCTTTTCTTTTAACATTTAAAAGAAAATGCTATTTTCCTTCACTTTATTTGGCTTGGACCAGTGGATTCTGACTTGTTCTGCCTTGGAGTCTGCGTCTTCACTACGTCACATCTTGTCCTGACATCCTCAACTTTGACCTCAATTTTCTCAGTAAGTTTCATGGTTACCGCCACCTTGTCTGAAGGAACTCACCTCTAGAATTCTCAAATTTCTGGAGCTACTGTGATCCATGACATGCCTTCATCTGTTTATTTTGCCAATGGCAATCTAAGGCTAGCCTGGTATTCTGTTGGCATCTACCAACCTCCATGTAGACTAACAGAACCCAGATATAATTGGTAGCAGGAGACACTGCACTGTAATTATGAATTTGTTGTAACAATGATCCTGAAAGTGAATCATCCACATTTACTCTAGGCCTTTCCTCTGCAATGAAAAACTTTTCCTTTCGTAAACAAAGATCCCACAATTTCTAAGAGAGAATTGGGGATTGGGGACTCACCTATTAAGATATTTTGTGGTTGCAGATCCTGGTGGGTGTATCCACAGGACAAGTGCAGTTCTTGAACAGCCTTAAATATAGATGACAGGACATTTCGGGCAAACTCATCTTCCTCGTTTTCCACATCTTCCCCTCTGTGCACATCCAAACATGCTTCCAGAGTCTGCTCACAGAGGGTGACACACACAAACAAGTGGCCCCTGTGGCTCTCACTCCCATAGAATGTCACCAAGTGACTGTTCTGTCGGCTGCTTTGCAGACAAGAGACCTCCTGCTGTGCACGTGGGCTGCCCTCACAGAACGTCTTCACAGCTACTTCTTGCTTCTCATAGAACCCCAGGTAGATGCCTCCTTCCGAAGTATCAGCAATTTTATATTTTTCATCAATAAAGAACTTGAGTTTGCCAATCATAGGGCGGTATATTCTGTGGAGATCCTTCAGGGCTGCCCCCCAGTGTGAGCTCTGAGGCTTCCAGTCTTCGACAGGAGGGTGAAAATGTTCTTTGGCTCCATGAGAGAGAAGAAACTTCACAAGGGAACTGTCATAATTCCGCCTCGCTATCATTACAAGATCCCCACAATCTGTACTGGCTCCATGGTTGCACAGCAACTGGGCGATTTCCTTCAGTTTGAGTTCAACAGCAAGCAGCAGTGCTGTTTTGCCGTCACTGTCTGTGTCATTAATCTCTATGTGCTCTTGCTCCAGAAGCCTCCGCACCAAACCCAAGTGCTTCTTCTCCACTGCCAGGATCAGGGGAGTCTTCCCTCTTTCTCCCCTCACATTGACATCAGCCCCACGGTCCAGCAGCAGATGTGTAATAGCCTCCACATCCCTATTGTGAGAGCTCAGGAGAGCATGGATCAAGGCATTTCTGCCCATATTGTCACAGGCGTTGACATCTGCCCCCATCTCATCAAGGAGAATCTTCAAGACCTCTACGTGTCCTTCTTCAGCAGCGTCCATGAGAGCTGTGGCCCCTCCTTTCCTCAGCCGCTCTTGATCCTCCTTTGTCTTTCGCCTCAAATTCACATTTGCTCCTCTCTCATAAAGGAATTTTAGGGCTTTGACCTTACCATAGACAGCGGCTTCCATGAAGGCTGTGAAGCCATAAAAATCACACTCATTGACATCTGCTCCTTTAGAAAGGAAAAGTTCCAGCAGCTTCACGTTCCCCACAATCGCTGCGAGGATAAAGGGCGTGGCCCCATTCTTCTTCCTCAGAACAGGGTCAGCACCATGACGAAGCAGAATTTCCACAATGTCCTCCCTGCTCATTTGTACTGCGTTATGCAGAGGTGTCCAGCCCCCTTCCTTTTCCTGGAAATTAACATTGGCTCCTCCTTCCAGCAATTGCTGGACCAGGTCAACATCTTCGTTTTGAACAGCTTTAATCAGCAAGTGATTGTCTTCCACTGCAGCCCTTCTACTGCTGGAGGACGTGGGTCCCTCCTGGGGGTTGTTATGAACCCTGGTCTCCATCACGGTAAATGCCACCTGCTACTACTTTTTGCCTTTTCCTTGAGAAAATGCAAACTTATCTCCTTGCACTTAATCAAAGAAGCTTTGAGGGTAAATTGGGATTCTCTGGCAACAGAGCTGCAGTATGAGGAAGGAACAATGTTCTCAGTCTTCTGACATTCCACCTGGCAACGAAGAGAGGTGCTTTGTAATTTTACAATAGGGAGAAAACACTTGAATCAGAGAAATTAATTATATTAGCATTTTTTCTAAATATATATATTTATTTATTATAAAACTTTTAAATTACAGAATATTATAAATATATGTAAATTCAAAATAAGAAAATTATTTCTCTAGTCCCAATGCCCAGAAACAGCCAATGTTAATATTTTAGTGTATTTCTATATATTTTTAAGACATTTGGAATTATACTCTGTAAGTAACTTTGTATCCTACTTCCTTTCATTTAATACCATACTGTAAGTCATTTCCTATGTTATTGCAAAGTCTTGTAAAACATTTTTCATGACTATGTAATATGAAATCATACAGTTGTTTCATTTCTCTATTACTGAGTGATTTTCAAAAATAAGTTTTAAAGGGTTTTTTAAAATTAAAAATATAAAAATTCTAAATAATGTTGCAGCAAATTCAGCTTATTTTAGTTTATTTTCTTTTGATAGATCTTATGATAGATTTCATATGATACAGTTCAAAGAATTTAATGACTATTCAAAAGATATGATTGTATTTAGGATTTTTAACCTATATTAACAAATTGCTTTCAATGCTATTCTTACCAGAGATAGGTGGCTTCCTAAAAAAAAAAAAGACCCTGAAAATATGCACATCAATTATTTATCAATAAAAGAAGAAGAACCCTCGTTCAATAAGAAAATATATTTCTTGGCTTTTTTCCCCTTTGCATTTCTTATGTCCCCAGGAAGGTTGATCACTGTGTTTGCTGACTCTGTGCATGTCCGCTTTGTACAACCCTGTGCCCCTATTTAAAGTACAGACAATATCTGACTTATGTTGGTTCAACTTATGATTTTTTGACTTTGCAATGATGGAAAAGCAATAAACATTCAGTAGAAACCACACTTCAAGTACACATACAACCATTCTGTTTTTTATTTCAGCCTAGCATTCAATAAATACATGAGATATTTAACACTTTATTATAAAATAAGCTTTGAGCTAGATGATTTTGCCCAATTGTAGCCTCACGTAAGTGTTCTGAGCACATTTAAGGTAAGCTAGGATAAGCTATGACGTTCAGTAGATTAGGTGTATTAAATGTGCTTTTGACTTACAATATTTTCAATTTAGGATGGGTTTGTCTGTATGTAACCACATCATAAGTCAAGGAGTATCTGCAGTAGTGAAAAGAGCTTGTACTCTGACCTTAGGGAGATCTAAGTTTGAGCTTGTGGCTGTGTAATTTTTTACTATTACTTCCTGTAAACTTGGATTGTTGAATCTCAATTTTCTATTTCCTGAAATGGAGACAAAAATAAACACAGTCATGTGTGTAAAGTACGTTAAAGTATGGTGTGTTGCAAATATTAGCCACTCAATGAATGTTAGAGCTAATTATATCCCTTTATGAAAAAATAAATTGTTTAGTGAATTCTATTCTCTCTGCACATGTGCATATAGCTACTACACAAACAGGCAACTGGCAGCTATCAATTTCGTCCAACTGTCAATCAGATCTGAGAATTACAGATCCAGTTCAATCATCAGACAGCCCGAAACTGTTACCTGAATATTTAAATAATTGCATCTGCTATAGAATTCACGAAGCAACCCTTTTTCAGCAATCTCACCACTCTGACAGTTTCAAAGCCTCAGAGGTTAATTGATTAGCCTCTTAGAAGTTTAATTAATTGTGCACCACAAACACGATCACCAGGCAATGAAATCTTTGAACCAAAGTGTTTGTGTAGACCGTCCCCATTACAATCAGATGTGAGGTGGGCTGGTATAAACAAAGGAGCCGAGAAGGAGAGGAAATATCAAGGAAGCCCTGAGTGACGCATCAGAGAGGAGACGAGCCTGCGGAAGCACTGCAACAGAAAACCCTGCTTTCAATTTCACTTTCTCTGTGCGACCAGAGATGCCTGAGAAACTGAGGACATGGATAAATGACGTGTGGACTGTGACAGAACCCTGGAAGGGCACTGGAGGAAGATCCCTCCAGGCAGCCAAGGGCTGGGAGCTCCCCTCCCACTTCCCAAGTCCTCCAGACCCTGGCCTCTCCAGTCTCCAAAGCCCAGGAATTCTTCAGGATCGACTTCTAGAGGTTTTCTAGCTTCCCTCCTTCTGCCTGCCTTACCTGCTCAACTCAGACGTCTCAGTTATTCCTTTGGCAGCCGCTAAGCCTGGAAGACTGTTTTCAGCCTGAGCAGTTTCCTCCTGCTGCGTCACTGAGCCAGCAGGGCGGAGCCAAGAAAGGAGTGAGGAATGTGGGAGGGAAAGCAGCCACAGGCTCACTCTGGCACCAGGAGCCAAGCTTCTGCTTGCACACCTCCTGGAGGAAAGCAATGGCCACTTTCTGTCTGCTGATGAGAAATGTGATGCCCCGGGTCATGTCACTCACCTCTCAGTCTTGCAGCATTTCAGGTGGCAGCAGCCAACTGCATCCATCACTCTTGCATCCTTTCTTTGTCATTGCAAACTCTGGTCTTCTTGGAAGAAAGGAATGGAAAGTAAACACATATTGAGCACCTATTGTGTGCCAGACACAATGCTTTACATGCAGCATGGTCCCAGTTAACCCCTGACAATCTTGTTGATTATGAAACTCAGGCTCACAGAAGCTAAGTAAGCCCAAAGCCCAAGCCCTGTCACCTGTCTCAGCTCACTCAACTCACAGCTCTGAAGCAGTGTGGCCTCCTCAGAAGGGTACTGGACTGGCAGTCTGGAGACCTGATCCTACAGCCAGCTCTGTGGCTGCTAGGCTGAGTGACCTCGGGCATGTGATTTAACTATGTAGGGCCTCAGTTCTGTCCTATAACTTGGTTTTGAAGGTTCCTTTCTGCTCTACAAGTTCTGCTCTTGACTATCTTCCTAGCAATGAGCTGTGTACTGTGTACTTAGTGTTGCAGTGGAAAGTATTTCCATCCCCAAAGAATACCCAGTCTTGCTGGGGAGACAAAGCCCTGAGACTTGTGAACAGCAAGTAGTGCATGGTCACTTGACGACCACCTGTGTCACGCCATCCAGACCCAGGGCCTCTACCACCCCTTATACACCAGGGATTTCCAGGCCTCACTCTCTAACCCCAGCCTCTCTGCTGAGCTTTAGACCTACAAATCTTGAATATGTGTCAAATGGAAATACTCATCTTTTCCTAAATCTGCCCCTCCTCCCATTTATCCCATCTCCACAAATGGCACCATCACCTGAAGGCCACCCCTCATCCTCATCCCAACACCAAGTCTCTTGCTTTCATCTGCAAAGGGATGACCAGTCGAGTCCTTGTCATCATTTATAGCAAGAAACTGATGACGTGCTTCCTAGCCCTTCATCCATTATTCCACCCTGCACCACTGACCCACCATAATTTTCAGGACAAAGTTCAAAAATCCTTAACCCATTATTCATTTAATTAATACTTGTTGGACAGGCGCAGTGGCTCACACCTGTAATCCCAGCACTTTGGGAGGCCGAGGCAGGCAGATCACCTGAGTTCAGGAGTTCAAGACCAGCCTGGCCAACATAGTGAAACCGCGTCTCTACTAAAAATACAAAAAGTAGCCAGGTGTGGTGTCATGCACCAGCTACTCGGGAGGCTGAGGCAGGAGAATTGCTTGAACCTGGGAGGTGGAGGTTGAAGTGAGCCAAGATAGTACCACTACACTCCAGCCTGGATGACAGAGCAAGACTCTGTCTCAAAAAAAAAAACAAAACTGAGCACTGACTATGTTACCAGTGACTATTCTGTATGTCTGGCATAGAGTGATTTACCACACCAGTTCCTCATGGAGTTCTTCTTGGAGATTGCATCTTAACAGGCAGAAATATATCATAAACAGTTGAAAAACCCAACTTATCATGATTTCAGGTTATAATACAGTCCCTGCCTGTCCCTACTCCTCATAGGCATCATCAGCACTAGCCTCCAGTTCCTCATCACATTATGTCATATGCTTCTACCTCTATATCTTGGCCTATGCTGCCTTGCTACCAGAACTAATGATAGTAGTAAGAGTGATGAAAATGTGGATAATTCTGTTAATAATGATAAACATTTACATAGCTCTTTAATATGGTCCAGGAACTGCTCTGAACACTTTATATATGTATTAAATTATTTAATCTTATCCTTATGACATAGGTACTATTTTTGTCTCCATTTTGCAGATAAGAAAACTGAAACATAAAGTGGTTAAGTAACTTGCTCTAAGGATTTGACCTATATCACTGAATATCACAGAGAAACAGCTTGTCCCCATTCTTTTCTTTTTTCTTTTCTTTTTTTTTTTTTTTTTTGAGACGGAGTCTTGCTCTGTCACCCAGGTTGGAGTGCAGTGGTGCGATCTTGGCTCACTGCAACCTCTGTCTCCCAGGTTCAAGCGATTCTCCTGCCTCAGCCTCCTGAGTAGCTGGGATGACAGGCACGCACCACCACATCCAACTAATTTGTGTATTTTTAGTAGAGACGGGGTTTCACCATGTTGATCAGGCTGGTCTCAAACTCCCGACCTCGTTATCCACCCGCCTCAGCCTCCCAAAGTGCTGGGATTACAGGTGTGAGTTTTTTGAGATGGAGTCTTGCTCTGTCACCCAGGCTGGAGTGCAGTGGTGTGATCTCGGCTCACCACAACCTCCACCTCCCAGGTTCAAGTGATTCTCGTGCCCCAGCCTCCCAAGTAGCTGGAATTACAAGCATGAGCCACCATGCCTGGCTGATTTTTGTATTTTTAGTAGAAACAGGGTTTCACCATGTTGGCCAGGCTGGTCTCGAACTCCTGACCTCAAGTGATCGACCCACCTCGGCCTCCCAAAGTTCTGGGATTACAGGTGTGACCCACCATGCCCAGCCCCTGCCCCCATTCTTACTGAAGCAAGATAATGAACAAAATAAGTAAATCATGTAGTGTATTGTAGGCGACAAATCTACAGAAAATAATAAGATAGAATAAGGAGGGTTAAAAGTGCCAGGATGGGGATGGTGATTTTAAACAAAGTAGTCGGGAAGGGTCTTGTTCAGAAGGTGACATTTGAGCAAAGACTTGAGGAAGATGCAGCAACGGGTTAGCAGATGTCTGCATCAAGAACACAGCAGACAGAGAAAACAGCAAGCACACAGGTCCTGAGGCGGGAGCATGCCTGGTGGGAACAAGCAGCAGCAAGGAGGCCAGTGAGGCTGGAGCAGAGTGAGGGAGGGGAGTTGATAAGCAGAGGTTCAGGTCAGGTGCGACCTTAGGGCCCGTTGTAAGGCTTTTGGCTTCTACACTAAACAACATGGTAGCCATTGGAGTATTGGAGCAGAGGAGTAACATGATCTCCATTGCTTTTTTTTTAGAGGATCATTATCAGTCCTGTGCTGAGAAGAATCTGGGGATTGAAAGCAAAGGGAGAAGTTGGAAAATCCATTAGAAGGCTATTGCAATAATTCAGCTGAGGGTCAACGGTGGCCCAGACCAGGGTGGTAGCATAGAGGTAACAGTGGATGTTAGTTTGTCCCGAACAGATGATTTGGTAAAAACTCCTGGAGAATGCTGACCTTTCTGGTCATAATGACATACGTTAAAGTCTAGTGAGCAGAACCATACCTGCAGTGAAACCAAGGCAAGTGTATTAGCAACTACAGCGAGGGAGGACTCATCCCAGGAACTGCAGAGTTTTTTTGTTTTTGTTTTTGTTTTTGAGATGGAGTCTTGCACTGTCACCTGGGCTGGAGTGCAGCAGTGTGATCTCGGCTCACTGCAACTGCTGCCTCCTGGGTTCAAGTGATTCTCCTACCTCAGCCTCCCGAGTAGCTAGGATTACAGGTGCCTGCCACCACGCTCAGCTAATCTTTTTGTATTTTTAGTAGAGACAGGGTTTCATCATGTTGGCCAGGCTGGTCTAGAACTCCTGACCTTGTGATTCACCCACCTCAGCCTCCCAAAGTGCTGGAATTACGGGCATGAGCCACTGCGCCCAGCTTTTTTTTTTTTTTTTTTTAAGAGACATGATCTTGCTGTGCCACCCAGGCTGGACTGCAGTGGCACAATCATATAGATCATATAGCTCATTGCAACCTCAACTTCCTGGGCTCAAGTGAACCTCCTGCCTCAGCCTCCCAAATAACTAGGACCCATTGTGAGGCATGCACCACCATGCCTGGCTAATTTTTTAAATTTTTTGTAGAGATGGGTTCTCACTGTGTTGCCCAGGCTGATTTTGAACTCCTGGCTTCAAGCAATCCTCCAGCTTTGTGCTCCCAAAGCACTGAGATTATAGATGTAAACCCTTGCACCCAGCCCCAGGATATCTTCTAAAAGGGAATCAGGATACTTATTTTAGGGTTTGAGCTTTTTGTCAGGTGATTTGGGGAAGGGTTTAAGGAAATAGAGGTTTGTTCTCAATTGGGTGGTGTCAGGAAGCAGAAACACTTTGCTGCCTTCATTATGATCATCTAGGAATCAGGAGGAACAAAGTGTAGCTAGCACTGTCACTGCTCAAGAAACAGGTGGCTCATGTTACCCAGGAGAGGGGGTGTTGGTTACTTTTATGGTGGTACGGCATCTTTTCTTCATCTCGTGTTCAGTCTTCATTAAGAAGTGGCCTTATTTCTGTCTTGTTCCACTGTGGTCATAGGACAACATCATCACTTATTGTTGGCATTCTGCAGAATTGTTTTGTTCCATGGGAGCCAGGAGTATCAAGGAGGTGGGTGCCCCAAGAGACAGGTGGAGTCTGACAACAGTCCTGGCAGAAGGAGAGATCAGTCTGTCCACAAAGAGACCCCAGTCGCTGCTGGTTCAGAGGCCTAGACTCTGAAGACAGAATCACCAAGAGCAGAAGAGACCCCTCCCAGCAGCAGATGCGAATTCCAAGCTGGGAACCTGGGGAGAGAAACCAAGGCCAAGGTGAAATGTAAGGATAGCTTCCTCCTTCCCTCCGGCTCCCTCCTTCCCACACTCAAGATGTTACAATTAAGCAATGTTCTTAACCTTCCCTTCCTTTGACAAGAAAGATCGCTGAGACTGCAGAGATTTTCTCTAAGCTTAGGAATAAATTGCATTTTACTTACCAAAAGCCCTTCTTGGATCTTGGTGAGAAGACAATGGGGTCAAATTGATCACTGCACTCCAGCCTGGGTGACAGAATGAGACCCTGTCTCAAAAAGAAAAAGAAGAAAGAAAGAGAGAAAAGAAAAGAAAGAAAAGAAAAGAAGAAACAAAGAAAAAAGAAAGAAGAAAGAAAGAAAGAAGAGAAGAAAGAAAGAAAGAAGAAGAAAGAAGAAAGAAAAAGAAAGAAAGAAAGAAAGAAAGAAAGAAGAAAGAAAGAAAGAAGAAAAAGAAAAAGAAAGAAAGAAATATTACACTGATGTTCTCACATCAGTAATATGAGAATGGTTTGGAATGGTTTCATGTTATGTAGCAATGGCTAACTGATATAGCTACTTGCTAGCTCTTTGAATTTGGGCAATTTACTTAAACTTTCTAGGCCTTGATTTCTGTGTCTATATAATGAGGATGATAACAATAGTAGCTAACTCATAGGAGTATCATGAGGATTACAGAAATTAACATATGGGAAGGACTTAGAACAGTGCCTGCCACATACAAGCAGCTACCATTTTTTGAACACTTACTTTTAAGTGCTATGATAAATATTTTTCCTAAATGTTCTCATTGTCATCACAAAAGTCCTGTGAAGACAATATTATTGTTATTCACATTTTACAGGAAAAAGTGAGGCTCTGAGAAATTGAGTAATGTGCTGCAGTTTACTCAGCTGATAAATAGCAGATGTGGAACTTAATTCAGTTGCCTAACTTCCGAGCCTGCTGACTCCATGATTAGGTTATACCACGCTGCCTGTGAGGCTGCCCCTTGGAACTGTGAGATTAACTGAGCTAAGGCAATTCTCCTCCCCAGCACAGAACTGTCCCTTAAGTGTCATCCCATTACAAATATAAGATTAATCCACACATTGTTGCTTTTCTCAAAGATTAAATTAAATCATTCCCCAGGTTACAGATCAAAGCTTGAAAATCACCAACATTGTGAATCAAGAAACATCTTTTCTAAATGATGGGGACTCCAACTCCATTATCCAGCACCTAACCGCCGTATATCTCTTACCCTTAGGAGCACATCTCAGTTATGTAAATTTCAAATCTTTCTTTTCTTCCTTAAAGCAATTTGAATAACTGGACCAATTTGAAAGATTCATGACAGCAAATTACTTTGCAGTCAGCAAGGCAATAGGCCCTGACACTTTTTTTTTTCTTTTTAATTGGAGTTTTGCTCTTGTTGCCCAAGCTGGAGTGCAATGGCGCAATCTCGGCTCACTGCAACCTCCGCCTCCTAGGTTCGAGCGATTCTCCTGCCTCAGCCTCCCGAGTAGCTGGGATTACAGGTGCACGCCACCAAGCCCGGCTAATTTTTTGTATTTTTAGTAGAAACGGGGTTTCAGCATGTTAGCCAGGCTGGTCTTGAACTCCTGACCTCAGGTGATCTTTCCGCCTCAGCCTCCCAAAATGCTGGGATTACAGGCCTGAGCCACCGCGCCCGGCCCCCTGACACCTTTTTTCTCTCTACCTTACACCTTCCATTTTTGAAGGTAATTTCATCCCTGTAAACTAAAGAATCTCGTTTTAACTCCTATACCTTCTGTGCTGTCTCAGTAGCGATATTAATAATTCTCATTTCTATTAAAATTTCACACGTTTATTAAAATGCATTAATAAATAAAACTACAGTGAAACAAATTAATGCCATTGGATATATAATTCCAAAGGAAGAAGCCAAACTTTAAAAGCTTGCATTGCCTGGCATGGCCACAATGAGGCAGTAGAGGGTGAGAGACAAGCAGCCTTGCACAGTCACAGGGCACATATTTGAAAACAGCGTTGGCTGACCTGGTTTCCAGGAATCCCATGGTCCCTGTAATACCCTGGCTTACTTAATGCCTCCAGCCTTCCATTTCTTTATCTGAAATTCTGGAATGCTGTAAACATCAGACGAAATATGGTATTGAAGCAGCTAAAACAAAAAGTAGATTTAGAATCCTGAGTTCAAATTCTGATCCTGCCATTTTATTCAAGAAGTCAAAAGACTTTTTGACTTGACTAATGCCTACTGTATACAAGTCACTGTGCTAAGTACTGGGAATCAGATAATAATAATAGCCAATAGTCGTGAGGCATTAACACTGTGCCGCACACTTTTATTTCATTCAGTGTTCCCTGTGACGCTTACTCTTATTATCCTCATCTTACAGCTGAGGCTTAAGCAATTTTCCAAGGTGAATGGCCAGGATTCCAACCCAACATTCCGACTCCACAGCTGGAACTAAAGAATTGCTTTGCTGTAGTCTGTTCTGCCCCATCTCACCAAGGTGAATAATATGACCCTGACTTTGAAGAGCTCAGTTTAATAGGAGCGCAAAAGCCACCAAGAAAGAAGTTATGGAGGAATACCATATGTGCTACAATCAAAGTAAGAACACTGTGTCTTAGAATCATGCAAGTTGGGAGCAATTAACTCTGTACGGGGACATCTGGGAAGGCTTCACTGAGGAGGTGATGTTTTTGCTGAATTTTGAAAGTTGGCATTCTCCTCCTCGCACCTCAACCCCCAATTTTTTCTAAAAAAGAGGAGAAAGAGACATTCTAGGCAGACAGAACAGCATGTGTAGCCACAAAAAATAAAAATAAAAAAAAGAGAGAAGGAAAAAGCCTGAGAGTGAAGGCTGTCCAGGCAGGAGATACATCTGGAGAGGGACTTGGGTCAGGTCAGAGACCCCCTTGTGTGTCAGGATTAAAGCTGGACTTTATTTTAGAGTCAAAAGTGAACCGCTGAAGGGTTTTAATGTAGCCACAAAGTGCTCAGATCTGTGCTTTAGAGCTGAAGACTGGCACAGTGTGGAAAATGAACCAGCGCAGGGAGAGGCCGGGGTAGGGAGACCCAGCGGGAAATTGTGGTATCTGATTGGAGAGGATGAGGGAGTCCTCTAAGGAAGCCTTGGTGAGGCTGTGGAGAAGCTGGACCCAACGCATTTGGGTCTGAGGGATTTCGATGCACAATACATGCATGTTAAAGGCATAAAGATGGAAGGAAAGCAGTAGGAAAGGGCAAGTGTTAGTACCTCCCTGTCTTCCTGGGTCCTCCGCTCTTCCTTCCCTTATCAGTCACATTCCTCCACCCATCTTTCACAGACTGGACTCCCCCATGGCATAACTGAGTTCAGATCCCCACTCTGCCACTCACTGGCTGGCTGCCCCAAGCATGTCCCTCCCTCTCAGAGCTTGTTTCCTTCTCTGGATGATAAAGTGTTCAGACCCACTCCACAGAGCTGTTGTAAGGACTAATGGAGCTCAGGGCCTGCCACAGTATTGGTCCCCGTCTTCCTTCCCAGGCCCTTAATTTCAGAATCCTCCCTGGTGTCACCCACAGAATCACTCCTTAGATCTGTGCTTATGGGGCTTTCTACCCCATGTTCCTGAAGTCTGATCACTTTACTCAGACTATCAATAGGGAAGAAATAAAGGTCCATGTAAGGTCCAGATCTGTGTATAAACAGATCATTCAACAGAGAAGAAAACATTTTTTTAAGTAGTGGTAATCAGAAAAAAATGAGAGGGATTCAGTAGGATGAAAAAGGAGAACAAGCAGACAATTGGCAGAGGAAGAACAGATTTTGATCCTTGCAAACCTACCCCCAGGGTCTCACTGTGTCCCCCAGGCTGGAGTGCAGTAGAGTGATCTCAGCTCACGGCAGCCTCGACCTTCCCAGCATAAGCCATCCTCCCACCTCAGTCTCCCAAGTAGCTGGGACTACAGGCATGTGCCATCACACCCTGCTAATGTTTGACTTTTTGTAGGAACTGGGTTTTGCCATGTTGCCCAGGCTGGTCTTGAGCTCCTGGGCTTAAGTGATCCATCCTCCTCAGCCTCGCTCTCTTAGTGCTCACAGGCATGAGCCACCTCGCCTGTCTCCCTATCCCCAAATTCTTTCCAGCACAGCTCAACCCTTATTCCCTCGGCCCACAGAATGGAGCAGCCTCGTGTACAGAGTGGCTTCATATACCTCATTGCAGATACTTCTATGAAATTATAAAAAGAATAATAATTTCTTGAATATAAATTACAAAAGATTTAATTACAAATTACTTTTAAAAGTAAAAATCCTACAAAAGTCACCACCTAACTGATGATGTCTTGCTACTTGACCAAGGGGTACTGACCCCTGCACTGTTATAGGCAGGACTGGGAATGGCTCATGCTGAGTCCCGGACAGGTGGGCAAAAGATATGGGCTCTGAAATGACAGTGGGCTGAGCCCAGTCCAATCCACACAACAGCCCAACCCAAGTGGGGCTGTCATGAGCTTAAAAAGTCACTGATCATAGCAGCCTCGTTAGAACCTATCCCTTCTCTTGACTCTGGCAGGTACCAGGTGAACATCGAGCTCTCCCTGTACTTCTTTCTGCCTGTGCCATGGAAGCTTACTCGCCTGCCCTGTGGAATTCCCAAAAGCCAGCTCCTCCCCAGAGCTCTCCACAACACTTCCCCTTTGCCCCTGACCCACACAGCACTTGCAGACAGGATGTCATATTTGACTTTTGCTTTTATTTTGTAAGAATATAACATGCTGAAACAGGAAAACGGGGATTGCAAACATCATTCATATCTAGGAAACCAGCTCCATTTGTCACAATAAATAAATATTTAAACAGTGAGGAGTTCCTGACAGGCTCCAAGAGGTTCCCAGCACATTCAGAGGTAGAGTCTGGTGGAGAGAGGGAGACAGTCAGGCTGAAACCCCTGCTGAGATTCTCCAGTAGACGCAAACTGAAATTACAATAATAAATAACAACAGCACCAACAATAACAAAAACAATGTTATGACAATCACACAAAACCAATGATACAATACACTTAAATAATCTCCTGGAGGAGCTCATGGTACAGAGAGAACAGTGTTGATTATCCTGGGCCGCAAAGGGGCTGCCCTGGGTAATTCACCTCCCCAGCCTGGGCTCTGCTGCAGGAATTCCCATCAGGAAATGTTTGTTTGGTGATGCCCTGAGGTGACAAGCAGGTTCTGATTATCCCCAGTCCTGCCCTTCCAAGCAGCCTCTCCCCCTAGCTTCTGCACTCTAAGAGCGCCATGGTCCTGGGCCACCTCTGCCCTCTCCAGTGGTTCATCTCATGTCCACAGGAAAGAAACACGAGGCTCCCCTTCTATCTCGGGCATCTCTTTTTGCCTGTTCTCATACCACAAAAAACACTGGCTGGATTTCAGCAGGACTCTCGGGGACTGCCAAGAGATTTGTTTCCTAGGATCCTTGTCTGCCTCGTTCCACACTGTGGGGCATGAGAGCTGGAAAAGCCACTCCCCGAGGCCTCCACACTTTCTTCTCCTGGGCCCTGCCTCCAAGAGACAGCACAGAACTCAGAGAGGGCACATCCAGGAAGAGGCCCCAGGGCGGGCCTGCTCACAGGTGGACCCTGCAGCAACACAGGGTCAGGGGCCACCTGCAGGGGGCCACCCAGAGCACTGAGCTGGATTCAAGTGAGCCTCCTTTCAGGGCTCTCCACTGACTTGGAAAGAGCTCACAGGCCAGTGTTTGAGGTATAAATATCTCGCATGGGGCAAGAGTCACATCAGCTTGCTGGCCTTGACGTGACTGCAAGGCTGGACAGACACACAGGCGTGTTATGAGGTACAAGCTAAGGGACTCTGGGCTAGCCCAGAGGCCAGTGAGGAGGGCCAAAGGGGAAGACTCCACATCTAGGGTCCCTTCCGTGCCCAGAACAGTCTGGGAATTAGGAAAACAGGATGCAATCAGAATCAACTGAGCAACAGGCAAAACAGCTGATCTGGATGTCTTTCCTCCTCTCATTTTCACGGTTCCCTTTATCCACGTTTCCCAAACCACACTAGAACACTTCCTTCTCCGGTGAGAACGAGAGCCCATGCTAACCCCCGTACCACCTTTTTCCCCCACAGAGAGCCCCACCAACTCTCATCATTAGCCCTTATTCACAGGTCCTAGAAGTGGGCGGCTCCTCTCCAGCATGAGTCCCACGGTATCTGAAGGAGAGACTGCTGCTTCCCAAACAGGCTGCTGGAGCGCTTTTTTTTTTTTTTTCTTTTGTCCTCTTGCACTTGCTTTGCAGAACCTGCCTGCCACACAGGGGCAGCCACCTTGGGGATGGGTGACTCCACCTCTCTTCCCGGCTGGCTTCCTTACTGCCGCGGAGACTCAGGTGTGTGAGGGCTCGGCCAGGCTGCAGTTGGACGGAGTGGCAGAGGCGGCTGAGGCTTGGGCAGCCAGGTCCCGGTAAGCGGGCGACTTCAGGAAGCGTGGGTAGGAGTCCTTCTCCATCAGGGTACGTGTCTTCCCCTGGGCCGCATCAAAGCATGTGGCTGTGGCGGTCTGCAGGTTCATCCTCGTCAACTCGCGGGTCTCATGGTCAATGTTGACCTGTGGGAAGGAGGACACACACAGGGTGAGTTGGGGAAGAGGGTGGGCATGGCTGAGGGAGGGCCAACGGCAGGCTGGGGATTGGAAAGAGCACCGGATGCTGCATCAGGAAGTGGGGGCTCCTGGGTTGATCACTAGCTTTTCAGCTCTGGGCTTGTACCCACATCTGATCCAGTGTCTGTCCTCCAATCTCTCAGAGTTAACATGAGGATCTATCAGGAATGTATACAAACGCAATCCCCTTTCACCCTTTCTTCTACAGCAACCCTGCTTCAAGTCACTATCAGCTCTCCTGGGATTTGCACCAAGGCCTCCTACCTGGTCTCTCTGCTACCTTACCCCCCATCCCTGCCGTTTGTTCTCTACCCAGCTGCTACAGTGAGCCTTTAAAAACCCAACTCAGTTCAGTAGCACCTCTGTTGTCTCCTCATGTCTTTCAGAGGAAGAGCCAAAGGGCTTGCTGGGCCCACGGGGCTCCCCGCGCCCACACCTGGCCATCCGCCTCATGTCTGACCTCATCTCCTGCTCTTGCCCTGCTCTACACAGTTCTATTTGCTCATCCGCAACTGTGACAGGAAGGCTCTGGCCATCGCATTTGCTGCTTCCTGTGTTGGAATATTCTTCCCTCCCTGAATTCTTTCATATCTCTGTTCATATGTCCTCACTTCCCTTTATAGAATGGAAAACCGTATCTCCTCCCAGGCCCTACCTCTGGTACTCCCTGTCTCTCATTTCCTGCTGTATTTTTATGAGTGCATAGCTCATCACCTGGCATATATTTGTCTAGTTGGTTATTGGCATCTTCCCCCACTCAAATTATAAGTTTCACCAGGTAAAGGACTTTGTTTGGTTCACTGTGACATACACAGTGACTGTAACAGTGTCTTGAATACAATTGGGGCTCAATACACCTTTACAGAATTATGTGGAATCAATCAGCGGTCAGAAAACAAAAATAAGGTACAAAAGTAAGGCATTACTCTTATCTCTCCACCAGGTGGCGCTGTGTTCTTTAGCAAATGCAGCTGCCATGCGTAGCGGCCAGGAGGAAAGGTAGACAAAAAAATCACAGACCACAGACCTGCAGGCCTCAGGCAGGTCAGCCTGGGGACTGAGCCAGGTTATATAAGGTCCCTGTGCTGACCTTGTCTCCCCAGTTGGTAAGTGTTTTGAGCCTCTAAAAACGGATGGGTTTATAAAGGTGGGTATGGACAGAAGCCGAAAAACCTGCCAACCCATCCTGCCCCATCGTGAGTCATAGGGTTAAGCACCCAGGAGTGGCACTGAGCCTGGCTTTCCTAGTCTCTGGTCACAGAAGCCCACTCACCCCTGTGCCAAGTAAGGCCCTTCTACTTCTACACGTAGCCCTTCCTCCCCACTAGCCCTGACTCGCAGAGGGGAAAGAGCAGGCAGGGTCGTGAGGATTCACTGGGCATACGGGGGCTCTAACCTCTTTAGGGGCCTCACTGCAAACGAACTCCTCAAAGATCCGGTGTGCCCTGGAGGCCAGCTTCGTAGCTGATCGGATCTTTTTGAACTCTTCACAGGCCAGCCAGAACTCCAGGTTCTCCTCACTGAACTCTGTCTTCAGGAAAGCGTGGAAGGCAGCCACTCCATCTGGGGTTGCAGGAAAGAGGAGGAAACAGGTCAGCCGGAGGGACAGCAGGGAATACAAGAAGAAAGGAAAGCAATTGCACTTAATGGCTCTATTTTTAGAACATAATTTTCTTGAACAAGGACCTGCCTTTGTATGTTGAATAGAGGCTGGCACACTAGGGGATCATTATTATTATTATTACTACTACTATTATTCTGCCCAGGCTCTCAGCAGTCCCGGGGCTGGCTCCAAAGCACATGAGTACACACGTGCCACCCAGAGACAGACACAAAAGGCTCCTACTCACTTTTACTGCTCAGCAGCAGGTCGAACGACTCTCTCCACCCCAGCACATCTTCTGAGAAGTTTCTACTAAAAGACAAAAAGAAAAAAAAGTAAGAAAAAAAATCAACAAACCAAAGCATAGTACAAATTCTAGCCAGAACTCTGATGGAAAATTGCGTAAAATTCACAGAAAGGCTTGCTTGGTAATTGTTGAAGCTGACGCTCAAACTCTTAGTTGGACTTAGAGTAAGCAGTAGTGTTTTCTAGAGGACAATTCAGCAACCAGAAATCAAAGCCAGGGACCCTTCAGTCCTCAGTCAGTATCTCTAAGCCTGTCTCTTCTCTGTCCAAAAATTATTTCAATTCCCCTGACTCTCAAAGATTTGTTTTGTACACCTTCCCAAGGAAATAAGGGCCTCATAAATAGACATTACATCTACACATAACTGCAGAGTTTGGTACAGTTGATAGCCAATATGAAAGAGTTTCTAGGCAAGGTGCATGCTAGAGTCATTAATAAAAACTTCAAGTGGTCTTGGATTCTGACCTAGCCCTGGATGCATGTGCAATGAATCCCCAGGTGGGAGAGTCTGGTAACTAGGCATTCATGCCCTGTGTGCCCTCATCTGTGGAAGGACTTGGAGCCCTGGAGCCACCTACCCATTCACGCATGAGCCAAGTAGTCATAACAGTCCAGCAACAAGTCCCACTAAAATCTCTAGGGCGGTGTTGCCAAGGTCCACCTAGCGTGTCCTGGCTTCTCCTTATATTTCCCTCCTCATGACTCCCTTCCCGCTCCCTCCCTTCTCGGAGCCCTGAGCTGGTCAGCAACACTTACTTCTCTTTGCTGTGTTTACTGCCCCACTCAAACTTGCCAGTACTCCCAGTATCGCAGCCCAGCTCTGATTTGTGAAGAAAGATCCCCAGACGTGTCTTGAACTCTTTGGCTCTGAAAAACAAATCAGGAACATGAAAGCATTCTCTCATTTGCTCAGCCAGTGTGGAGAGGTTTATGGGTCCCAGAAGAGCTCTGGGTGGCGCCACCCAAACTTTAGCCTCAAGGATGCCGGCCGCGGTGGCTCACGCTTGTAATCCCAGCACTTTGGGAGGCCGAGGCGGGCGGATCACAAGGTCAGGAGATCGAGACCACGGTGAAACCCCGTCTCTACTAAAAATACAAAAAAAATTAGCCGGGCGTGGTGGCGGGCGCCTGTAGTCCCAGCTACTCGGAGAGGCTGAGGCAGGAGAATGGCGTGAACCCGGGAGGCGGAGCTTGCAGTGAGCCGAGATTGCGCCACTGCACTCCAGCCTGGGCGACAGAGCGAGACTCTGCCTCAAAAAAAAAAAAAAAAAAAAAAAAAAAGAGTTCTTGGAAACTCTTGGCTGTCTCCAGGCCCAAATTGTGCTTCTCTTATCAGCATCATCAACCCCAAAGCAACAAAAGCAATGTTTGAGCTATGCCGTGGTAGGTCTTACACTTTCTGGGTAATACACACACTGCATATATGGGCTTTTCCCTAAAGTTACACTGATCTCTCTTCGTGCCTGTTGATTCAAAAAAGAACTCAGCATTGTTTTCAGGAGTATTTCTGAACTGTGTGGGAAACTGATTCCTGCCTTCATCTTTACTTTTTCCTTCCCAGCCAGTAACGATTGGAAGCTGTTGAGTAGCTCTCTGGAATATGGACACACCCTCAACAGTGGGATCCCCCAACCCCACACACCCCACATACACAAAAAAAATCTCCCTGTCTTCCAGGGGCAGAGGAGGCAATGCCCCTAGCTCTGGTCTGAGGAATGAAAAACAAATGCTTAAGAAATGGGCAGGCTCAGTTCTGCCTGGAAATGTCAACGTGGCCTTCCTGAGCCGGGTCTTCAGCAGGTCACCTGAGCACCACTGCAGTTTGTCAGAGGATGGGGATGGCTGCAAGCAGCCGGCCCTTGCTTCCCTTCCCCTTGCTTTCTCCGTGCTCCTGGAATCTGAGCACGTGGCATCAAGTTCGCCTCTATCTCTCTACTCAAGCCTCTAGAGCCCCATCCCCGGGCCCATCCAGGTCCCCAGGCCTGCCGCTCCACTTCCTATGAGTTGGTGGGACT
The DNA here is from genome assembly GCF_009828535.3 of Hylobates moloch. Taxonomy (NCBI): domain Eukaryota; kingdom Metazoa; phylum Chordata; class Mammalia; order Primates; family Hylobatidae; genus Hylobates; species Hylobates moloch. The sequence goes on along the minus strand of NW_026652293.1, from coordinate 30,854,304 downwards.
TCCCCCAAGCAGTTGGACAAGCTTCCCTTACCTCTCCAGGCAGGTGGTGGGGAAGGCGGCCAGGGTGCGGCACATGGCTGCGAGCGCAGGGCAGCACGTAGTGGGCAGGATGGTGGCAGGCTCCAGGAGGCTCTGCGAGCTCCAGGAAGCAAAGGCGCGGTAGCAGGTGCTAGTCAACCGGGGTTGGGTTTAGCAGCCTGCAAGCGCCCAGACTGAGCGGCCGCTGCTTTAATCCCCTCGGAGGAGCGGGGCGGGGCTGGGCACTGCTGACCAATCGGAGGGCGGGGCTGGGCGCTGAGAAGGCGGAGGCGGGGCCCGCAGCCAGACTGGGCCGGGTGCAACTTTCGCCGCAGCTGGAGCACGCGGAGCTGCACCCTCCGCCCGGAGGACGCCGCGTGTGGTAGGAAAAGCGGCAAGAGAATTGGCACGGGGATGAGACGTGCACACCCAGTTTCCTAGGGAAAAATACCTGCCGACCTCTAGTAACAGCAGGAAGCTCACGCAGCGGTGTCGTGTTGGGAGAGTTTGCACGGAGGCGGTGGGTCTGGGAGGCACACAGGGCTTTGATCGCAGGCAAGTCTGAACCTGCTGGGTCCTGAAGGACAGGCGCACAGGGTGCAAACCTGGGCAAAACAGCATCTGATTATACTGATAAGTACCCTTTACGAGGCTCCTACCCTGATGGACACGGGGCTAAGTAAGCTCTTCTTCATCATCATCATCTCCATTTTATAGTTGAAGAAACCGAGAATCAGAAAGCTAAATAAACTTGCCCAAGAGCACAGTTGGAGATGACAGACAGGTAGGATAGGGATGAGTAGTTTATTGAACACCTACTATGTGCTAGGCACATAACTAAGACTCATATTAAATAATTTGCTCAAAGACGTGCAGCTAGTAGGTGTTGGCTCCAAAATTCAAATGTGAATTTACCATTCTTTTTCCATTGTACACACACACACACACACCCCTACCCCCCTCCACACACACACACAAGCGCGCAAAGGTTAGTATCCGGTCATGGCTATACCTGTGGACGATCCTGGGTTTAAGCAGTTGCTACCTTATTGTCTCCATCTCTGAGATAAAGGTAATAAATGCCCTGCCTCTCGCCTCACCTTCCCATAAAGGCATTGGGATTGCTATTAAGAGGCTGTATGTGAGGTTAAGAGTACAGGGTCTAGAGTTAGATTTTCAGGTTTCAAGTCATGGCCCTGCCAGGTGACCTGCTGAAGACCCAGCTGCAGGAAGGCCACATTGACTGTTAACTGGCTACTGATGGGAGACTAGGCAAACTGCTTAACCTTTCTATGCCTCCATTTCCTTGTCTCTACGAAGAGAACAACTTATTTCATAAGGTGGTTGTGAGAACTGAATAAATTAATTCTTAGTTTGAGTTCCTAGGAACTAGACTCGGGTAGACGCTTGCATGCAGGAGCTTTACTGGGGAGAGTTATCAGAATTAAGAGGGAGTGAAGGAAGCAGGTCTGGGCAGAGGGAGGAGTTGAAGGCCATGCCATTTCAACAGAGACCCCAGCTGGTTCCAGGGAATGCCCTGAAGCTCAGCTGGCCCTTTGGAACTGTCCACTGAAGCAAGAGGACAAGGCCCTGGTAAACCCATAAATACCATTCATTGCATACAGCTGCCCAAGAAGACAGCCTCATCTTAAGGCAGTGCCCTTTGTCAAGAGCAATTCCTGGAGAGAGACTAACACCCTGGGAAATGACGATCACAGTCCCCAAGACGGGATCTGGGTGGCACAGCACAGCATCCGTGACAACATATAAGGTGCTTATATGACAGTGCTCAACATGCAGTCAGCACTCAATAAATGTTATAATAGCTTTCAGTTTTACTTAATAGGGATACTGGGATTGCTAGCAATAAGGAAAAATAAAAAATGAGTTTTTTGTGCCTCTTGGAATACAGTATAGGCAATGTATACTGAGGCACTCTTAGTTAAGTATACCTGAGGCACTCTTAATTAAGTGTACCGGAACTGGAAATAGCTGGAAATTGGACACTGTCTCCCAATTCCTGAGCTAGTACTTTCTCCCGCTCTGATAAAGAAAGCAAAATAAACGGTGCCAGGAGCAGTGGCTGACGCCTGTAATCCCAGAACATTGGGAGGCTGAGGCGGGCAGATCACCTGAGGTCAGGAGTTCGAGACCAGCCTGGCCAACATGGCGAAACCCAGTCGCTACTAAAAATACAAAAACATACCCAGGCGTGGTGTTGGGTACCTGTAATCTCAGCTACTTGGGAAGCTGAGGCAGGAGAATCTCTTCAACCCAGAAGGTAGAGGTTGCAGTAAGCCGAGATCACGCCATTGCAAAAGAAACAAAGGAATTGATGCACGGTGCACAGACCAGCAAATCTGACAGCACAAAGCTCCCTACTCTAGATGAACGGCCCTCTCCGAGTTCAACCTGCCTCTTTGTTGCCATGGTTACCTCTTCAGTTTCTAGGCAGAAACTTTTTGAAGTTCACAATTTATCCCAAATTTTCTTCCCAGCAGGTCGGTTCATATCCGCAGTTTCAGTAATGCAGGATGACTCGACAGTTGCTGTAAATCCAGCAAGTTGAGCTCGCTTATGAATTGCACTGGCTTGGACAAAACCTGACCTCATTTTTGCCCAGCACTCCCAGAGCAGCTGTGATCTCTTTAATGGATGGCTGCATGGGGGCACGGCTCTGCACCCTGGGTCATCTGGGGTCAGCGGTCTGGGCAAAGCTGTAGTCAAGATTAAATGTCCCACAGCATCCCAGCCATATTGCCTTTCATCTCCTTCAGCTCCCAGCCCCCAGCACTACCCTTTCCATGGAGGCAGAAGTCTAGGTGGGGATCTTTGTCTACTGATAATGGTAAGGGAAAATGAGAACTCTTCCTCCATTTTTCTGATTCAGCTCAGATGATCCCCACAGTGGTTTAGGTCCTCCAAATTCAATCATCAATCTGCAAATACATATTTCTTATGAATTTACTACATTCCCAAGTTGGTGGGAAAACAATAGCTTTTAAGGCTCTTCCCTGAATTCAAGGACCTTATAATGTAGCTAAGGAAATAGAACTGCATGGTGGGGAGCAGGGAAAGTGAAAGGAAACTATTGTTTGTCACAGAAACAGATGTCAAGGGAAGAGGCTGATCAGAGAGGGTTGACAGTATTGAAAAAGAAGTGATGGAGCCATGGTAGCCAGTGAGAAGCAGAAGAAGTAGGAGGACGCATGAAAGTGAAAGAAACACGAAAAGCTCTTACCATTTGCAGGTACAGCAAAGGTGCAGAAAGACTAAGGAATTTATTAAATGCTGCAGAAGCACTTAGGGTTGTGGGACACAATTGGATGCCACTTTTAGATTTAAGAGCATATCCTGAGGCAGCTGAATGAGGAGGCGGTGATCATCTCCAGCAGAAGTGAAATAGGCAATCCCTGGGGACATTTCCCTGCTGGTTCATGACAAAAACTTTGGGCACCCTCTCCTCCTGGTTAGGAGAAGTTGACCAAGTTCAGCCTGGTTGTAGGAAATGACTTTTACTATGATTAATGATTACTGTTTAGGGTATTGAGTGCAGCTTCCTTTGCTGCTATATTAGTTCTCTCTGGTTTCTTCTTTTCCCTCCCTCCCCACTTCTCCCAAACGTAGACTTGGAAGATGATGTCTAGACTCCTCTGTAAGGCACCTAAGGCTCTAACCACTTGGTCTCACATCCTTTATACACCCTAAATTCCAGCCAAACTCAGCAATTGGCACATTACCCTGGGCATCATGCTGCCTTATACCCACAAACCCTTGAGCATTAAATTCTCTTGGCCTGAAGGTCCTTCGCCTTCCTGTACTACTCAGTTAAAAAAATTTTTTCAATAAACTGATTTTACTTATATATTGAGATACAGTTTACATATAATAAAATGCACAAATCTTAAGAGTACAATTCAATGAGTTTTGAAAAATGTATACACCCATGTAACCAATAATGTAATCAAGCTACGGCTTATATCACTCCTCATGCCTGCTCCAGCAAATTTCTCCCCCAAACAGAGGTGACCACTAGTCTAAGTCCCAGAACCATACATTGGTGTTGACTTTTCTTGACTTTTCTACCTATTTTTGAGACCTAGCTCAACTGCCTTCTATTCTCTCATACCATCCCTAATTCCCCCTCCCTCCCCCCATTTGCAAGCAGAGTTGGCCAGGCCTCCTCTGAGCCATCCCTGTTGCCCTGTGCTCATAGAATCAATGTACAGTCTGTTTCCTCTGTGCACTCCTGGAGGGCAGGGACTATTGCCTTGGTCATCTTTTTTTACCTTCAGCCCCTATCACCAGGCTCAGTTCTGCATATGTTCCATAAATGTTGACTGGGTAGATGGCTTCTGTTTCAACACAAATAATAAAAGCTAACATTTATCGAACACTTACTATGTGCCAGGCTCTGTTCTGCGTGCTTTGACTTGAAGTATCTCTTTCAATGCTCACAATTATACTCCTAAGATGAGTAATATATTCTCCCCATTTTACATTTGAGTAAACTCTGTTTACATTGAGTAAACAGAGATTGGTTAAGTAACTTGCCTATGGCCACAAAGCTATTAAGTGGTCGAGTTGGGTTTTGATTTCAGATAGTCCAACTCCAGGACCTGGGTTCCTAAGCAAACACTACGTCAGCTTGCCGTGTGGTGTTTTCTAGAACTCAGAATTGGCTTGCTATGAGAAGAATGAAGCACATCCTTGGGGAATCATGGCACAATGTTCCAGGTCACCCTTCTGTCTTCTGCTTTTGTTTCCTTGTATCCTCTCTTTTTTGCTCACTCCATTCCTCCCTCCCCATTCACATTTTCCACTTCCTGTCTTTGCCCTTAGCTGTGACGTCATCACAGGCTCTGGATTTTTCTGCTGCTTCACTTCCCAGTCCCTTGTGTATACAGTTCCCGAGTATGGCTGTGGAGAGTCCCTTTCTCTGCTCAAGTCCCTCAGTTAGCATGTGGGTTTTTATATCTCTTTTTCAGGAAAACTCAGAATTCAGCTCTGTGTTCCCCTGCCACACTTTCCAGCCCATGCTGTCCCATCTTCCTTTGCTCATGGAAAAGCCTGATTTCCACCTGGGAGGCAGCCCAGGGGCAGCTCCCAAAGTCTTTGGGATGTGTCAGAACCCAAGACCTTTGTTCCTCCCCATCCTCCTGGGAACCTGAGAGCTGGGGGATGGTGCCTGGCCCTCTGAGGTTTATGCTTTCTTGGTTCTCACATGCTGGCTTGGCCCTTCCCAGGCCCAGATCTTAGTGTTTTGTGGTCTGAAACCCGTGAGCTTATCTGCCTGACTGTAAGGTCCACTTCACCCCACCCCATAACCGGATAGTCTATCTCCCTCCAGGCTCCCAACCTCTCCCTGCCTGCCAGCACCCAGTTTCCTCCACCTCTCCCTGTGCTTGCCAGCCCATGCTGTCTCCACTCTGCAAACCCCTGCCCACCCCTGCCATCACCTTGCTGCATTCCCTAAAGTACCAAGTAAGTCATCAGTAATAAATGGGCTCATCTCACCTTAACACTTCCATTTCCGAAGTAAGAGAGTTACCTAAGAAGCCTGAGTTTCTAAATGTCTTCCTTTTTCCCACCATACCTCCTCCTTGCCTTCTTCACCTTTGTCACAAAAGTCATTTTTCTGACAGCATCTCATTTCCATTCACTAAGACTTAGAAACAAGGCTTATTAGAATCTGCATTTTACTCTAATAATTTTCCAAGGCCCTGCGAAGCCAATCAGAATGAAAGATTAGAGGGGGGAAACGTGAGGCCTGGGATTTGCAAATGACTGAAAGGTGATGTTTATATTTCCTGTCCCCTAGTCCTTTGCAAACTGAGGATGGAGTACTTTTTTATTTTAGAACTGGAAAGTCAGACAGGCACAGCACCCCAGATGGTGCCTCTATCTCTAGAAGGAAATAAACACCAGAAGAAATCTAACAGGTGCCACCTCTAATCTGGGAGTAGAGGAGGGATTCTGACCATCGCTTCCCACACCATATTCTCTAACCAAGGCAACAGCCAGTGCTGATGTGTAACATCGTGGGCAAGAGGAAAGCATTCTGCTCTTTGGCCTAACTGTTGTGTCAGGAGAAGAACAGGGATATAGAACAGGTGAGGAGAGAACATTGTTTTACTCTCAAATAGTGTGTGTGTGTGTGTGTGTGTGTGTGTGTGTGTGTGTGTGTGTAGGGGTGGGGAACTGAAAGACCTTCGCAGAGGAAAACCTCTATGAGTGGCCACCCACCCTCATTTCTTGGAAAACTCAACATATCAGACTACCTCTGTTTCCAGAGACATTCAGTGTTCTCTCCTCCGTTCCAAAGCTACCTTTGAGACGTGGGTGCTTACTTGGACAGGTCTAAAATGGCCTCAGGGAGGTCTGGAGCCCAAATCTCGGTGCCTAGTACAGTGTCTAACACAATAGAGGCACTCATTAAATAATGAGTGAATGAATCCCACTCCAAACATGGTGAATATCCTTGGAGATTAACTATCAACCCTGCCTGCCCCATATCCTCCAGATTGCAGGCATTCTCAGCTAAACTTCAGCCAGTCAACTTTCTGGAAATGGGTCCCAGGAGAGCTGAATTATGCAGTGAAACTTACTACTCTGCAGCCCTCTTAGGCTCCCCTCCCCCTGTGGCTTGCAGTCTCCCAGTGCAGAGCAAACTGGAGCAAAATCAGGGAAGGGTCAAGCAGACATCAGTGCCTCCAGAGCCCAGCTAGAGTCGGAAGCAAGACACCAAACACACATGGCACCTATGCTGACTCCACCTATCCCTCTGTAGGCCTCTAGTGTGAAAAGCCCCCTGCTTACCTTGCCTCCTTCCTCTTCCTCTCCTAGGTATTCCAGAGCAGCATGTACTAGGGAGAACCCAGCTCTGTGTCAGATAGTAGGACGATTTCAGCCAGCTTGGGAGGTTGATGTCTGGTCTTCCTCCAGGCTCTGTCTTAGAGAAAAGGAAACTACCAATTTTAGGGCCCTCCATGATTCAACACTGGACTTAGGGCCTTACAAACACCACCTGTACAGAAGGGGAAACATACATCGGTGCGTAAGTAATCTCCCCATAGTGCCACACCTAGTAAATGGGAGTGCCAGGCTGGAAACCCAGTTCTATCCACAAGGTCCAACCCCAGGGCTATTCAATGCCTTGTCCCCATGTTCCCTAGCCTCTGAGCATCTCTCCCTCTGGACCTTGGCTGCTACTTCAGGCCATTTCTCCTCCTTGTTCTAGTCAGAGATTTCTAGGTGCTTACCTAGGCCACAGATGAGACATAAGGACCCCAGGAACAGCAAGCCCCAACATGTGAATACCACACACACGTGCAGAGATGTCATGTCAGAGGCATGGGAGAGGCTTTGTCATCTCCTGGGAGTTAAGGACCTACTTTCTGTGGGGTCCCTCCTCCTCCTTTGAGTCACCTTCCACGAGTCCCCATGTCAACAGGGAGAGTAGGGGGTGGGGGTGGGGCAGTCTGGTGCAGGGGCACAGAAGAAAAGCCATTTTATAGGAAAGCAGGGGAGGCTCAACAAAAGCACCAACACTAGCTGTAATGCGGCGACAAGTTGGAAGGGATCGTGCCTCTCACAATGTGCTCACAACACCTGAGCAGAGGGAGAAACGTGGTGTGATGTGTGAGCAGCTGGGAGGCTGGGCTGGCAGAGTGGCGGCGGGGGAGGAGGGCCAGAGAAAGCAATGGGAACAGGTGGTCCTTTCACAAGCTCCCAAGCCCTCAGCCCCTGACACAGCAGCTGTCCTAGAAACAGGCCCAGGTGGACAGAGGGAAGAGCACAGCAGGGGGTGCATGATGTTTTTGCAGAGATAGAAACGAGCTCTCCCTAATAGGCCCCACACATTTGAGCAGGGGGGCACACGCGGTGAGCTGTGTGACTGAGCCTGGGTGAGTCACACCTTCTCCACCAGCCATCTAGCTGTAGTGCTGCTCCAAGTGTGACCACAGGGGAACTTTCTGGATCCAAGTCCCCAGGCGTCCCAAACACCCTGGCTGCAGTAAACACAATGACAGTCACTAACAATTGGTGTGTACACTTCCACTGTGCTCTACATTTATTGCTCTTATAGTCCTCGTCTCATTTAATCCTCACATTAACCTCTGAAGAAGGTCCTCTGACCATTGTTTACAGATGGGGAAACTGAAGCATAGAGAGGTTAATGGAGGAAGAGATAGAAGGATGGTGCCATGATTTGGTACTGGGTCATCTGACTGCAGTGTCCATGCAGTTAGCTATGCATTCTGCAGACTTCCTCCATCCCCAGCTCCCACAGTTACAAAAAGTTCTTTCCCGCTCTGAGTTCTGAAATGCTCACATTCCCAGCTCCAAGAGGATTCATAAAATGAACGTTTACCTTCTCTTACAGTTCAGTCTAGTCTTCACATCTTGGGAGGGGTTAGAGGGGTTATAGGAAAGGACCTTTAGCTGCCTGGGTGCAGTTTAAAGAGGGTCTAGGTACTGTGGCTCTCAGCAGCCTTTGACCCTTGGGGCCACTCTCTTCATCTTATGGAGGACAAGGCCTTTGGTTCCCTGGAGGTTCACTGAAAATCACTGACATAAGGCAGATTGATTAATAGGATAAAAGTCACACAAATTTATTTAATGTGAGTACACGTGAGCCTTCAGAATGAAGACCCAAAGACACAGGGGAAATTGTCCATTTTTATGGTTGGGTACAACAAAGTATGGACAGCCATGTAGAAATATGATTGGACAAAAAGGCTATGATCTAGTGCTAATAGACTGAGTGGGGAAACCAAGCAAGGCCTGCCTGTCTGGATTCTTCTTGGCCTCTCTGAGCATGCATTCCTCTGTGAACCCAGAAAATCTGAGACAGCTCTCAGTCCAGAAAGTTTATTTTGCCAAGTTTGAGGGCGAGCCTGTGACACAACCTCAGGAAGTCCTGATGACATGTGCCCAAGGTGGCCAGGGCACAGCTTGGTTTTATACATTTTAGGGAGACATAAGACACCAATCAATACATGAAGTACATTAGCTCTATCCAGAAAGATGGAGGCAACTCAAACCAAGCCTCCCACCTTCCAGATCACAGGTAGGTGACAGACAGATGGCTGCATTCTTTTGAGTTTCTGATAAGTCTTTCCAAAGGAGACTATCAGAATATGCATCTATCTTTGTTATCTCTGTGAGCAGAGGGATGACTCTGAATAGAATGGGAGGCCCTGAGCAGTTCCCAGCTTGAAGGGGCCCAAGATATTTTCTTTTCACACCTTCCTTCTGGATGTGGGGCAGGACCCTCTCTGGAACAATATAGATCAGATCATTTCTTTATGGTCAGTTTTTACACAGAAAGATGAAGAGAAAATTAGAGTAATGATTTTAGGTTTCATGGCTGACTTTGGGGAAAGGAGTTCTGGTTTATATGGCTGCCTTAGAGAAGGGGAATTCTAGTTCCTAGTTCCTGTGGCTTGCCTTGTGGGAGAATGAGACTGAGACAGGAGGGCAAGAGAAGGTCAGAGAAAAACTTTTGCCTCTGGGGCAGTATCTATATCTATCTCTCTATCTATCTACATATCTATACTGGTTGAATCAAAGTAGTAGTCATTATAACAATCTTTCAACTATTCTGCATGCCTGAAAATCTGTATAATAAAAAGTTGGGGGAAAAGCTTTAAAGGCTGCCCCGCGACAATACGGATTACCTCTTTCTCTATTTCCCTCATATTGTGCATTTATCAACAACTTTATCACATTTCATTGTAATTATGTGCTAAGAAACTTTCTCCCATAGACTGTGTGAAAGTACAGTCGCTGCACACAGTAGGCACGCAATAACTGCTTGCATGCCTGAATGTCCTCTCGTATGAGGCTGTCCTTGAGAATTAATAAGCCACCGGAGTAGGAAGACGCCAGAGTTAACCATACACTACCCTTTGATGCTTCATTCTTCATAACACAGAAGCTCATGAGCACAGGAAAGGCGCCGTGGCTGGGAGGAAAGACAATAAATGGCTAGGGACTGAATGACAGCTCAGTTTAAAACTCAAGAGATCCAGCCTCTGATTGGTCCCAGGATTAACTGGCTGTGTGACCATGTCCAAACACTAACCTCTCTGTGCCTCTGTTTTCTCACTTGCAAACAGAGAGTAATAATGTGTCTTGGCCAGTAAGTGGAGAAAAGTGTTTTGAGGCCGGGCGCGGTGGCTCACGCCTGTAACCTTAGCACTTTGGGAGGCCAAGGCGGGCGGACTGCCTGAGCTCCAGAGTTCAACACCAGCCTGGGCAACACGGTGAAACCCTGTCTCTACTAAAATACAAAAAAAAAAAAAAAAAAAAAGCCGGGCGTGGTGGCGTGCGCCTGTAATCCCAGCTACCCGGGAGGCTGAGGCAGGAGAATCGCTTGAACCCGGGAGGCGGAAGTTGCAGTGAGCCGAGATCGCGCCACCGCACTCCAGCCTGGGCGACAGAGCGGAGACTCCGTCTCCAAAAAAAAAAAAAAAAAAAAAAGGAAAGTGTTTGAAAAGTGCTTAAGTGCTCTGAAAAGTCTGAGATGCTATGCAAATAGTGCGGCATTATCCTTATTTTTGTTATTAAAATGAGCGAGACTTTGCCCTGACCGGCGACGAATTGACTCACTCAGTTTTGGGGGAGGGGGCGGAGGAGTGGGAGGAGAGGGGCCACGCTTGTCTTCTCCGAGGGAATGGGAATTTCCACCCAGCTGGAAGTAATAAGCGCCCGAGCCTCGGGCCTCACTGTCTCCACCCCCGCTTTCCCTTTCCTCTGACCAAGTGACAACTGCTCGGAAACAGACAGGACAAAGAATCTTAAAATAGAGCAGCAAATATCCACGGCTCGCCGCCCCGGGCTCTGTGGCGCCATCAGCAGCTTGCGCAGGACACACACGTCGGCTCACTAGCCGCAGCCCTCGGCCCCGGAAGAGCCGCGGCTGCGGAGCAGCGAACGCGTGCCTGCCAGGGAAAAACAGTCACCAGGAATGCGGCGTTTTGGTCGGCTGCCCATCGCCAGCCCTGTCCGCGCGAGATGCTTTGCTCCGAAGCTCTTGTGAGCTCCGCGGCCTGCTGCTCCGGAAGGCGAAGCTCTTCCAGGAAGCAGCGGCGGCCCCACGGGCCCTCTCAGGCTGCGGAGAAAGGGCGGGAGGCCGCGGGGCTCACCAGGACTCAGTGGTTTCAGAGAAACTCGACTTCCCAGGCTCGGAGGGCCAGTTTGGGATTCTTATAGAAAAAAACGTGGGCGGCATAAAGTGCTCCGAAGTGGAGATCACCTTGAAGACTGGGCCCTTGGCTCTGTGACCCAGCAGACCCGAAATTCCAATCTGGCAAACTTTCAGCCTGACCTTCGGGAAAGGATCGCTCCCAGAGTGTGGGGTGGAGGTGATGGGACAAAGATCTTAAAATCCTGAAAAACAATCGTTATTCTCAACTGAATTTCTGCTAAGTGCATTCATTCATAAACACTACGTGCCTGGCGCTCTTCACGTGTATTAACTGGTTTAATTCCCACAACCGTAAGTAGGGGCTGTTAATCTCACAGTGGCAGAGCCGCCATTCAAAGCCAGGCAGTCTGGCTCCAGCCTCTGTGGGCTTAACTACTACCCGCCGCCAAGCAGCTCCTAGGAGCCTAGCAGGGAGAGGCATGGTGAGGACAGCAGACGAGGTCCCTCAAGTAGCTTGCATTCTGGAAGCGAAGAAAGATCATGAACAAATTTCAAATTGGTAAAATAATTGTCAGTGGAGATGCATGCCATAAAGGAAGTGAGTAAAAGGAAGAACTACTTTCAGTAAGATGGTTTGGGATGGAGTTTCTGTTCATAAGGGCAGAAATGGACTCTCTCTGACTTAAAGAGAAAAAACTTTGTTAAGAGTTTGGGGTAACCCACAGAATTATCAGGATGTCTCAGAATACAGACAAGAACAAAGGGAGGCTCGGCAGCCAAAAGTCCCTCCGCTAAACCACTTTGATGAGGACCAAACAGGTGATACTGCTGAAAGCTAGACACCACATCCTACTCCACAACCAACGCTGGAACTCCCCAGACACCCCGCTGGCTCTGCCGCCCCTAAACCGGATGCGGCAGCCACCGCTGACCCCACAGCGGATTCTCCACCACCCCATTTCTTTGCATTGCATCACCACCTCCTGAGTGTGCCTAATCGGCACCCCGCTGCTTCTGATGCAAAATTCCAAGCTGTACTGGGCAAATGCGCAGCCTCTGGCACCACTCCCAGCGCTGCTGAGCATGCAGACCTGAGCACAGCGGAGGGGGAGGGCTTGATGGGGAGGGGGACTTACAATTCATCCACTCTATTGAAGGCCCCTCAAACACACACGACCCAGTTTGGCTGGTGCAGCCTTTTCTCTCCCATCCTGATAGCATTTCAGCCTCTCTTCCAATAAAAAATAGTAGCTACTAATTTTGAGTGCCTGTTTATATGCAAATCTACCACAGAAATAAGCCTTCATTTCTGAGGCTACCCCTTGCAAGGTAGTTAATTACTCCCCATTTTCAAATGCATAATCTAAAGGCTTAGAGAGGTTAGGAATCTTGTCCGGGTTCTCCTGTGTAAGAAGGGGTGGATCCCAAATTTGAACTCAGGTTTGTAATGCTCTGGGGAACACACACTGCCTCCTAAGGGGAAAGGCAAAAAAATTATCAGCACAGAAGTGATCCCTGCTCCAAAATCCCAGCCATGACACGTGGGGAGAGGGGACACTCCAACTGAATTTATGACCACAGGCTCTACAGCCCCTGACCCTGCCCACCACCTACAGACCCTCCTGACACCCTGACCACTGCAGCCATCCCAACCTCCCAGGTAGATGAGCTCTGTGAGGCCACTTGGTTCCTCCTGTGTCAAGGCAGACTCCTCCACCCCGCTGACCTTTAGCCATCATAGCTTCCATAAAGGTCCTCTGAGGTTCTACACCTATGGGTTTATACTGCTACAGGTAGAGCTCACTTCTTTACACAAACACATATGTGAGTTGAATGTTTGTGAATTGATTCTATACTGATTGGATTACATCATCATTTCAAAAACCATTGTTAATCTCCACCTGCTCTTCAGCTCTCATTGACAATCAGGCACTTTAGCTTAAAGTTTTATTGCCCCCACTTCCTTACTTTTCTTAGCAAGCAGCAATCTATAAATCAATATTTAAATATACCAAGGAAGTTCACCATTAATGGATTCCCAGGTGAATCAACTTATAAAGTGAAAAAATTACTGCTTGATAAAAAAGATCATCCCCAAGACATTTGTATTGTGAATATGATTTTTTTCTTGGCTTTTATTAATTAGGTTGCATGCATATGCTTAGTGGTGTAGTAATAAATCAATCCTTTAAAAGGGGTAATCTGGTCAAAAAGAATGAGGAAAAAGAGGAGAGAGAGAGGCAGTAAAAACAAATATGGATTTCTGGACCTTTCTATTACTGGTTAAATGTGGGCTACCCCAGCCAACCTTTCAGGACTAGGTTTCTCTCATTGCAATATGGAGCAGAGTCTTTTTTTTGAGACAGAGTCTTGCTCTGTCACCCAGGCTGGAGTGCAGTGGCGCAATCTCGGCTCACTGCAAGCTCCGCCTCCCGGGTTCACGCCATTATCCTGCCTCAGCCTCTCCGAGTAGCTGGGACTACAGGCACCCGCCACCACGCCCGGCTAATTTTTTGTATTTTTAGTAGAGACGGGGTTTCACCGTGGTCTCAATCTCCTGACCTCGTGATCCGCCCGCCTCGGCCTCCCAAAGTGCTGGGATTACAAGCGTGAGCCACCGCGCCCGGCCGGAGCAGAGTCTTTAGTATACATCATGAGGCTGCGATGAGATTTTAATGAGGCACTGTTTAAGCCCCTTTGAGATAAGCATAAAGTATTATTGAACTGCAATCTGTGTGCACCTATGAAGAGAGAAACATATCACCTCTGGGTGTGGTGGAGAGGTTGCTGCCCCCTCTTGCTATGTGCCCTCCCCTGGGTCAGGTTTCTATTTTTCCCCAAAGTGCCAGTGCCTGAGTCATTTCTAGCAAGTAGTGGGGGGTGGCATTACATCATTCACACTTTTCCCCAAGACCTGAGAAAACACGACAGGCAAACTGGCAATAAGATTTAGAATTGTCTCCGGCTGCTGCTGGAAATCTACACAGAAGTGTTTCCCCTGGCAGCAGACAGCTGCTGTGTTAGGTGTGAATCAAACATGCAAACCTCTGGAGATTTTTCTTTCCCTTCTCTGAGACACAACTTAGCAGAATTGCTGAAAATATGGTGACACACTGTCTCAGCGCTGGGGCTTTCAGGGAGATGGAGGAGGGGAGCGAGGGCTGCTGCTCACCAGCGCTCAGGAGAGAGTCCAGTCCCTTTCAGCATCTTCCTGTGTGCCTCAGTGCTCTGAATTCATCTCTCTTTTTCACCCTGCCTTTCTGGAACTGTCAGACTCCTGCCCTGGATTGCTGTTTAGGACTGTGGTTGCATCTCCAGAGGCAGTGGGGCCCCGCCTAGAGACCCCTGGGCAGGGATTGGGAAGAAAGTGAGCTTGATTCCCCCATCTTTCCCGTGATGGCTAGAGTTAAGAACCCAGTTCATGTGTGCATGCCTACATATATCACATGTGTGATTCCTAAACTAAAAGATTGAAATTGTCTCCAGAAATGTCAACAGTTTCAGCTGCATTTATTTAGCTTTCCCATTGTAGAGTTGGTGATTCCCAGATGATATATGACTACAGAGATGCAGGTAGAAGCATTCTTCAGCCTCCTCCAATGAGAGATACAACATAGACCCAGAATGCAGAGGCTGAGGGCAGCCAGGGAGCCTAAGAAGCCTATTCAGAACTCCTGCATTTGGAGCCTAGGAATTTATTTAATGTCATTGTTATTTTATACACTTGGCATTTGTTTATATGCAAATAGTGCATACCAGTTATGAATCTCAGCCCACAAACTATTTTTTCTATTTCCTATAGCTTAACTTTATTTCTCAGAGTTTTCCTTATGCAGACTGTTAGGCAACAAAACAAACAAACAAGAAATCACACCTTCCCAAAGTACCTCTCCATGAGTGGTACCAAGATTATGAGGCTTTATACAATGCCAAGGTACCAAATAGTGGGTGTGAGTGATCATCTGGTGTTTCGTCTTGTGTCCACTCAGGTTTCTGCTGAGATAGCCAATCCCTATCTACATGTTGCTTGAGTCTGATGGCTCTCTGCTGCTCCGTTATTTCTCTTGGTCTGTATGAACCTCTTGCAGTGCTGTCTATGGACCCCTTGCCCTCTCAGCCATTCCTCTCTAGCTTCTTGCTGAGTCCCCAGGGATGCCCTGGAAAACAGACCCAGGCCACTTCTGCTTTAATAATCCAGAAGCTATTTATTCCTTCATGTCCCAGCCCCAGCAGAATCTCTTTCCAATGGAGAGAGCAAACCACTCCAGAGAAGAGACCAGATGCTGACCTTTGGGCTTCCCCATGGAAAAAACCAGTGAGTTACTGTAAAAGTCCTGCTCATACACACAGAGCTCTCAGTCACACTCTTATTGCCTTGGTTTTAAATATGAGTGAACAATCAAGGATCACCAGACCTTAGAGCAAAGCCCTCAACTTGAAAGAAAGAGACTAAAGTAAACAATAAAAGGGAACCCAAGAGAAGAAGAAACAATTCAGGAAACAGAATAGAAGGGAGAAAACAAAACCCATCATTCATAGCTTCAGGGAAATAAGAGAAAATATTGCATCTATAAAACAAGAACAGAATTTTGTTTTCTAAGAAACAGAGAAAAATTATAACCTCTTGGGAATTAAAAATATGATACCAAAAAAATCAACAGAAGTGTTCAAAAACAATGTTGGGGAAATCTTTCAGAAAGTCAGAAAAAAAGGGACATTGGAAATAATAAATTAGAAAATTAAAGGATAAAGGTGGGCGCAGTGGCTCATGCCTGTAATCTCAGCACTTTGGGAGGCCGAAGTGGGTGGATCACTTGAGGTTGGGAGTTCGAGACCAGCCTGACCAACATGGAGAAACCCCGTCTCTACTAAAAAGTATAAAATTAGCTGGGCACAGTGGCTCATGCCTCTAATCCCAGCTACTCAGAAGGCTGAGGCAGGAGTATCACTTGAACCTGGGAGGTAGAGGTTGCAGTGAGCCGAGATCGCACCATTGCACTCCAGCCTGGGCAACAAGAGTGAAACTCCGTCTCAAAAAAAAAAGAAAGAAAGAAAGAAAGAAAATTAAAGGATAAAGCCAAGACATTTCATTTATAACTAATAGGAATGCCAGAAAAAAACAGTGGGGAGGAAATTATCAAAGAAATGCTATAAGCAAACAATCCCCAAAGTGTCAGTGTCCACACTGACCAGGCTACCAAGCGCTCAGCTCATATTGAATATAAAAACTCAGACATCATTATAAATTCAGAACCCTAGGATACAAAGGAGGTCTTAAGAACTTAGAGACTGGGGGATTCAGGGGGATTGGGGAACAGACCACAAACAATACACAGGAATTGAAATAACATCGGTCTTCTTAATAGTAACATTGAACACTTCCAAGGTTCTAAGTGAAAATAATAATTATTATTATTATATTATTAAAATATATTATATTTTATTAAAATATATTATATTTTAATA